>NW_019393130.1:372425-682189 GCF_000648675.2 Cimex lectularius
AGGGAGTGAAACAGAATTCATAGGAAAGAGTATAGAGAAAGGGGGAGAGAAAGAGAGAATGATCAGATTCATAGATAGAGAGGCTGAACGAGCAATATTGCGATAGCAAATAAAAAGATATATATATAGAGANTATATATATATATATATAGAGAGAGAGAGAGAGAGAGAGAGAGAGAGAGAGACAGAGACAGACGGAGATAGATAGATATATAGAGACAGAGATAGATAGATAGATAGAAAGAGAAAGGGAGAGAGAGAGAGACTGAGTGGGAGAAAGAGAGAGAATGATCAGATTCATAGATAGAGAGGCTGAACGAGCAATATTGCGATAGCAAATAAAAAGATAGATATATAGAGACAGAGATAGATAGATAAATAAAGATTGATAGATAGATAGAGAGAGAAAGGGAGAGAGAGAGAGAGATTGAGTGGGAGAATAATGAATCTGTACGATTGTGGGGAGTGAAACAGAATTCATAGGAAAGAGAATATTGAAGATAAATACCTTAATAAGAGCTGAGTAGTGAGCAAGCGACAGAAATACGTAGATTGATAAATAGATATTTGTATACATACACATTTGTATAGTTTTATAGATAGGTAGGTCGGGATAGTGACAGAGAAAAATCGATAGGCGGAAAAATGCTTAGATAAAGGAGAGAAAGCATGGGTTGATAGAGAAAGATTAAGAGAGTCAGTATAAACTATAGAGAAAAAAGAGGAATGCAATAACACATGAAAATAAAAGAAAAAACCAGAGAGAGAGAGATAGAGTGAGAGAGAGAGAAAGAGAGAGTGAGAGAGAGAGAGCGAAAGAGAGAGAGCGAGAGAGAGAGAGAGATAGAGAGAGAGAATAGGAATAAATGAAAAGCAGCCTCACACGATTGTAGGATTTATTAATTCGATAATTTGAATACTACGCATGTAAGTTTAAGTAATCCTCTGATAATATAAGGTTTTGTGGAAAAAAATGGACAAGATGAAGATGGTACAATGAAATCAAAGAAATAAAGCATAGGAAGAGAGATTATGCTAAACAGATTACAGAAGAAAGTGATTTGACAGAGGTTCGTAAGTAGTCATAAAAATAAATAGGTAAAATTAATAAATTACAATACATTATCATGCAAAATAGAAGAAGAAGAAGACAAAAAACATTAGATTTTATATAGAAAAATAACAAATATGAATTATAAAATTCAAGGTGTACATAATATTTGTAATTTGTAAGTACAAATTTAAAAAACTGAAGTACTTTAAAAAAAGAACAAAAAAATAAAGATGATTGATTGGTACATGGAAGATATTGATAGAAGGGATGAATGTTATTTAAAACATTACATAAAAGACTAAGAAAGGAAGAAATAAGAGTTAAAAGAAATAGTAGTAGTAGTGATACAGAATCAGAAAGAAGAAAAAAGAAAAAAAGGAAGAAAACACTCAAACATTATTTTACAATATATTTACTTAGAACTTGAACTATAAAAAGTGAGACTATTCTAAAGTATCATTAAACATAACAATATGCCAAAAGAAATCGAAGTAAAAAAGTTGTATTATATATTAGTAATGCCGTTTTGTAATACTGCAAAGAAATATGTATCAAAGGAATGTATGAAGTAAAGCAGAAACGAAGTATTATTAAATGAGTATCTAGAAAAGGTAGAAATTGGATGAAAAAGAAAAACGATCGAAAATTGAACAATAACGGTCCCTTGAAAGTTTATTCGTGCTTAAGATAAAAGAAAATTGAAATAAAAACAGACAAGAAATCAGTATGAAAATCGAAAAGTTTTATAATTTGTATTATGGAATAAAATAGAAATAGAAAACAGGTAGGAAATGGAAAAATTAATTAATAAGTTGACAACATATGTTCACGATGCAGAGTTGGACTAGCTAAAAGAAACTTTTAATGATTAAATAATTATGTTGAAAAGATAAAAAGAAAATAATCAATTAACGAGAAAAGTGACATTAACGAAGAAACAAAAGTAATAAGTTACACAAATTAAACATAATTCAACAAACAACCATATAACCATTTAACAATCACATGAAGAAAAACATAACGGTACATTTTGTTAGAGTTGTAGAAAAAGAAATGAAAACCTGAAAGATAGAGTCAAAAATAAAAGTAGAGATGCATACATAAAACAAAAAGTTGTGAAAAATTAAAACTAAAAAGATAGGAGTTTAGCAAATAGAACAAAATAAAAGTACAATTATTAAAAAAAAAAGCGAAAACAGTTAGTTGGAAAGGTTTTAAGAATATTAGAATGAAACAATAATAAAAGAATGTCTTAAAAGACAGTTTTTATTTATGAGAAATATAGGAAGGTTTTAGCAACATTTCAATGCAAAAGCAGACAAGAATGCAAAAAGTTAATACAGATAATAGGAACAACAAGAAAGAAGAAGAATCACTGATCAATTGTTGAGATCATTACAACAAAAATTTAACGATAAGAAGGATGTTAATCAAATAAATACAACATGCTCACATTAGGAAAAACAAGTAAATATAATAGTAGTAAGAACAAGAAGTTAATGTTAACATCACAGGTACATAATAGCATTATTTTGAACCTTTTTCCAATTTGAGAACTATCATTTATGAGTTTCGTAGATAAGTAAAGAAAAGAGAAGGGTACGCGGAAGAATGACGGATTTGTGGATAGAGAGAAAGATAAAAAGAAAGAAAGTAAGAAAGAAAAAGTCGCGAAAGAAATAACGCATAGAAGATTATTTCGTCGTAGATAAATCGTAGAATTCCGTGGATGTCGACGATGTCTAATCGCGAGATAGTTGCGGACTAACTTGTGAAGAAGATTATTTGTAAATAGATAGAAAATATAAGAAAAAAAGAATAGAAATAGAGGAAAATATGAAAAAAAGTAAAACTCAAAAATGATTTTCTCAAATTATAAAAATTATAAATTTTACAAGACGGTTGGTTATGTCAACAGTTAAAAAACAAAATAAATATAACAACTGTAATATAGTATATAACATCGAGCAAAAAGTATTTTTATATCTATAATAAAAAAATTGTGATGGCATTAATACACAAAACAGATAAGCAAATGAAAATTTTAACAGTGTTATCATTTGGAAACATGCAAGTGAAAACATTTCTTCAATGTTAATTTTAAAAAAAATTAAAACTACTTTTATGATACCTAAACATGCTTAAATCATATTGCAATTAAAAGCAATTCAGTATAACTAAGAAATAAAACTAACAACCTAGCACGCGATTATTTCTAAACTGTGCACTAGCCCAATAACACGAAGCCAAACGCTTTTGCGTGATGTGAACTTATGTTGAAGTCTACAGTAAACTGTGCAGTGAACAAAGCTGCTTTTACGTATTAATATCCTGTTATACATCACGGCTGTTTATTTATAATCCATGCGTGAGACACAATACAATTTAGTAAAATATTATAAAACGAAATCCTTTTGGCAAAGTATAGTTTTAACATGCTTAAAAATCGTTTGTACAACGTTGATATAGATCTTCAAGGACATGCCAAGTGATATAAAAGTTTAACAAAGATGGATGAAGAGAGAAAGAAAAAAGAGAGAACATGCTTATTAACTTAAATCGAAAGGTTTTATGGTAGAAAGAGTATATAGTTTTCATGCTATGAAAGGAAAACGAAAAGTTAGTTTAAAAGTGGAAGGGCAGCCAAAGTGGGACATCTGTCCAATGGAAAACTGTGCTCGAAAGGTGGCGCTTGTTTTAAGCGGTAAAACGTGGAAGGGTCGGTCGGTGGTGAGTGATGAGGACGGGGAAAAACGTCGGCCATCCTGTAACCGGAAGTGGATATCGAACGGTTCGACTAGACCTTCGGTACAGTTATGGCCGGGGTTCGTCATTATTGTATTTCCATTGACTTACTGGGGAGGGTATTTGGAGGTGGTTATTTCTTGGCAATTCTGAAAGCTGTGAAGGTGGTGGAGGGTGCGGCTCGATCGTTGTCTGTCGCGATGTTCACCCTCCTGTCCGCGAGCCAAACTCCTGTCTGATCGCCGACTTCCAGCTCCAGGAGGATCTGGTTGGACCCGCCGCCGCTCTTTTCACCTCCTGCAGATGCGACCTCCGTCCAGGTCGAGCCCTTGCCGGCTCCCCTCTTCTTCAGAATGATCCTAAAACATGTGACCATCTTATTGCCGAGATAATTTTATAAACTATATTTTTTATGGTAAAAAACTGAAAAACTGAAACATGCGACCATCTTATTCCTGAGATAATTTTTTTAAACTATTATAAAACTATGTTATAACTGCCCAAATTATTGGGTTGAGATAGGAAGTTGGATTCCGAGTGGATCGAAGTCACGATAGCTCAAGTGGTAGAGAAAACGCAGCGGCATATTTAGCCGAAGAAGGACGTGGGTTCGAATCCCCTCGTGACGCTGATTTTTTATCTCAGCCAATACCTTACATAAAGATTAATTAATTGAATGATGTTATTTGGTCAATAGGACCACGAAATCTAATGTATTTATAAACTATATTTTTTATGGTAACAAACTGAAACATGACAATTTTATTTCCGAGATAATTTTATAAACTATATTTTTTATGGTAAAAACTGAAACATATCCATCTTATTGCCGAGATAATTTTATAAACTAATTTTTTACGGGAAAAACTGAAACATGCGACCATCTTATTTCCGAGATAATTTATAAACTATATTTTTTATGGTAAAAAACTGAATAAACTGAAACTTGCGACCATCTTATTGCTGAGATAATTTTATAAACTATATTTTTATGGTAAAAAAATGAAACATACGACCATCTTATTTCCAAGATAATTTTATAACTATATTTTTTATGGTAAAAAACTGAATAAACTGAAACATGCGACCATCTTATTGTTGAGATAATTTTATAAACTAAAATTTTTATGGTTAAAAATTGAAACGTACGACCATCTTATTTCCGAGATCATTTTATAAACTACATTTTTTATGGTAAAAAACTCCTAGAAGATATCTTTTGTGGATTATTTAAGAAACGTCTGCAGTATTTAAAACTGATGTTGGGGAAAAAACGCCAATTAACTGTCCAATTAATGTTTTTTTCTTTTTTTGAGGGCCGCGTAATCGAGTGGTTAGCTTGTCAGACTTTCCCTCATAGACCTCGCGGTTGTGGGTTCGATCCCACCGTAGCCCCTCGAAATTTCCTACACGCTTCCCCTCCCCCTAAAAACATATAAATCAATCAATATCGGAGGTTCCCTGCCTAATATGTAATGCCATATGACAAACGGAATGTTATTCTGTTTTTTCTGTCTTACACTTCATCAATAGATGATTAAGGTCGGTGGCCGCAACGGTTTAGGCGTTGACACGGCGTTCATCACTGTAAGGTAAAGGTCCCGGGTTCGAATCCAGCGGCCCTGCATTCGAACACGACATACTTACAAATGGGCTTTTTTTCAAAAACACCAGCATCCTGAGAGATTATATGACCTTTGCTGTTGCGAACCCTCGAAAAAAAATTATCCCCATGTCATTTATCATATTCGTTTATCCGTGAATTGCAAGGGAAACAACTGAAGATGACTATGTTTCTAGTTTAGCAAAGACATGTGTTTTGTCATGTTCCGCGTGTATCAGAAATTTTCCTTTTCACTCTCTCTTCCTCGGCACTTTCTCGAGTATTTTTTTGTCTAGTTTCGTCCAGATGTCGAACAGGATGGTTTTCACTTCGGCCCCCGACAGCAACCTTTTATCAAAGCCATCTAGTCTGAGGAGAAAAAGGAACTTTCTTCCTCCGCGGCTAAATAAAACGGTGCCACTTTCCCCTCCGGCTAATGGGTCAGGTCGATACGATACGACTTTCGTCCTAAAGCTAGAATTATAAAGGAAAATTAAGGGTGCTGTCAGCGCGTTAAAAGTTAGCAGGATCGATGCGAAACTTTAACCTTAGAAAATAAATAAATAACGAGCTTAAGTAGGTCAATTCCATGCCGATAGGCGATTAATACTTTACACTACGAATATTTGTTACTTAGTACTCCTACATAAAACATTTCGTAAACATTGAATTTTACTGTAATGGTAGTTCTTTCTAACCCTAAAAAGCCAGTCGATTAGTCAAATTATTGTAGAAGATAGCTTTTGCAGATTGTTTTTAAACTTGTGGTAATATTTATAAATTATCAGGAAACAAAGTAGTTAACTAATCGAAGAAAAGGAAGAAACAGCCAACCATATCATCTTTGAATACGGAAAGCATTTTGGGTAACGAGTAGGCAGACGCATCGGTCCGAGGACGATCTTCAAGTCCATATATTGGCCATGATCCTATTCTTGGGAAAACAAAAACACAAATATAATCTTTTATCTCAGAATGACTCCAAAAACGAAAAAAGGGAAAGTGGATAAAATGTAGAGGGACTAGACATAGTAAGATTATGCTAGAATAACCCTAACCGATATTGAGAAACTCTCTAATACAACAAGAGAAGTGTTAGGACTATTTACTATGTAGTCAATGGTATCTGAGAAAATATCAGCAGCCATAGACAATCTTAAAAGAGATTACACTGAAAAAAAATGTTCATAAGATGGGATAGCCAGTAAGTTGTGAAAGAATTAGGATATAGAAAAATAACATCCAAATATCTAAAACTAATATATTAGGTACAAAGAATAGTTTTGTTGTTTTATCTCTGAACTTATTCTTGGGATAAAAGAACAAAAACAGAATCCTCCAACACAGAATGAATAAAAGCAAAAGGATAAATGGATAAACTATAGAGGTACGAGACACAGTAAACCTACACTAAAGCATAGCTGCTAGTTAGAGATCGCTGGGATAAAAGAACAAAAACAGAATCCTCCAACACAGAATGAATAAAAGCAAAAGGATAAATGGATAAACTCTAGAGGTACGAGACACAGTAAACCTACACTAAAGCATAGCTGCTAGTTAGAGATCGCTGGGATAAAAGAACAAAAACAGAATCCTCCAACACAGAATGAATAAAAGCAAAATGATAAATGGATAAACTGTAGAGGTACGAGACACAGTAAACCTATACTAAAGCATAGCTGCTAGTTAGAGATCGCTAACCTCGGAGGAGCGACAGGACTATATACGGGTCATTGGAATCTTAGAAAACATCAACCCAACATGGACATATTCAATGATCCATAAGATGAGAAAACAGCCAACCTATCATATTCGCATGAGAAGCAACCGCTTAATGGAGACATAACCAAGGAAACAATGAAAGCAATTACAGCAACCTCAGTCGATGACCTAGTATTCCTTAAAAAAAGGATCGAATCGACAGACTAAGGAACTAGGAAAGTACAATAAACACGACTTTCTAATATCATATTCATCATCATCATCAAAGGATATTACCGATATCATCGTTGAATACGAAGTAACTATTCAATAGAGACATATCCATGCAAACTAAGAAAACCCAGGGAAAAGAATTGTACGATAGTCATTGGCCTAATACTTGAAGGATCGAGTCGTTTGACTGATTTAACGAATTAGGAAAATGCAATAAACTAGAAGGCTGTACTGCTTGGGCAACTACAACCCTCACTTCCTAGTATCCATCATCATCATCATTAACAGCACATAAAAATATTGGTTTATGTTAACTACGACTATACTAATTGCAGAACAATATGTTCTTAACTAAGGAACCAGGAAAGTACAATAAACCAGAAGACTGCAGCGCTTGGGAAACAAAAATTCCCACTTCATACTATCCATCATCGTCATTAACAACATATTGGTTTATGTTAACAACGACTACCCTAATCGTAAGACGATATATTTCAAACCAAATAAGGAACTACGAAAGTCCAATGCACCAGTGCTTGGGGAAAAACCAATCCTAGTCTCCTTTCATCATCATCATAAACCGCAGCATCTTAAAGGGTTATCATTAAGGTTGGATTTAATAAATCATTTTATTTGTGTTCTAATCCTAAAAGTGAGAGACACGATCCATCTTTCAACAAAGTTTTCCGTGCACAACGATTAGCCAGTTGACATGGTTTTTATGAAATGAAGTTTATTAATTATTCCCATTTTGAGCACCTGAAATAAATGTTATCATAATGTATTTTACACTGAAAAATTAACGCTTTTTTATAAGGAATTATTTGGATTAGATGGTCTTTTCGGGTTGGCTTTGTGTAGAACCCCGATCGATTTCCATCTCAGAGTTGTATAACGAAACGAGAAAATGATGTCGCAAAAATTAAAAAAATAAATAAACAAAAAGCCTTCGACCCACAGTAAAAAAATAAAATATAAATTACATAAATGATCTTCTAATTATTCTAAAAGAGTAAACAATCTCAATGCGGTTTAGCCTTTAAAGTAATTTGTTATTAGCGAAAGTAAACAAATATGTAGGACGAGTTCGACAAGAGTGAAACTCACAATTCGATTTCGTCTGGAAAATAACAGGGTGTCAAATCGGTCGGTGCGAAAGTAGAACCGGTTCGAGAAAGTAAACGATATCCGCCATGTTAAGTCCCGCTTCTGAAGCTGGTCTGAAAGGTTAATTATTTTCTTTTTTAAAATCGAGCCATTATTCGTTCTAAAAATTCAAAGTGTTATTCTCGCTCCTTTTATGATCCAGGCTAAATGTCAAATTTTGACGACATGGTGTTTGCTCTAACACTAATTGTTGTGCTTCGAACAATTGAAGAGTCACGAACAGATCTGCTCTTAAGTCAAAACACCGCGCAATAATTCGATCCATATTGGTCGATGTTTTAGCACAATAGACATTTTATTCACTAGTTCATTTGTTTAATAATTTGCACAATAGTATTGTCAAGTGTTCTGAAACACTCGTCCGCCTCGCGTATGACAGGAATTACTTTGGTAAGTCACTTACTGGGTCCGTTTGTACTCGCTTTAATGTTTCTCAAGTGCGATTTGGTTTTGCCACATTTTCAGCTAGGACCTAGTTTTTTTTAACAGTTCAATTTACATCCTGTAGCGATTTAATCCACCTCACATTGAACAAAATCGTAACAGGTCATGGCAGTCTATGAAGACTCTGGCTTGCGGGGCATCCAATAATTTTATTTAAACAAACTATTTCGTAAAATATAAAATTGTCAAAGTTTATGAATTTCACACAAGATCTTGCATTTAGGGTTGATGATGGGTGTTGGTTTGAGAGTTAATAAAGTCATCGTGAACCGGCGTCTTCACTAGCAAATTTATTGAATTACTCAAACGCCTTTTCGCATTTTGCCATCTTCAGTGAGGAACTAACTTAAGCGTTTGACTAGATTATCCATAAAAATGGATAAGTCCAAAGCAAATTTTTTTCAAGACCTTTTGCGATTTTAAGGCGGGTCCAGACGGGTGTAACGTGTAATGCAAGATTACGAGTAATTTAGAGTGAACAGTGTAGACGGGAAACGAACTCAACGCGAATCATGTAACGCGAATCTTGAAGAGGGGGCTGTTCCACTCAGTTGCTACGAACATGGTATAAACCAATAAGTTCAAGCGACTGTTCGTCACTCCACATCATGAACGTCCACACTACACAACTGCCACGAACGCCGTCCAAACGAGAACTGCGAGCGCCTTTGTGTTCGCACAAAAAACCGACACCCCGATGGATCCGGTCGAACGGTTGGGCGAGCGTTACATGTAATGCTCGTAGTAGCGTCCACACAAAGAATTCGCCTTGCATTACGCGTTACGTTACGTGTTACATTACACTCGTCTGGACCCGGCTTTAAAGTTTAGAACTTAGGCGCAAATCGTGTTGAACCAGCGCTGTGTTACTACTTCGTCTTCCGCGGGTTTTTTGGATTACGCCAACTCGTAACTCATTTCCTCGCTGAAGATGGCGCAATGCCGATAGGCGTTTAAGTAATTCAACAAAACAGGCCAGCGAAGACGCGCAGTATTTATGTTATTATTTTCTTCCAAAATGTTGAAAAGGTTGAAATGGATTTAGTTTAAAAAAGCAGATAGGCCATTTTGGTAAGAATCGTAACATATTATTTTATATTATTTTGTTTCTTACTGAAAACGGTGTTAAACCATCACACCTTTGAGTAGCTTTAAAACTCGCAAGTATCGACGGACCGAGTGCCGGTCCAAACACCCACTCAGAAAGTATATTACTTTAGAATTTGTAATCAAACCGTCTGCTTTGAAAGGGCCTTTAATAAAATTTAGTTTTCACTTTAACAATTTTGACAGATGCGTTAAGGTGGATTGGATAGGTCGTTTATCCGATCCGCCCGTCCATCTCAGTCGGAGATGAGGTCATTACCTTTAGCCGTAAAAACTCGTTTTAGTGAAAGACGACAATCTACCTCGTGTTGGGAGTATTGCTGTAGGCGGCAAAGGCTATGTGGTAGATCCCGGGGCAATGGACTGTAAACTCTCCCGTCTCCCTGCTGAATCCGACGCCCCTGTCGACGAGCGTCGTCCTGTAGCCGATCAGCCCGGTGTCGTGTACTTGGTGGGTTCCAACCCCGCTGAAGCCCACGGCACCCGAACAGTCGGCCGCTGTCGCCAGCTTCTGCTGTCCATGGATTCGAGGCGCCTCCGGGTCAGCTGCGAGGATGTGTCCTACGACTGCAAGCAGCACTAACGCCATTTGCATTCTAGAACAAAAAAAAAATTCGTTTACATCTTTTTGTAGGTAAAAAGATTATGATGAAAATCAAAAGATTGAACCTCGGTGAAAGGGTTTGTCAAATAGGACTTGCGACACTTGGAAAGTCTCTAGTCTCAACAGATGGTGTAATGATTCATTCTTTTATCGGATTTTATGCTCCTGCCTTCTTACTGTTTTTTTTCCAAATCTTTATCGCCTTGGCACGGCATTTTAAAGAAATATCAAACTATCTCGACAATTAAGAGACAATGGGGGATTTTATGAAAAGCACAGGGTCTTTTGAAAAAACTCGAAATTACGCAAGATTTTTTTTGTGAAAAATCTGTTAACAGATGTATTTTTTATGCAAAACTGTAAGGAAAAAAGTGTCCTTGGCGCAGATGACCATGATTACAATAGAATCATTGTGTTACGGTACAGTTGTGCAACGATTGTCATGTAATGGGCGCCAATTTGACGTTTTACCATACAAACTCATCTTAACTTTAATAAATCAATTACACACACCAAAATACAAAAGTTAAAATCATAAGACAAATTTTGATGTATTTGCGAATGGTTATTACTTTGTAACTGTGAGGCTGATGTAATTAAATTACGACCGTGCAATACAAAGGCTTATTGCGGAAGGGGATATTGTTGTCATGAGCACGAATTGAGCAATGGAAAAATAGTAGTTGGCCAATGCGGGACCGTACTATGATGAAAATACCACTTGAAAAGAAAAAGTAAACATTTCGAATATGTTCTTTCGAAGAGGGCAAGTAGTCGGTATTTAGCTTTAGCATGGTCAAATTATTAATGTAAACTATTCTGATTCTGCTTTAAAGTGGAACTTTATTCGTCTTACTAGATATAGACAGACAACCGATAATTTTCCGTTGTATGGGAGTTCCGGAAGAATCGGTATTCAGCCTACAGCAATGTAACTCCACCTTCCACCCTTACACATTTAGGTAGAAAAGTTGGCCAACAGACTCCTGAGATAAAAGGAATTAAAGCCAGATTTAAGGAGAAACCACCACAAAATTCTGCGAATCGAAATAAATTAAATGGTTCTAACAGTATCTGACAAAATGAGAGAAAAACTCAACGATTATTCAGAAATCGTGAGATGCGATCTGGTGTAATAAAAACATTTTCTTTATCGAGCCAACGTTTCGATCTTTATTGAGAACATCTTCACCAGACCACATCTCACGATTTTTGAATAATCTTTATAAAAATAGTTCCTACTCACAGTTAGTTATTTTCAACAATCTGGATTTCAAACTTATAGCTCATCATCAGGTTGAAGGAATTTATAAGCAGGTCTCTTGTAATCTTGGTAAAAATTTGTTATAATATTCATGTCGAGAGAAATGGTTGTAAATTCGTTTAACCTGATGATAAGTTATAACCTTGAAATCCGGATCGTTGAAAATAATTAACTGTAAGATCTATTAAATTCGCTAGTTTCGTGGTCCGCTTGACCAATTAATATCTTACAATTAATTAAGGGTTTCAGTTGAGATAAAAAAGTCAATGACACAAGTTGGCTAACAGACTCTTGAGATAAAAGGAATTAAAGCTAGATCTAAGGAGAAACCAACACAAAATTCTGCGAATCAAAATAAATTAAATGGTTCTAACAGTATCTGACAAAATGAGAGAAAAACTCAACGATTATTCGGAAATCGTGAGATGCGGTGTGGTGTGATGTAGGTTTCAGACAAACATTTTCTTTATCGTTCCAACGTTTCGATCTTTATTGAGATCTTCTTCAGGGCCTGGGATTTACAAATATTGTTTAAATTTAACAAAAACACATTTCCACATCCTACATGGTTTTGTTAAATTTAAACAATATTTGTAAATCCCAGGCCCTGAAGAAGATCTCAATAAAGATCGAAACGTTGGCACGGTAAAGAAAATGTTTTTCTGAAACCTACATCACACCAGACCGCATCTCACGATTTTTGAATAATCATCGACAAACGGTCACTAATCACAGAAAAACTCAACTTTGATCATTCCGAGTGGCCATAGTTAAGTTAGTTGGAAGAACGGTAGCCCAAAGTTTCACGAAAGGGCCATAATATAGTACACAGATGGGTCGAAGATGGAACAAGGTGCAGGAGTAAAAGGGCCGAACTATACCATAACAAACTCCCTTGGACTAACCTCAACAATTTTCCAAGCTGAGGTCCATTAAATATAAATCTATGCACAGGTGTTATAGAAAAATACACCTTCATAGATTTACTGTTAGACAGACAGGAAGGTATAAAGGCACTAAATGCGTATGTTTTCATCTCCAAACATATCTGGGAGTGTCTAAATTGCCTAATGACTCACATGCTAAAAGATTTATAAATCTCTTAAAAAGGAAGGCGAAGGAAATCCTCTCTCTCTTTCTCAGTAGGCAGGATTTGAGAAAAATTATAGGCGACCACTGCCCTCCTAACAACCACATAAACAAGATGGGCAAAGGAGAAACGGAAACGTGCCGATTATGCCAGGAGGACCAGATGCATTAGCGCATATTCTTTGTAGCCACGGTAGGGCGGTTTTCATACCAAAAGAACGAGGAAAGCGCTTAGTATTATAGGAAAAAGTGCGCTTGCCAAGGTTGTTACAATTTATTGGCGTTCCATAATAGATCTACATAGGTCGCAGTGAGGAAAAACTTTTAAAATCCTTATTAAACCCTCAACCTAAAAAAAGTAAGTTAAATACAACCAACAAATTTCTGACTGTAAAAATAACCATGGCGGTAAATATAATTCATTTGATAAGCATACGCTTGTCGGTTTTTGCTGATGGCTACAGCACATCGGTTTATGAAAAAACGCTAGTAAATAAGTATACTGCAAACGCAAAACTTAACTTACGGCGTTAAAATAGGCCCCAAATATTTAATTAAATAAAATAGACTGCTCAATGTGTAAACCTGATTTATATTCTTAAACGTGTATTGTAAATGACGTTTTGTAAATTTAGAAGTGAAAATAACGTACAAGGACATAAAACTAGATCTCAAAATAAACTTGTCACCAAGGAAAACAATCTGAAAGCCACACAATAGCACAAAATACTGGATGGTGAAATATAATAATGACTCCTTCTCTCTCTCTCTCTCTCTCTCTCTCTCTCTCTCTCTCTCTCCCTCTCTTTCTCTCTCTCTCTCTCTTTGTCACTCTGTCTCACACATTCCAACACGTCCTAATAACACAGTCAATCATTGACATTTTCTTTTTTAAGAAAGCTTTTAAGCTGGTTTGTACAATCCTAGCTTGATAATCCTCATCTAGAAATACGGCAGTCAAATGATTTCGTTTTGGCTCAACAAAGCGGTTGGCCCGTTTTGATTCAATTTGTCTAATGACAATGCAAACAAGTACAAGATGAACACATGGTTAACTTGAGGAACATGAGGGGCGACCTTAAGACCCCCCACAATTGGTCAGGTTGACTCATTGCTTCTTTGGCTATCGTTCAGGTCGGAGCTGGCCTGAGACCAAAATCACAAAGATGACTCGTCGTAACCGACAAAAGACAAATCGAGAAATATCGCATGGTCTTTAACCTCGCCCGCATGGTAAAGGATCGAAAAACCATATAAACACAAAGGGAAATATAATATAATAATGATATATGAAATGACTCCCCCCTCTCTCTCATTCTCTCGCTTCTTCTTTTTCTCACTATCTATCTTACAATCTATCTGTCTATATATCCATCTATAATTCAATCGTAATCTCTCTCTTTCTCTCTCTCTCTCCCCCTCCCCCTTTATCGCTCTCTCACTTCTTCTCCTCTCTCTTTCTATTACTACCTTTTTATCTCTCTTTATTTCAATCTAAATTTCTCTCTCTCTCTCTCTCTCTCTCTCTCTCACTCACTATCTATCTATGTTTCAATCTATCTGTCTATATATCCATCTATATTTCAACCCCAATCTCTCCCTTTCTCTCTCCCTCCCTTCCCCTTTATCACTCTACTTCACTTCCTCTCCTTTATCTTTCTATTACTACTTCTTTATCTCTCTTTATCTCATTCTCTCTCTCTTTGTCTTTCTCTCTCTCTCCCTGTATCTCTCTCACTATCTATCTCTCTCTCTCATTCTCGCTCTCTCCCTCTCCCCTCAATTTCACCTCTCTCTCTCTCTGTCTCTCTCTCACACTGTTTCTCTCTCACTATCTATCTGGCTATATATCCAGCTAAATTTCAAGCGCAATGTTTATCTTTCTCTCTCCCACCCTCCCTCTCACTCACTTTCTCTCTCTACCTTTCTTTCACTCTCTCTCTCTCTCTCTCTCTCACTTCCACTTCTCTCCTCTCTCTTTCTCTTACTTGTTTTTCTCTCTTTATTTTAATCTCAATTTCTCTCTCTCTATCCTCTCTTTTTCTCTCAATATTCTCTATCTATCTATTTATTTCTCTCTCTTTTTATCTCTCTGTTTCTTTCACTAAATGACTGTCTATCTTTTTATCTATTTTTGTTTCAATCTGTATATCTTAACATATCCGAAAAATTCATTCTTCTTCAGATTTTATGATTTCCTCTGGTTTTATCTTTTATTATTTTACACGAACCTTTCTAAGAATTTATGGTAAGAATAAGATCGAGGGGTGATAGATAGGTAATTAATTATTATGTTAGTAATTCCCGTGATCTAGTTGAAAATGGTAAAACTAGAAGATAAATTTCGATACAAACCGCGAATTCTCAAGTCTCTGCAAAGTTTCTCTCTCGCGCGTTATTGCTGAATTGTTTATTGTTCAATTGTCGCTGTGGAAAGAATATAATTAAGTTCTGGGCCAGCTTGTTTTCACAGGATCTTATGCCATCTTTGGAAAATAACCAAGTTTCGTTAAAGGCGCTTTAGCCGGGGGGCACTTTCACAATTCCGGTCTTGACCACGGACCTTGCAATCTGTTGGCCCATATTTTTCTTTTTCGTTTCTCCCTTTTCCACCAGCCTCACGTTTCATATCGCAATTTGTCCACAACGGTTTATTATTTCTTTTCCACGACCCTACCTTGAATGCAATTCCGGTTCTTATATTTTCTCTTTCTATAACGGCTCCGCCCTTGATATGTTTTCTTATTATTTGACACACCCAACAACGGGAAAAGTGTTTACGGCATATGTCAAGGGCGCTGATCATATTATGGCCTTATCCGATTGAATAATTCAGAAATAACGACGCGGTTTCGCACGTTGCACACGATTTACGAATCATTTACGGTATTCCATTAAAAAACAAAGCTTGCGGGTCCGTTTTATGTTTAACACACCGAATTCGTGCTACATGTTATACGAGAAGAAAACGAGACTGCTTTCGCTTAAGCTGTGCAACATTAATGCCCGATCCTGTTCTGCTCAACCGTGGGATGTTTGTTTAAAATCAATATGCCATAGGATTACCATAAAAGTATTTTTTGACTAAATGATTAAAAACGTTAAATTATATAAATAATATTACAAGAACTGCATATTTATCATTCTACCAAACAATCGGCAAATTTAACATTAAATTGGAAATATTTGTAAAGAGGAGATTGAATAAAGAAAAATCGTCTGTCTTCTGGGACGAGAATGTTCTCGTCTTCATTTGTGAAGAGATTACGCGACTCAGTTAACAAAGTCTTTTGAGTTCGGGTTTGTTATCATTATCGTTTGAAGGGATTAGCGAGTCAGACGATTTTCCATATAAAACTGAGCCGAAATAAATGGCGTTTTCAGTTCTTCGAGTAATTTGTCTTATAGAGAAATGATAAGAATTGTGTACGCCACTAATCGTTTTCAAACATCCCAAGGACCGAAATGTTAATTAGATAAACAAACCCTTTCCACAAGCGCTAAACGGGCAAATATTTACTTGGAAGGTAGCAACAACGTTTTTTCGACGTGAATAGACAGGAGACACGTTTATAGACTTTATGCCACTTGACTTAATATATCGTTTAACACGCCATTTCCGGATTCATCATGAATATCCTACAACCGTTATTAGTCAGTCACTAGTCTGATTAAATAACATTTAAAAACTACGATATGAAAAAAAAATTCTTAAGTAGCAAATAGTCTAACTGATAGCATTTACTTTTTTCTACATAAACACTTTTCTGAATAGACAGATAAAAATACTATATTTTTGTTTTTTACCATATTTATTTATACAATAATTGTTACATTAATTAGTTGGAAGTATATATTGCACCATTGTAACAGCATGACTGGAAATCGTCTGCCTAAGATCGCCATAAGAATTTTTTTAGACATGTTATAATATATATTAAAGAAATATTAAAATAAATTAATCTATACGTTTTAGTTGTTCCTAGTTGACCAAAGAAATTATTTAAATTGATTTGTAATTTTCATATAGTGCGGTTGGAATGAAAAATTATTGTCGAGTCCTGTTCACTTCAACACACTGTGCATAAAAATTATAAATTATTTATAGTTGATATAATTGAAAATCCTTTTAAGGAATTGTTATAGCGTCAGGAAATTCATTTATTTACAATTGCTTTTTAAATTCGTGAAAAGGTGTAATTTGAATATTTAAAGTTGATTTGAAGAGAATGCGGTTTGTGGCGCGGGGCCTCTTGGGGTTGGGGCTATGGACCCGGGGGGTTGATGGGGCGGCATCGTAAAACGGTTGGGGGATGCTACCCCGGGCTTGGTTGGGGGATGAGGATGATGGCTGTGCACATCCTCAGAGGTCTGAAGGTGGTGGTGTGAGGTGACGCTACATGCGCCTTTTATTTCGGCGTTCTCGTTAGCTTTTAATTGTCTGTATAAAACCTGTTTTAATTTGTACAACTTAACAACTCAAAGTCAACAAAGTTCGACCCGTGATAAAACACATTTTCCAAGATGTAACAGGCAAATTTTCCCCAGGATTTAACGTTTAGTCAAAAAATGAAAGAAAAACATCGTCTCGTACCAAGGAAGTGAATCCAGGAAGTCCCTCATTTATCAATTTTGAAAGCCAATGCAAATTCAAAAACCCCAAACCAGTTTAGACTCGTAGGATGAAAATAGGTAAGGAGTAATTAAAATCGCAATATAAAAAAGTATATGAACACCGACAAAATTACCAACGAAAATATTTTGCTAAAAAACGAAAATCTTCCGAGTTTAAACCAAAAATTTACATACTTCCATTCGGGGTAAAGCTGCCCAATGAAAACAGCTTACGGATTGTATACTGTAAAAATCGCAACAATAACAGTTGTCGATATGAACATTAATATTTCATTAAAATAAAGGCTAGATAAGTGGGTTTAAGGTTAAAAAATGATGGGGTTAAATAGTACGACTAGTCCGGCCACTAACATTTAAGTCAGCCCATATTGAAACCCGGTTTGTGCTGGACTTTCTACACACGAAGAAACACTTTCCATTTCGGCCTACGCAATCCTGTAAACTAGTCGTCGGGCTTAAAGTCAGTTTTATCGTGCCCACTTTTCAAAACGAGAGGTCCAGTCAGTTGCCATGATTTATTCGTCACACTTAGCCGAGGAAAGAGGTGGTCCACTTTCACCTATCGTATTTTTTCAAACTTTGATAAAATTGCGTTAAAGTGAGGATGTCTTTGATTTTTTTTAGCGATTGAATAACGAATTTTTGAACTGTTCTCAATTTGACAAGGCGATGTCTTCAGGGTGTTTTTTGAATAACGCTAGAAAAACGATGCAAGTCCGGAATCGAATACTGTCCCATCCGAGTTGTTTGAAAATTTAAAAGGTTATTTTCTCAGCGTTTCTGATAATTTGAAAGGTTGCTTTTTTCGCGTGGTTTGTTAATTTAATAGGTTGTTTTCTCAGCGTTGGTAGAAAGTTGGAAAGGTTATTTGGTCACGTTTTTGAAATTTAAAAGGTCCTTTTCTCAACGTCGTTCGAAAATTTAAAATGTTGTTTTCTCAGCGTGTTTGAAAAATATGAAATGTTGTTTTTTCAGCGTCGTTTTAAAAATATGAAATGTTGTTTTCTAAGCATTGGTTGAAAGTTTGAAAGATTATTTGGTCACGATTTTGAATTTTAAAAGGTTCATTTCTCAATGTTGTTGAAAATTGAAATGTTGTTTTCTCACGTTTGAAAAATATGAAATGTTGTTTTCCCAGCGTCGTTTTAAAAATATGAAATGTTGTTTTCTAAGCATTGGTTGAAATTTTGAAAGATTATTTGGTCACGATTTTGAATTTTAAAAGGTTCATTTCTCAATGTTGTTGAAAATTGAAATGTTGTTTTCTCACGTTTGAAAAATATGAAATGTTGTTTTCCTAGCGTCGTTTGAAAAATATGAAATGTTGTTTTCTCAGCGTCGTTTGAATAATATGAAATGTTTTCTCAGCGTCGTTTGAAAAATATGAAATGTTGTTTTCTCAGCATTGGTTGAAACTTTGAAAGATTCTGAGAATTTGGTCACGTTTTTAAAATTTAAAAGATTCATTTCTCAATGTTGAAAATTTAAAATGTTGTTTTCTCAGCGTCGTTTGAAAAATATGAAAGGTTGTTTTGTCAGTTGTTTGATAATTTGAAAGGTTGCTTTTTCCCGTGCTGTTTGTTAATTTAATTGTTTGTTTTTCCAGCGTCGTTTGAAAATTTAAAAAGTTGTTTTCTCAGCGTGTTTTGACAATTGGAGAGGTTTTTTCCAGCTATCATTGACGATTTAGTAGGTTGTTTTCTCAGCGATGATGGAATATTTGAAAGTTTATTTTTCATGTTTTTGAAAATTTAAAAGGTTGTTTTCTCAACGCTGTTTGAAGAGTAATAAGGTTGTTTTCTCATCGTCTTTTGAAAAATATAAAAGTTTGTTTTGTCAGTTGTTTGATAATTTGAAAGGTTGATTTTTCCCGTGTTGTTTGTTAATTTAATTGGTTGTTTTCTCAGTGTCGTTTGAAAATTTAAATAGTTGTTTTCTCAGCGTATTTTGATAATTTGAGAGATTTTTTTCCAGCGATCTTTGACGATTTAATAGGTTATTTTTTCAGCGATGATGGAAAATTTGAAAGTTTATTTTTCACGTTTTTGAAAATTTAAAAGGTTGTTTTCTCAGCGTTGTTTGAAAAATTTAAAAACGCCGTTTTCTCAGCATTGTTAGAAAATTTAAAATGTTGTTTTCTAAACGTTGTTTGAAAATATGAAATGCTCTTTTCTAAGCGTTGTTTGAAAAATTTAAAAAAGCTGTTTTCTCAGCGTCGTTTGAAAAATAGAAAGGTTGTTTTCTCAGTTGTTTGAAAATTTGAAAGGTTGCTTTTTCCCGTTCTGTCGGTTAATTTAGTTGGTTGTTTTCTCAGCGTCGTTTGAAAATTTAAATAGTTGGATTCTCAGTGTGTTTTGATAATTTGAGAGATTTTGTTCCAGCGATCTTTGACGATTTAATAGGTTTGTTTTTTCAGCGATGATGGAAAATTTGAAAGTTTATTTTTCACGCCTTTGAAAATTTAAAAGGTTGTTTTCTCAGCGTTGTTTGTAAAGATATAATGCAGTATTCTAAGCGTTATTTGAAAAATTTTAAAAAGTCGTTTTCTCAGCGTGGTTAGAAAATTTAAAATGTTGTTTTCTCGGCGTTTTTAGAAAATTGTGACCGGTTGTTAATGATTATTTAGAGATCGTGAGATGCGGTCTGGTGTGACGTAGATTTTAGAAAAACATACTTTATCGTGCCAACGTACGTTTCGATCTTTATTGAGATCATCTTCAGGGCTCAAAGTGTTGTGTTTTCTGTGTAGATGTGTCATTATTGGGTGTCGTGTTGATAGTTCCCCCAACACGGCACCCAATACCTACGTCACACCAGACCGCATCTCACCATCTCCAAATAACACTTTAAAATCTTTTCTCAGCGTTGTTTAAAAATTAAGAAATGAAGCGACAGGAAAAAGATTCGATTGCAAGGCCGCTTGAGTGTGAGTCAGAATCACAGCGTGACAGAAAGGAAAAACCACGCTTTAAACAAGCTTAAAATTTGACCGAGCTTGTTTAAACCGGTTGTCACAATCTGTCGGAGAATAGGCGAAAGAAAGTTCTCAAACAACTTTCGCATTTAGAAAGCTAGTCCATAATTACTTTTTAAAAATGTATTTTTTTAATTCTGAGAATAAACAACAAAGTTGTATATAATATTTTTATATTATAAGGTTGGCAGTGCTAAGTGACTTGATTAAGTAACGTTCCTAATGATATTCCAAGCGAAGAAACTCCGTCGTTTTTACATTGCTAGACGTAAACAACATGTTTATGAGTTATTCTCGGTTAAAGAATCCTTTTCAAAAATCTAGTCCTAAAAATCAATCTGTCTAGTGTTTATTTGTTGCTAGTTGAAAATTAGAGCAAATTTTACTTTATTATACCGCTGAGGCGTTTAAATTAAGTCAAGCCAAAAAGGATACTTTAAACGTACATGGGTACGCTTTTAGAATGACCACTCTATTCGGACGTTTTCTAATTAACTTCACCCTTTTCTGATGGAATCTTATGATTTGATAAAAATTTAAAAGCCAGAAATGATTGTCGTCGTTCGGCCTAGACTAGGGCTAATTGGATTGTTACACAACAAAATTATCTTTCTTCAGAGAAATTCATAATGACAAAGATAACAGGCTCAACGAGTCTACGTTAAATCTATAACGTAAACACTTATGAGAGGAAACTTAATTTGTCCTCTTAGGGATTTTAGCGTCAATTAAAGTGCCGAAAACTTTATGAAAATGGGTAAAGTTATCAACGAATTTAAGTAAATTGTTAGAAGAGATTGCTAATGACAATTAATTTGAGAAATTGTTGTGAACGATTTAAAAAAAACTATGTTTCATTTCCCTAGATCTAATTAGCCTATTTTGAGCTTTTCAGGTTGCCGTAACATAAAAGCAATGACCGAACCGACCTAATTCTACTAAATCAATGTTAGTCGAAACCGCTGATATGCAATTTTATTTCAATTTTGAAAAATTATAGTTTTTGTGTTTATGGAGCATTAAAATACATGTAGTTGTTGCTGTGTCAAGCATAAGTTTATACATTTATCAATTTCTTGGCTGGGGAAAAATAATTTTCAATTTTTCAAATAACTTCTAACATAAATCTTGAATATTGGTAATTTTTTCATATTAATATTTTATAGGAAGAAAAAAATCCACATTGGAGAATCGAGATTAATTGTCTTAATTTCGTTCTTCTTTAATTGTATAGCAATAAATGTGAATGTTTAAAACAAGCAATTAAATTATAGCCAAAACAAAAAAATGAAGAGGAAACTAATATAAATATGTTTAGTACAAGGTAAAGAAGGATAGAAAAAGAAAGGTAGATAGATAAATCAAAACATAATGAAACTTACAGTGTTGAAAATTATCTTGCCATGTTTGAAAAGACTAAGCAACACCATGTTAGGTATTATTTAAAAAAAAATTAGCGACACGTTAAAAGTTTCTTGGTGGTCTTCCTCGTCTCTCTGCCATGGCCGGGACCGAGGCAGAGAACGGTTTGTGCAAGTCGTCCGCACCTGGGAGCTGTCACCACCGTAGACCTGCTGACGGTGACTAGACGACCACTGATGGATTTGGATACTTTCTGCTTTTACTCCCGCCGCTGGCTCGCTCCCCTCCAACAAGACCGCTGCCACATCGACTTTCCCCTGCTCTACTCTGAACCCAATCCATCTCGTTTTCATGTTGTACTAGTAGTTTTTTTTATTACTGTTAAGCATCTGTCAAATTGTTAGGTATACAATCAAACGGGATTCTATTTTCGCTGTTTTGAACATGCACATATCGCACAACAGCAAGAAATGTGACACAAAACGGAAAGTGTATAGGAGACACAGATGGAAGTTTACTTTATTTATGGATTAATTACACGCCATTACAGTTGTTGGCAATAAAAACTGTCATGATCCATCAAAATTGTCTTTCGTTAGTCCAAGACTTAAGAGAAAGCATAAAAATTTAAAAATGCAGCTGTACTAAATTAAAAACTATCCCTTTTTGAGTTATGACACTTTTCTTAGCCTTTCAGTTATTTAAATTTGTTTTCCCTAACAATATTGATGGTCAATGAATGATTGTAAGGATATTAATTTTTTTGTGATAGTGACAGACAACATACAAACATAATAAGCATATCCGTTACGAAAACATATTTGGACAATTGCTTGAACAATTACTTTTCATAATGGGAAGCATATAAATTAATATAGGCCCTCGTGAGGACCTTTAAATAGGTCAAAATCTTGGCAGTAACAGTGGAATTTTTCTTTTTTCTTCAAGACCTTGATCCTGAGTGTTCTTGAGTGAAAAATTGGTCGGTACTCTAATATTGAAAACTAAAATAATTCTAACATTAGTACTATTTTGCTGTTACAATGAAGAAAAAACGCAGCATAAGAACTACGAATGCTGTTAGATAGATA
Source organism: Cimex lectularius (assembly GCF_000648675.2). NCBI lineage: Eukaryota > Metazoa > Arthropoda > Insecta > Hemiptera > Cimicidae > Cimex > Cimex lectularius. Next base: position 395,500 of record NW_019393130.1, read on the forward strand.
CAGTTAATGAAGTGCAATGTTATTTTTTCGTATAAATTTAATTGTGGTAGTTCAGTAATTACAATATTTGGATTTTCTGCAACATTTTTGACCTGCAACTTTCAAGCTGAGCTTTTATGCGTCCCAGATTTGTTGGTGAAATCAGAAGAGTCATAACTATAAGCACTACAGGTCATACTTTTCTTCTCATTGCCCGTTATCAAGGTGCATCGTCACTACAATCCACATTTCTGCCACTTTTTTGCCTCATAAGCTGCCTGAATATCGGCCAGTTTTTTTGAGTTTATAGTGATTCTCAATGTCCTCCCTCGATCCCTCCCTCTCTCCCTCTCTTCCTCTCTCTCTCTCTCTCTCTCTCTCTCTCTCTCTCTCTCTCTNAACTGTTTCTCATTCCTATTTCATCTCAATAGCTAGCCTTTTCTTTCGACTTTTTACTAAAACATTTCCTTTTCAGTAACCATTGCATGCATTATGATGCCTACTGTCTTCCATATTTGTCTCAACTTAATTTCCAATGCATGTAAGTGTAGTTATCTACTTGCTTTTATTGTGTTGTGTATATTTTGTAGGCTCCGCGACTCCTTTCTCAATCAAACATCTGATTCCGTCCATTTCCAAAAAAAAACCCGTTACATTTTCTTCCCACCAATTCTAAGTTCAAAATGAATTAAGTTTTAACAGTTTTATCATTTTGAAATATAGACATTTATGAATACTTGAGATTAATAGGTTTTTAACAGGACCTATAATTGTATTTTATAATTGTCAGTTATACTTTTATGTATTTACTACATATATTAGTAATATACATACATATAACATTGTATATATTTTTTTACTCTTCAAATAGTTGGTATTGTAATTTATTTTACTTTTTTATTCTGTACTTTTTTTGCAAGAAAATTTATTTTCTAACTTCTTCTATGCTTTGATCTGGTTTCATTTGACTTGTGTTGTTTTGTTTAGATCTTGGTCTTTTTTTCTTCTAAATAAATACTAACAATTGGTACTCCGACTTCCTTACATAACTAAACTGGTCGATTTCAATGTTTTATGAAGATTATTGCCATTTTTAATTTCCAAAAACACAAATACATTTAAAAATTATTATTTCTCTAAAACGAGTAAAGGTTTAACATGCTACTGTCATTTTTTTAGACTTTTGGCAAACATCTGACGATCTTCAGGGACATTTAAACAAATCATTAAAAAAATTTCGATTATTCAGAAGCAAGGCGATTACAGAATGCCATATTAAACGATAGTACAAATTTTAATTGTTTTTATTACTATTACCTTAAGAGAGAAGTATGATTTTGAGGTGCTTTCATAAGTATACATTTCCTCTAAAGCGCTTGTTAATCTTTTTTATTATGTACTAAACTCTCTCTCTCTCTCACTCTCTCTCTCCCTCTCTCTCTCCCCTCCATTTCAACCCTTCATCCCCAAACTCTCTCAACATTCTTATTTTGTGTGAGTATTAAAAAGACATGGCCTTTTGTTTTTGTTTGCGCTATTAGAATTCAATTATGCTCGCGTGTTATCATTTGATTTTTTCTACGATAAAAAAATTAAAATATTAGATGAGATTTAGATATTAGAAAAGTTACAAAATCGAAAAAACGCTTTCAGCAAAGTGGACAACAGAACTTATAAATTTAAAAAAAAATTCGTTTTAAGAACACTTTAAGCCCGTGAAATATGATTTTTTTATCATAATAAAAAATAGGGTTTTTGGTCTTGATCCGCGGCCGGAAGTAAATTTGTTTGGCTTATGTCCGACGTTCCACTTAAAAATCCATAACCCCTCTGGATTTTATCCAAATTGAACGGTTATACAACCGTTGGAAGGTAGAATATTTCTTCTTGCTTGCTATGCCAAAAATGTTTTGTTATTATGCCATAATAACAGAAAGTTATAATAAAAAACTGCTCAAACGTTCTATTTATTTCTCCGGTTATAATTTATTTACGCAAGTTTTGGCTATCGTTTAAAAAAAACATCACTTTTGGAAGCCGAATATTTTGAGCGAAAAAATTATTTTCTCAAAAATTTGGATTCAGAGGTTTTTTGAGGGTGCAAAAAATGAATACACTTAGTTTCTTGTTAAAAAAAACATTTTGGCCCATTTTGCTGTGTCGCTCGGTTCGTGGGTCACTGAATCCGACCAAACTTTTTTTGGTGAATTTACACTCCAAAATATCGGACACGTATTCGACACGTCTTTTGAATGGTGGTTTCACCAAAAATTTTTTTACGCTTCCATTTTTCGTTTTTTAATATTTTTATTTAGCCGTTTTACATGTTTTCTTAATGGAAATAATAGTCCGATTTTAATTTTTGATAATAGTTATAAATTCACTGGGCAATTTTTTTAAAACGAATTATCAACATGAAAATTATATCCCATATAGGATCAGCATTGAGAAAAATTATATGCTCTCAAATGTCAGTCAGGCAGAAAGGCGGACGAAATTATCAGTTAAATAATTAATTAACGCCGATTTCCGCGAAAGTCGGTAACTGAGGGTTTTACAACGCTAGCAGCACAAAAATAAGGTCAAATCAAAATTTTGACGATTTTCTGACCTACTTTCCTTACAGAATGTGTGTTAAAATATAAAAAAAGTATTTGGTTGATTTATCTTTTTAAATCATACCACATTAGAATATTTCGTAGAGCATTTTGGTTTTTATGTTAACTAGCATTGAAATTAATATATCAAAAAAATTTTTATCTCTAAATAACGATTTATGATCATTTAATTGCGACTTAAATTAGATTTTGAAAAAGTGCCATTAAGTCAATTTATTAATAATTATATTTATAATTGGAAATGTGGGGGTATTTATGGAATTATTTATTCTCAATTATCAACAAAGGCTTTCACTATATTTTTATCGCTATCTATATTACAAATATATTCAGTTGGTTAGAAAAGTAGAACGGCGAAATAAAAATATTAAAAAACGGAAAATTTCATCGTTTTTTTTTTTTGTTGCGAAACCAGGTCCTATTTACATGAAGTGGCGGATACGTGCCCGATATTTTGGAGTATAGAATCACCAAAAAAGTTTGGTCCAAATTAGTTTGGTCCTTGTAAGATATTGGAATGCATAATTCGTCACCGAGCGACAGGACATCGGAGGAAAAAACTACCACCGGCTAATCCTGCCCAAAATTAACTATTTTTTGTTTGGGTTAATAAATTTATTGGGCTTGAAAGTCATAGAACGAATGAACGCGTAGCCGATTGGTTAGCTTGTCAGACCCCGCGGTCGTGAGTTCGATTTCCACCATCGACCCTGGAATTTCTGGTCCATCCTCCTCCATCAAATACTATTGTTTATAAATGATATTGTACCCTGGCTAATATGGGGAACATAAGATCATTTAAAAAAAATTATATATAATAACATTTAAATATGTGAAAGTACAAAAGTGTATTAAAACAACCATGTAAATTACTTTTCTTTAAAATCTCGGTTGCTAATGCTCATTGGAAAGTTCTATTATTTTTTCGATCTAGTATAACCAAAAAAAATGTTTATGTAAATCGGTTTTCGTTCACGTCCTTAGCCTCTCCATGTAAGTACACACAAGTCTTATTTTTTGAAATCTGTAAAGTCAAATAGTTTGTTCTTTAACAGTTAGATATCAGAAAAGCGTTTGTAATCAATTGACTCAAATCAAATTCATGATGGTTAAAAAATTGACCAGGATATGGTAATTTGGTTTTGGTAGTTATTCAATTCAGTCCTGCTCATCAGCCCTGCATCAACAATGAATGAACAGGATATGGCAGCTTAAACTTTCTTCACCCTAATAATGTCCGTTATTTAAAGAACGAACATACAATCTTTTGTCGAAAACAAATCATTGAAGGTTTCCTTGAAGAAATTTTAACAATATAATTCAGGACCATAAGCGGGGCTCTTGAAAATTGACCCACAGTTAAAACCCTGTCACATGTGGGTCGTCTTCAAATGTATACAAGTTATTTAGAAAAATATAAACACACAACTTTAAGTACTCGAAACGTCTTTTAAAACAACAAGCGGAAATAAATCTTAAAATTCTGTCAGGAAGGGGATCGAATTTCGAAGTTAATGCTAATCATATTTTTGGATCAGTCAAGCTGTCGAGCAAAAAATATTCCTGTTTTTTAATACTGTTGTCGTTGTATTTAGATACAGGAAGTGGACGGCGGTGGCGAAGGTCGGCTATTATTTTGTTTGAACAGCGATATGACCCGTTTTGAATACAATGTCGGGCTTCATTTCGTAAACAAAACTTGGATAATTAAACGTAATTTACATTGAAATTGAAGTCAAACTGCTCGTTATGGCATCGAGACTTTTTTAACTTAGCTATCTTTTATATTTCCATTTAAGAGACTATCTCCGTTATTAGACCATTTAAGGTTGTTTAAATTAAGAGGTATTTATAAAGATAAATATATGAAAAAAAGACTCGTTTATGCATTACGGGTACACAAGGAAGCGTCGAACGTCCCAAAGGACCAAGAGGTCTTAGGCTTATAATGGATAAATTTTAAATATGTTAAATTGGTTGATACAGGTATAAACAGGCTACGTTTTCATATGATCGAAAGTGTCAGGTGCATAGTTCTCATTCCCAGTGCAATATGATCGTGGGTTTGTTAGTAAGACACTCGTTTGCGTAATAACTCTATTTAACAGTCACCTTCTACTGATAATTACAAGTTTTGACAAGTGTTGGCCAACCTCAACCTCCGAGGTGCTTTGCCGGTTTTGCGGTCAGGGGGAAAATGAGGAGTTGCCGAGAAACAGGACTCGGGTGACCGATTCTTCGTCATTGGTAACGGGACCGCAAGGACGAAACTCGGCTTGTATGACCGATAAATTCTCTTCTGAGTTCAAAAAGACAAGTTTAACTTTCACTACTTAATAACATGGCTAAACTTTTTCAATTGAGCGACGAAGACTTTGAAAATGCGGCAAAACCAATTTTCTGAGGTAGAACTGTCACAATTGAACAGAGCAAACATGTTTTTCTGTTTATACAGGAAAGAATGATGATTTTTTTTTCAATTTCCTTTTCCGTTTAATGACACGGAAAGTCACATAGTTAAAATTTGGAAAGTGTTTGGAAACATAGATCATTTTCCTTATAAAGCGGGTAATATTGACTTCATCGTCTAAAATTTTTAATAATGCAAGCATTTTTAATTATATCATCAAATTCAAAGGATCTGTGAAATTTTCAATACTCCAGTGATTTGTTAGAATTAGATAACTCTCCTCCATTCTTCGGGCTCCTGACAACCGTCCAAATTCTCATATAATAAGTACACTGTTCATTTCAAAAACCGCCAATTCTTATCCGGCGAAGACAAATGGCATCTAAGGTAATATTTTGTCTAGTTTCCTGGAATAGTTCAGCTCAAGAGTACATTGGAAAGTGGAAAATGTTGTGGGATAATTTTTTGTACGAAGGGATTTTGAGGCCGTTTGAAGGGTGTGGTTGGAGAGGCAGTAAGGAACATTGACGACGATTCTGAGGACTTTGGATTGGAAGGACTGTATCCATTGGACGTTGGAAGATTTGGCTGTGCCCCACAGTTCGAGGCCGTCCAGATTGGTTTTAAGATTGTTTTGTACATTGTTCTTTGAATCGTTAGATTTGCATGATAAACTGTAGAGTAGTCCGAAACGTTTGAACGTTTAATGTATGTTGCTTTAGTTATGTGTGTTCATTCCAGGTTAATCTTGAGTCTAGTCCAAGGTAGCGGACGCAGTCTATTTTTGTGATGGTAATATCAATGTATGGGTGATTTTTGCTTTTGAGCCTTAAACACCAGTGTTTTCTCCATTCAGCTATTTGCAGTTCATGTGGCTGAAGTTCCTCCGAGGATAGTACACCTGTGTCTCGGCAAAGGATGGTAAAGGGTGAAGGTGTAGTTTTGAATTGTAAAGGAGTAAAGGATCGGTTTAAGTACGCTGCCCTGAGATACTACCGCTCCCAGAAGTCAAGATTAGGCCAATCCTTGGCGAATTCTGTAGGTGATACTAGGTCGAAAAATATTGCACACGTGTACGACCGTCCTTGGCAATGTGCCCCAGAAGCCGAGAAAAAATGAATTTAATTAAATCCTTTACAGTTCGTGGACCAATTAACATTTTTCAATTAATTAATATTTATGAAAGGTTTGGTTAAGAAAAAAAGTCAGTGTCACGAGCGGGATTCGAACCCACGACCTTCGGCTAAATTCGCCGCTACTCTCAATCAAATAGATTGCACGACATTTGAGAAATGGCAAAAGGAGGGAAAACTCATAAGGTGGGGTTGAGATGGGGAGTTGATATCCGAGTGGATCGAGGTCACGATAGCTCAGGTGGTAGAGCAGCGGCGTATCTAGCCGAAGGTCGTGGGTTCGAATCCGGCTCGTGACACTAACTTTTTTATCTTAACCAATACCTTTCATAAATATCTGTATTTCAATGAAATTATATATTACTCCATTCGGTTTTTTGCCTGGCTAAGAAAATAAAGTGCAGGACGGTATTAAATGAGACTTGATGCATAAAAAGAGCACAAATGCACAAAACAAAAGGCGGATCTAGTAAAATAGGCCAAAATAATTTTGTTAAAAAAAATATTTGGGAGGGGGCTCACTCAAAAAGTTACATAAGGCATATATCTATGGTCTAAAGACACATATTTAATCGTTTATATTTTCTTCAAAATTGCTTCCCGTTTCTAAATAATAAATAAATAAAAATCTACTTAGAATTTAGGGCTCTGCTCCGACACGTAGCTCCTAGACCTACCTGTGTAGGATCTCTTTTACTTAGTAAGAAAAACGTTTTGAATTTTTCCCATTTTTGCTCAAACTAGTAAGTTTTGTGAGTTAATGTTTTTCTTTTCTATGATTTCCTTTCTAAAAGTTTTGGATGGAATCAGAATTTTTTTTTTCTTTTCGTGTTCCAATTAAAATCAAAAGAGTTTGAAGATGGCGAAATTTGTTTGACAGACCAACTCAGTGAGGATATGCTACCCGAGATGAGACTCCACAAGCGTCATGTATTCTATTGTTTTTTTCCATTTTTCAACCTGTGTATTTGGTGTTGTGTCAAGCAACGACGTGTTTTGTTTCTAGTTTTTAAATCATGTAGCTTTTTTTCCATCTTAGTGCGATATAATTGTCGACGTAAACGTTGCCATTACCATACACGTAAATTTTGGCCTAATTTTTGAATAAATATTATCACTTTATAACACCCTATAAAGTTTCGACAGACTACAAAGGAGAATTCAGGATAAAATCTGGTAAAATGATGTGGTAGTCAGATGACCGAAAAACAAATGAAAGAATCTTTTTAATGAAGCTTTTTAATCATCATCATCATACTTGAAATAATCCTGCAACCAAGTCCACCAACGACTACCATTTCACTTTTTCTGTACACGCCCAAAATAAGACCAAACAAACTTCTTGGGGAAGTACCACTCCGTCTTTCAAGCTGAAATACATGCCAACAATGCTTGTGTCTTCTAAAATCTTAAAAGAAGTTAACAGTAAAAAAAAATTTAATTTAGCATTTTTTGAAAGATTTCGTGTTTGAAGAATTGAAAATTCAAAAAGGGTATCTCTTAAAGGTAATTTAACACTCTTTTCAATCAATTAATTAAGGTTTTTAGTTGAGATAAAAAAAGCCAGCGTCACGAGTGGGATTCGAACCCACGACCTTCGGCCTAGATACGCCGCTGCTCTACCACCTGCTACCACCTGAGCTATCGTGACTTCGGTCCACTGGGACACTAACTTCCCATTTCAACCTCACCTTTTGAATTTTCTCTCCTTTTTGCTATTTTTCAAAAAAATTCAAAAGGTGAGGTTGAGACGGGAAGTTAGTGTCCGAGTGGATCGAGGTCACGATAGATCAAGTGGTAGAGCAGCGGCGTATATAGCCAAAGGTCGTTGGTTCGAATCCCGCTCGTGACACTGACTTTTTTTATCTCAACTAAAAACTTTAATTAATTTAAAGATATTAATTGGTCAAGCGGACCACGAAAATTGGTGAACTCTTTTCGATGCTTCTTTTTTCGATTTCCCCAAAAAATGAATACTTCAGGAGCTACGAGATGATTTTTGACTAAAACCGTAGTTGGTTGAAAAGAATATAAAATGTAGTGAATATCTGCGAAAGGTTTGAGAATGGGACCATGGTTAATTTGTGTGAAATTCACTGTAAAATTTTGGGACGCGCTATTTTTTTTTTAAATTGGGCATTTTAATAAATAAATGACAGACATTTCAAGTTTGATGGCCGATTTCAATAAAACAAGTAAATATTCAGATGTATTTGTACTGTACTGTAAATTTATCACTTCTCATCAAATTTTAAAAAACACTCTTTTTGACGTTTCGCGTGAAATTATACGTCAAATATCATTTTTCTCAAGACGTTAATCTTTGAACTTACTGACCTAATTTCAAACGAGTTACTTGTGTGAGCGGTGTGTTTGTTTTTATTATAAATTTGGGGTTAACATTCCAGTATCGAAATATACAGGCTAAATACCTTGGAGTACTCAATAGATGCATCCTTCTCAAAAGCCCACCGGAGATATGATGCCCCTTCTCTTCCCTCGATTAGTCTGATCCCGGAATTTATTTTGATTTTTTTGTGTTGCACATAATGTCGACCGGTACCCAAGGAGATCGAGAAAGGGTTGATAAAGCGAGCTGGAGGGAGTCGGAACAAGGTCGACTTGTGCAGCCGTGCCCACTCGATGGCTTGACATTTCGACTCATTGGAATAGGACGAGAAACGGAAAGTTGTTCAACAGATTGAAACGGCCTCAGAGAAAAATGCACACCGTTAATCCTTTGTACTACCCGTTAATTTATCATTTTTCTCTTTTTTGAACCGGCGAAGGAGGAGGGTCGAACCACAACTCGCTCACCTTTATTTTCCCCACATACGCGAAAATCCTGTCTTATTGGAATTACACAACCCTGGACGACTTTTTATGAAACAGTAACTTTTTCCCAAGGTGAACGGGAAGATCTAGAATTGCTAGTTACATAAAGACCGAAAGATGCCTCGGGGCTAATATCGGCGATAAAAATAAAACTTAAGAAGATAACTTCGAATAGATAAAAGTTTATGGTTTTGATAATATGTAATGAAGTCTGTTATTTAATATTCCTCATTTCAGTTTATTTTCGAATTTTAAACAAGAGGATAGTTATTTGTTTTGTGCTTTAAGCGGCCCATAGACGGTCAATATTATTGTACAATATAGATTGCACAATAATTTGACGGTTGCCCCTTAACGTTCAATAATATTGTACAAAATTTTGTTTGTGCATTGAACTTGAATAGTTTGAAGGCGATATTGAAGTTTGTGCAATTTTGTGCACTTCTTGATACTTCACAAACTGACTGATATTGCGCAATAATGCCAACAGACGTTGCAATATTTTACAGGTTGTACAATATATTTTCAACTTTTCGTCAATCATGCAATGTATTGCACAACTTTCAATATCATCTACACACGATCAATTAAATTGCACAACCCAAAATATTGTGCAATAATATTGATCGTCTATGGGCCGCTTAAGATTAATGTTAGAAACTGATTAGGTTAAGTTATGTAGCGTTAGATTTAGATTATGTTATTATATGTTTAAGGTTAGAGACTATCTAAATAAGTTTGGTAGAGTTAAAATTTAGGTTAGATTAGGTAGGGTTCGCCTTAGACTAGATTAAGTAAAGTTTAGTACCTCAAAATTTAGATTCCGACTCGACTTCCACGCCTTCTTTTTTTATTATTTTTTAATTTATTATTGTATTTAATATTTATACTTCCTCTTTCTCTCTTTCATTCTCACTTGCTCTCTCTTTCGCTCTCTCTCCCTCCCTATCTCTCCTTACAATAATTGAGTCTTTGTCTTTCTTTCCCTATTTGATTATTTATTTATTTCTCAACTTAAACGTTTTGTTTACCATCTGTGACGCGTTATCCAGTTGGAGATCGTTCTGAAACAAATAACAAACTCATTAACTACTTGAACTGGTTTTCAAGGTAAAAGAGACAAGTTAAATTTCTTTTTAATTAGTATAGATATTTATTTTATTTTTTATCAATAGAATAATTTTGCAGTAAAGAAATAAAAAATAAAATAAAAATAACGCATAAGGACAATTTGAAAGAAAATAAAAATTAATTTTGAGAAATATATCCCCCTTTATCAGGGATTTAAATATCAAAATTTAGCAAGGTTACCGAGTCATCATACAGTCATCTCCACCCTCTACTCTTCTCGCATTCTTTAGAAATAAATATTTTTAACTAAAATTTAAAGCAGTTTATTATGTGACAGATTTCCAGGAAATCAATTTTATGTTAATTGCTTTTTATATAACTTTAAATGAAAATTTTTAATATCTCGTTTTGTTATGTAGGTCGATGATGATCTCTGTAATAAGATTCCTAAATCCTAAGGTACCTAAACCCCCTTCCATAAACCCTCGCTTTGTATATTTATTAGGGTGGTTTTAAATAACATAAATTTTGAAAATTAATTGCTGAAAATATGTATATTTGAATCAATTCCATTCCATGTTAGCAGGCAAATATATTCCAACCTCACTTGGTTTATTTTATGAGTAAAAACTCAGCTGCGATAGAATCTCGATTTTCGGAGGTGATTATTTTCAAAGGTGCGCTCCAGAATTGCTAGGAAAGTTTGAGCTGGAGTGATCATTGTCACGCAAGTGTTCATTTTGTAACGCCACAACGGCCAAATTAGTTATAATCCGAGGTTTGCGATGCAAATCGTCCACAGCGCCCCGTTATAAATAACCCTGGGCACGAACCACAATCCGACAAAAATTTAATTTACCTGATACACCATCAAAAAGCCATCGCGGCTTTGAATAATTAAATAAAAATACTGAGGGTTTACTTTTCTCAAACGAGAGGCATTAAAATAATGAAAGTAATTTCAACACTCGGGGATCGATGCTTTTGAAAAACGTGCAGGGCCGCTGGATTCGAACCAGAGATCGCTACCTTAAATTGATGATCACGCGTGCCAACTCCTTAATCGTTGCCTTAACCGACGCCCCGATGAGTGTAATATAATTAATTTAGGTAAAATTTATGTAAGTTTTTCATATAATCCGACGTAACCCACGTTCTTTGGGATTTACGGCAAAAAGTAAAATTCAAGGTGCTTTTGTACATGAAAAGGCATTAGGATCAAACAAATACCAACTTTATTGTTCACCACATTACCGATTGACTGTCACATTGTGAATGTCTTCAGGAAAAGGCCCAACATTGAAAGTTGAACAAAACCTGTTTCCCAGGATCGGTCGTGTGAATTTAGACTGAATTTCTGGCAATGATGCAAAATAATCACGGATCTAGGAGCAATTTTACGATTGGCGTGAGACGATTTTATACCTTTTTTACGATTTTCGTAATACTGGCATGTTTTTGAAAAATAACTTGTGCAATAGAAATCTCGGAACGCAGGGGCCATTAGAGAAACGTTACGTGAAAACTATGAAATCGCGAATAAATATCTGGTGACAGATTTTACGTACAGAACCCAAATAAAGAATTTATTAGTGTTTAAGGCTGAAAGAAGTTTTCTTTTTCATTAAGTAGTCGTATCTGATAATTTTCATGATAAAAGCGTTGAAATAATTCAAATTTTCGGTTAACGGTTTCAATCTGAAAAGAGCCGTCAACATAGAAGGAAACTATTTCCAAAAAAGATTTTCTGTAAAGATCCAAAACGGACAAACAACATTATTAGTCTTTTTCATCAAGAGCGGTGAAATTTGTTTTGTAAATTTACACTTTTACCGTGTCTATTTAAAAGTGTGTGTCCGCTGTTTTTCAAAACGCATTATTGGAGGCCGGTTTCTTTAGCACATTAATGTACGTTAAGTATCTCAAGGTTGGATGTACAATTTTATGACGTAAAACTCATCATGTTAAACAGACCACGTGGTTTATTGATAGTGAAGAATTGGTTAATAATTAAATAACTTATAATTAAATTAATTGTAAAATAATAATAATGGGGGCGTCGGTGACTGCAACGGTTTTAGGCGTTGGCATGGCGCTCAACATCGTAAGGTAAAGGTCCCGGGTTCGAATCCAGCGGCCTCGCTTTCGAACCCGTCATGCTTACAAATAGTCTTTTTTTCAAAAACACCGGCACCACGAGGTTTGATATAACCTCTGCTGTTGCGAACCCTCGCAAAAATAATAATAATCCTTTAACTGTCTATTTTTTAAAATTAAATTTATTTATTAAAACTGGTCTTATTAGACCATTAATTTTACAATAACATAATAGAATAAATAAATGTTTACATTCTTATAAACCCATTGGTACAATAAGATTTACATTTCACTATTCACTTTTAACCTGTTCATATGGCTTTGTTCTTTTTAATTTTCTGACCGTGTTTCGGTTATGTCAGAGTTTGGTTCCACATTCTCTTGCTGGCTGAGGCGAACCTGGTGTTTGGCGGCAAATCTTTGTATTTCCGCAGTGACCTCAGGGATCTTAAGATCCCTATGTAAGTCCTTATTACTTATGTACCAAGGTACATTGACCATGCTAAGTAAGTTTTTATTTTGGAGTGTTTGTATTTTGATATTGCTATGTTTGGTACAACCTCATAGTTGAATACCAGATGTCCACATAGGATTTATGACTTGTTTATATAATAATATTTTATTTCGTATTGCAAGGTAAGAGCCACGTCCTATCAACCAGCATTGTTGTCTATACCTTAAACCAACGTCCTTTTTTTCTACACGTGTACTTTCCATCTCAGCTTAGCATCTAAGGTCATTCCCAGATATTTAGCTATATCGCTATGTCGTATAATAGTTCCATCGAACTAAAGTGGTAGTCCTCTGGCCCACGCGACCAGAATCAATACTGAGTGCATCGGAATGTGTACTTAAGTTGGAACTAGAATGGCTTGAGATAGAACACCTCAAACATTAGACAAAAGCACCAGATATGAGGCAAACTAGTAGATTTATAAGGTGGATAATCACTTCTCAGGAAGGTGCATGTATAAATTATAGGCCCTCTATACAGGCCATTATAAGAACGGGAAGAATGGGCCAAAGGAACACCACTAAAGGCAAACTCCTACTGGTATAATGACGGCTCCAAAACCGACAAGGGCTCTGGAGCTGGGGACTTTGGGATGAACCCAAGACCGAACTGACGGTAAACCTAGGCAAGTATGCTACAGTTTTCCAGTCTGAAATCATACCGATTGAACAATACGCCAGAGAAATAAAAAGGCTAGGAATACATTCCTAGAAGATAGCCATGTTCTCTTACAGCCAGGCAGCTAGGGCCTTAGACTCATGTGAGGCGAAAGCAAAGAATGTTTGAAAATGCATGGAGGCCCTGACGGAAGTCAGCGACACTAATGACCTGCCCCTGATGGCATGGGTCCCTGGACATTCGGGGAAAGAGGCAACGAAAAGGTTGACATGTTGGCCAAAAAGGGAGCCAACAAGGACTCTCTGGGCCCAGAACCCTACTGCGGCCTAACAGCCCGCCACAAAAGAGGATGCATCTTAAACTGGATCCTTAATGAGTATACAATACCACAGGTATGAGGCACGCGAAGAGATTCACAGAAGGACCATACGCAACTTACAAAAGAATTACTGGAAGGCAACCGCAACCGAAGGATTCTGGTTGGGCTTCTCACAGGGCACTGCCACTTAAAAAAAGCGCATGCACCGGATAGGAATACAGATAAAAGAAACACTGTGCAGATACTGCCAGGAAGAGGAGGAGACCGCAGAACTCATTTTATGTTTCTGTGATGGTCTATGCAGGTGGTGGTTCTTGCAACTAGAACAAGAAAAACCGCAAGCAAGATCCTACACCAAGGAACTGCTGGCAAACCAGTGGAGCCTGGTTAATAACGTTAAGCTGGCTTGTGAGTTATAAATAACAGAAAAGCATATTAGATCTATTCAGGTCGAGGTTCAGTAGGCCTTGTGGCCGCCTCTTTTATCCCTATCCCTATCTCTATGCAGGCCACTGCATTATTAAATAGCACCTATAGAAAGGTGGTAATGGGCGTAATAAGAAATGGGCAAAATAAAGAGTGAAACGTACAAATTCCGTCAGGAGGAACCAGAGACATCGGCATATTCCCTTATGAATTTTTGGCCGGTTTTGGTACAATTGTCAAACCAAAAGAGATCGGCGAAGGGGCAGGGGCACCGGGTTGTTATTATTATAAGGAAAGGTGCACTTTCCAACTTTTGGCTATAATTTATAAGCATTCCACAATAGATATAGATCGCAGTGGAGGAAAGATTTGTAATAATTCTAAATTCATTCCCCAACAGAAAGATAAGAAGACCAAATTAACTGTACCATCCCTCAGTTTGTCAATCAGTGCATGAACTTTTTTTCTAATACATTTGACATGCAGTTTTGCGTATATTATTTACATGAAAAAATGTTTTTCTGGAACCCACCAATAAAAGTTTAAGGTTACAGCGCTACTTTATTTCCTAAGTGAAAAATGCAATAATTGGAGCTCTATAACTAGGACATTGCTGAAAAAGACGCTCAGCTATATTTGAGCAAATTTGAGATTTACACGAGTTTTTTGCTCGTAAAAAAATTATAAATAGAACATCGTTTTGTCCCTGTGTAATAAATCGTGGAACGCTTTTTACATTTTTTGCCCCTTTGAAAATTTGCCCTTTTGAGCGTTATTCAGAGTAAAGTCTTTGTCCAGATATATCCGAAGTCTTGCTTAATGAATTACATAAATCTTTCATGCATCGCAGCAACTTGAGCATTTCCTCCGTGCAACATGGCGAACAAACAAATTTAATTTATCACAACTTTTTTTACTCTTTTGTAACCGACAACCCAAATCTAAAGTTTTACCATGACAATTTAAAATTGTTATAGGCTTTAAATGTTTCGAAGGTAAACGAAGCCATGTTCAATATCAATGAGAATTTTTATGAAATTTTTTATAATTTTTAAATATGTTTTTGATGCACATGCATTTAAGGCTCTGTACACTCACACACACACACACACACACACACACACACACACACACACACACACACACACACACACACACACACACACACACACACACAGAGAGAGCAGAGGGTGCTCTTTTTAGATGGCCCTGCTGACTTTCGCTTGAACCAATCACGCTATAAAAAAAAAGTGTTCGGCATTTTGTCTATTTTCAAATTTTGAACTTTTTTTGGAAAAAGATTATACTAAATACTTTAGGCCCGGTTCAACTTCAAAATTACAAATCCGAACCTATACATCCTGACGCAGAATTTTAAAGGATTTTTTATGCAGAAAACAACGGTGCAATCGGATTTTGAAGAGGTCAAAAAATGACAAAGTTATGGCAAAAGGTTAAAAAAACAGACATTTGGTTTGGTATTTATTATGCACAATTCATATTCGAACTGCCTATTTTGCGTAAAGATTTGCTCCTTTTAACCACTGTCCACCGGTGCTCAGAACGACAGAGTCAGGGGAGATGGGTTGACAATCATTTTCTTCCTTTTCGAAGTTTTTCAACTGAGGTTGGCATTGACTTATTTTACTACATAATTCTGTCAGATAATAATTATGTATTGTATTTTATTAGGTTTCGTGGTCCACTTGACCAAATAAATTCGTTTAAATTAATTAAGGTTTTGGTTGAGATTATGTATTGTATTTTAATTTTTTTTTTTTAACGAGGGTTTGCAACAGCAGAGGTCATAAACCCTCAGGTTGCCGGTGTTTTTGAAAAAAAAGCCCATTTGTAAATATTTTGGGTTCGAATGCAGGGGCGCTGGAATCGAACCCGGGACCTTCACCTTAAATTGATGAGCGCTTCTTGTTACAGTCGACTCTTGATCATTTGAAACCCGAAGGACCACAAAACTAAATTCGAATTATCAAGATGTTGGAATTGTCAAGGGGAAAGAAAAAAAAATTGTTAAGGGTTGATATGTATTTTCCAAGTTATTGCTGAAATTGTACATATATAACACGTAGTAAAAATGAAGAAAAAGCGGAAATACATCAACTGTAAAATTAAACATAGTAACGCATTATTTTTTTTTATGTAGGTTCGCTTATATCAACCCTCAGGCTGCCGGTGTTTTTGAAAAAAAGCCCATTTGTAAATATATCGGGTTCGAATGCAGGGGCGCTGGAATCGAACCCGGGACCTTCACCTTAAATTGATGAGCGCCGTGTCAACGCCCGAACCGTTGCGCCCTCCGACGCCCCTGTATTTTAAAGTTTGTAGTTTATAGTTTCGAAATGCTAAGTTTTATTTTAAAAAATCCCCGTTTGTTCTCTTGCCAGATAATAAAGAGTTATCAAATCTTAGCTTTTCATATAAAATCCAGGGATAAGGTTCAAAACCCAACTGGCCTTATTGAATGCCATTTGACGTGAAGTTAGCAATTACGATTAAATTTGATGAAAATGACTCAAATCTCCTACAAAATAGGCAGGAAAATTCTGACCCATCCTTCCCTATGTATGTATACTTAAATATTTCGAGGAAATTTTAAACTTATATGAGTACCATTGGCTGCGAACCGATTTTACCCTTCTAATATCTCCAAATCGAATGTGTCGCGCAGCTATGAAAAATATAGTTCATTCTTGTGCAGTGGAAACCCGTCTCCGTTTGCCAGAAATGAACATTTCCTGTTTAATTGAGAACAACGGCGACATGGCACGATAACAAGCCCAGGCGATGCCGTGACGCAGACTTAATCTCCCTTTTATTATTTAAAACAGCTGTATGTTCGACGGAGACCTTTTATGACCTGTTTATTAGCCGTTTCACATTTCTTGAATTCAAGTCGAACACATTTTGTTAAACTTTATTTACAAGATATTGATATGTGTTATAACTCTTCTGCCGTATACGCTTAGATGACTATTTATTAAAGATCCATTTGTATCCGTATAATTATCTGACATAGGTGATCGGCCCTGCTTACAAATCGAAACAGACCTGCGAAAATTAATTATTTCTGAGCCATAAATGAAAAAAATATTAAAAAATTTAAAAATAGACGGACAGATAAAATTAGTTTTAATTTTGTTTTAGATTTTTAATTAATATTTCACTATCGCGTATTTCCTCCTCTTGCCATAATTACATCTCGAACACCCCTCGGCATACTTTCTACCAGTCTGGAAATGTCTTTTTCCTGGAGGTTAGCCCATTTTCTTCACGAAGAGTCCTTTCAAGATGGTGGAGTGTATCAGGAAGTGATGGATGTAGTCTTATTCGTCTTTTGAGGTTATCCCATTAATGCTGGATGGGGTTCAAGTCTGGAGAACGCGCTGGTCAGACTAAGACCCCGATGTTATGTTGTTGAGGGTAGGTTTGTACTGCGAGCGACATGTGGGCGCGCATTATCTTGCATTAGATTATCGCTGATTTCATCGAGGATAGGCAAGGCTTGATGTTCGAAAATTTCATCCACATAGCGAGTGGCCGTCAAAGACCCTCCACGAACAACAACCAACTCTGTCCGACTCTCCATTGGAATTCCCGCCCACTCCATCACTGAGCTACGTTGAAAATGTTGACTCTTGGAAACATTACAGGCTTCGTAGCTTTCATTTCGCCTTCTCCACACTCTTTCACGTCCATCTGGAGATCGTAGAACAAATCTAAGCTCATCTGTAAAAGGTACAGCAGACCAATCGTCCAAAGACCAGTGGCTGTGCACACAAGCACATGGGCGCCGTGCATCTCGGCGTGTTCTTGTCAATTCTGGTCCTCTTACTAGGCGAAAAACCATCGGTCCTTACTGATTTATTCTTCTCCGAGCAGTGCCTTCGGAAATTTGGACACCTCGAACTTGGAGCTAATGAATCGCTTGAAAAACAGTAAGGTGCGAGTTTCGCAAAATTTTCAAAGTCAAAAAACGCCCTGTGGTTCGTTCACCCTAGGGCGTCCAGAATCGGGCCTTCTATGGGAGGACCCAGATTCTCGAAAACGTCTAGCGGCGTCTCGCAGTGTTTCGTAGGGGACTCCGATGGCAATAGTCGCATACTTGATGAAACGTCTATCATCAATAAGTGCCACACCACGCGCAATATTCTCAGCATTAAGTTCCATTTTAAGTTTAAAGTGAAGAAAACAAAGAGTAAAATTAAACAGTTTATTGCTTCAGAATTCAAATGAGACTGAATAAACATTTTAAATTACTTAAAAATTAAACATTGAAAAAATCCTTTATCATTTTTTTGGATTAAGGATTATGTGTGTTTACGCCTAATTGATATTCCCAATTTAAAACATAGCATAAACAAATATTTATAGATAAAAACAACAAAACAAATTAAGAGCAGAATTTTCTTTTAACTAGAAAATGAAAAAAACAAATAAAAAACAGTTGGGTGAATTTTTATCTCTGCCAGTGTATATGGCATCCATTCTTCTCACAAAATTTTTATAATTAAATATAACTCTCAATTAATTAAGGTTTTTAGTTGAGATAAAAAAGTCAGCGTCATGAGCGGGATTCGAACCCACGACCTTCGGCTAGATACGCCGCTACTCTACCACTTGAGCTATCGTGACTTCGATCCAGGCGGACACTAACTTCCCATCTCAACCCCACCTTTTTGAATTTTCCTTCCTTTTTGCCATTTTTCAAATGTCGTGAAATCTATTTGATTCTCGGCGACAAATGAAATGGCCACGGAGAGCTTTAGTGAAGTATACTTCATTTTAACTTATTATATTCACTAGTTTTCGTGGTTCGCTTCACCAATTAATATCTTTAAATTAATTAAGGTTTTTAGTTGGGATAAATAGTTGGGAAGTGGGGTTGAGATGGGATGTTGGTGTTCGAGTAGTTAAATAAGTCAGCATCACGAGCGGGATTCGAACCCACTACCGTCTGCTAAATACGCCGCTGCTCTACCACTTGAGCTATTGAAAAATGGCAAAAAGGAGGGAAAATTCAAAAGGTGGGGTTGAGATGGGAAGTTAGTGTCCGAGTGGATCGAAGTCACGATAGCTCAAGTGGTAGAGTAGCCAAAGGTCGTGGGTTCGAATCCCGCTCGGGACGCTGACTTTTTTATCTCATCTAATACCCTAAATAAATTGAAATGTATTAATTGGTCAAGCGGACCACGAAAACTAGTAAATTTATTAAATATAAAATAATTTTTCATTACAATTTTTTTTAAATTAACTATTTCACCTTTTTTGCACTTTGGGATTTGCAAAATCCTCTAAAATTTTGTAAGAAAATTCATTTAGTAAAAAAGGCACCCACTTGACTAGTATACAAATAGGAGAATATAAAAAACTACTCTATCTTAAAGTAAGTAGAAATTGTCACTCTTTCTAGCTGATTTAGAGAAAAAAATTAAAATGGTCAGAACCATCTAAACAAAGATCATTCAATGGTTTAACAAAAACTGTTTCAATTTTTGTTGTTCAACTGGAGTTAAATCGTGAGAACGCGCCTTTGGGGACGACTGTCTCGATACTTTTTTCTGACTTCCCATTAAGCCTGGAGAAGCTGCTTGCAGGGGCTTTTCTGTTGCGAGGTACATCCACAATTGTCCATTTTGGTATGCCCGTAGTAGATGTGATTGGCTAATTTATACTTAAATGGCGCTCCCTTTTAAATAGAATTAATCAGAAAGACAATTGGGAGAGAAAATCAAAATTTTAATTTTTGAAAGATCAACTAGGTAAACACTGTTATTCAAATTTCGTCCACTGAAATCTTACGCAGTGCGTCATTGTCAAATTATAAGCATAAACTTTGACAATACACCTGCAACGAACGGGCAATTTTAAAATTTGCATACAAATGGTAGTTCCTTTCAAGTCGAGGCACATCTTCATACTTTTCTTTCGTCTCTCGCTCGATAATCGGTCTGGTTTGTACTCCGTTTGATTTCCGGGTTTTCGATTTGCATTTTTATAACAAACTGCAACCAGGAACAAACACGTTGATACGTTTAAGTCCGTTTTGACTACCGAGAGGAAAATGGTCTTAAACCGACGCTAAGACTGACGTTGAAGATGAACCATTTCATTTGGTTCCGTGCCACTCTGCGCAAATAGAACACATCCTTGAAGAGCTATTATTCATAATTCAAAACAATCTTGTAAAACGGTCCAACATTTGACAATCTTCCGTACGTGTCACTGTTGAAATGCATACATTAATTTTAAAGATAATAATACCATTAGTTGAACATGTTAGTCGTCAATTACGTTTCTCTCTTTGTTAATACATAAAACGTGAGTATTTGTTTAATAATAATTTATTCGTACTCATTACAAATATTTGCGTTTTTCCCCCCGGCTACAACACTAACACTATGGCTACAACTATACATGTTAAGAGAACCAGGCAACACTGGCACTCCACGTAAGGGATTAAGATTCTTATAAATCGAAGTGTCGGATTTTTCGGAAATTTCGGAAACGGGTTCAGATCAGTTCATTGACAAGGTTGAAGTAGTTGATAGTGAGGTTAATGTCGTAGTTAGAAGGTTTGAGGACTTATGTTTAGGAAGATTGATTCGTTGGGTATTGGATGCCACAGTTTAACTCCGTATGTCTATTGTGGTCGCAGTACGGTCTCGTCATGTTAGTTAGTTGTGTTTTGACGGTCAAAACAGAATTCAGTGCTTAAAGTCTACGTAGATGTCCACGTCTTCAATTGAGTTGTTGTCTCTAAAGTCTTGTGCTAGGATTATATATCAGTCTGTTTTCTAGGACCTAAGAATCTGACTTGAGTGGAAGACGATACCTCCTTGTCTTGATATAGACGTTTTGTACCAGTGTTTGATAGCTCATGCTGTTCTTGGGTGTTGGAGGTTGGTTGGATAGGATCGATAGCAATGATGGTATTGAGATAGTAAGCACTACAAGTCGTAGAAAGGATGGGACCTAGAACGCACCCTTGTGGAACGCCGGCTGAAATACTCGTTGCCGCACGTCGTTCTCAAGCAATGATATGATTCTAGGATATGACAACGAGGAGAAGATAATTTAAGTTTATAGAGTACTAAGTTCCAGACCCTATCAACAGGCCTCGGTCACATCCAGAAACTCAAAACTATTTGTTCTCTGGAAGGGGAAATTGTGTCAACAACCACCTTTTGAACCTTTTCAAAAATGGCAAAAGGAGGGAAAATTCAAAAGGTGTGCGATTGCGATGGGAAGTTTGTTCCCGAGTGGATCGAAGTCACGATAGCTCAAGTGGTAGAGTAGTGTCGTATCTAGCCGAAGGTCGTGGGTTCGAATCCCGCTCGTGACACTGACTTTTTATCTCAAACCTTAATTAATTGTGTCAAGAACTTTGAACGTTGACTGTTAGCTGATGGTTGATTGGGTTGGAAGCCTAATTGGTTAAAAGGAATCATTTTAAGTGAAGATAAAGGAATATAAACTTTGAACGAGAAGTAAATATGAATAGTTAGATAAGCGATTATAAACGAAATCAGTTAGTTTTTGTTATCGCCTAATATTATCATTATAGGGTTTAGACTGTCTATTTTTGTATTTATTTGATAGCCCGATTTTTTGTCGTGTTTCGTTCACAACAATGATGAGGATGGATGAAGTTTTAATCGGAGAGGCTCCGGTTGAAGGGTTTTCGTCGGGTTTCCTCTACGGAAACTGAGGGAAAAAGGCGCGGAAGCACGTCTTCCTCGTCGGTGCTCGTTGCGGCTTAATAGGGAGTACGAGGTGCGGCGAAAGTGCATAAATACAACCGGCGCGGCGGTTCCGTAATCCACGTCTACGGTTTACGTAACCGTTTTCAAAAGGGTGCGGATTCAGCGAAAAGGCCGAGTTTGTTTTGTAACCGACGTCAAAGCCCGCTGTTTCACCGGGCATCCTGAAAACCCAATTATTTTTAAAATTTTAAAATTAAAAAAAAAATCTCTATCTCGGAAATCTTAGCCCGAAAAATTGAGCCTTTTGAGGTATATACAGCAGTTTATCAATTAACTACTGCATGAACTGATTCAATGATTTTTTTTAAAATATAACTTATTAACTTTCAATTAATTAAGGTTTTGAGTTGAGTTAAAAAAGTCAGTGTCACGAGCGGGATTCGAACCCACGGCCTTCGGCTAGATACGCCGCTACTCTACCACTTGAGCTCGATCCACTCGGACATCTCAACCCCACCTTTTGAAAAATAACAATTAATTAAATTTTAACTTCGCAACAAAGACATCTAAGACATAAAACCCGATTTGAGCTCAAAATTACATCTCAGGAAAAGGATTTTTTTCTTTTTGAGTTTTATAAAAATTGCATACTTTTTTATTTACTTATCAAGTAGCCACCCTTCTAAATTGTCTTGTTGCCATCATCAACCCATTACCCATGATCATGACAAATAATACTACAAAACACATCACGATTCCAAATTGCCTACGATTTCAATTAATATTTATTAATTTTTATGTATGTTTTTGGGTCCAGACCATATTTCGGTTGCGTTTTATCTAGTCAAAAGTTTGGAATCCAAAAGTCCTGGAGGACTCGGTGATAAGGATAAATTGCGGACCACGGTGCCATCAGTACGAGACGACACCCCCTTAGAAGCAGTATTTAAAGTCGGTCGATATTTTCGGCTCTGAAATTAGCCGCATAATGACGATATTCCCCTCAATTTGCATCCCACTCAGCATGTAGATTGCGTACTTTAAAAAGCAAAACTGCTCGATCAGTTATATTAAGTCGTGGCGTGTACAGTTAAGTCTAACCTTTCGACATTGAGCTACGTTAACTCGTATGCGAAAAAAAATTACCCTTAGGACTTTACTTTTTTTTGCAGTTATAAACGTTATATTACTTCGGCCTGGGAATAAAGACGACGTTCGTGAACTGTTATGCAAGGTTATTTGCCGCGTCTGTTTAAATAAAAATTAAAAGAACCAAACCAAATAACGACGATAATTTGTTAAGTAACTACAGCACAAACGTAAAATATTATAGCACGAAAAATCATTGATATTTATGATTTATGTTTTCTATCTTTCATTCTATATGTTCGTAATCGTTCTCTCGACTTGCAGTTGAAATGTTTATGAAAGTCAGAATCGTTGTAATGTCACTTTTGAGGTTAGTGAATGCAAAAATATTGCATGGTCTGGCTTGTATGACACGGCATGAGTTCCAATCGGTTCTGAAGTATGAATAAGGAGAACCCACCTTAAGTCACACCTTCACGCCCTACCTGTATTGAGCGTGCGGTTACTGTGAAAGCTTAGAGTTGTGGTTAGCTATTTTTATCGAATAGTTTTATTTTCACTTTTGCTTAACTGCATATTTTCTTTGCGTTGCTCGTTCACCTCTCTGTAAACATGGCCCAGTTATTTTTAGGAGCTTTATGTAAAGAATATTGGAGAAAGTGAATCACGGTTATGTGCTTTGTTCCGCAATCTTGAAGTCAATCGTCCCAATGAAGCGAAACTTCCTAATTTCCGAGTTTTACAAACAGAGCGGAAAACGCTCATAATCGGTCTCGATCTGCGTGTCGAAAGTCTTTCTGCCGTGGATCAGAAGACGTTACGAGCATAAAAACGTGGTGAATTTACGGACATTCGTGCAGGCTTTCACCCGATGGACGCGATATGGTGACGGTTGGAAAATTTCAAAAAGTGCATACACGCGCTAACAACCTGTGCATTGAAATATCAAGTAATTCGTTAAAGTTTTGACACGTTTGGTTACCTTAAGATAGTTTGAAATACTTTCAAATCTAACGAAGAAAATTGAGATCTGAGAGTAAAACATTTAGATTGATTTGAAGGAGCGTGTAGGCCGGTGGTCGTATGAGACGGGGAAACACAGCAAACTGCAAAATTCCATGTGGGTGAAACTGCCGACTCCAGTCCGAATATGGTGCAGATTCGCCCACGTCAACATGTTCTGACAGTCGTTCTCACACATAGAATGAATAAATTATATATTTGGTGCCGAAATAATGTGACAGTTTAATTCACTACTTTCGTGGTCCGCTAGACCAATTAATACATGACAATTCATTAAGGTGTTTAGTTGAGATGAAAAAAGCTAATGGCACGAGCGGGATTCGAACCCACGATCTTCGGCTAGATACGCCGCTTCTCTACCACTTGATCTACCGTGACCTCGATCCACTCGGACATCAACTTCCTATCCGTTGATGTCCGAGTGGATCGAGGTCACGATAGCTCAAGTGGTAGAGAAGCGGCGTATCTAGCCGAAGATCGTGGGTTCGAATCCCGCTCGTGCCATTAGCTTTTTTTCGTCTCAACTAAAAACCTTAATTAACTAACAATTTAATTGAAGACAGCGCATACTATTAGCATTTCTGTGTTTGGAAGTACAAACAATATCAACTTGATATTAGGTGGTTCAATATTGGTTTCAATATTCTATTCAATAAAACAACCAATGAAAATGAGGAGCTGTTTGTTAATATTGGCACATTTTTATAGATTATTTATCAATTGTTTATTTATTAATTGATTGATTAAGTGGTGAGGAGCCTGGGTAGTTCCGGGTGTGCTGGGTTGGCAGGCTCGGGTTTTCTCCGGAGGGTGCTCTACATGCAAAGGGCAAATGGTCCCCGGAAAGCGGGGGATGTGGACTTTTCCAGGGGCCCCTGTGACCATGTACGGTTTTTATCCATATCCTCCTAATGCTGCCGAAATTAAGTGTATACCCGAATGAGAAGTGTGCGTATGTGGAGGTGCCCTTTGGGGGTGGCCCGAGTCGTTTGGCGTAGTCACCAACAAAATGGTATTGACTGAATGTCGGTAGGGCAAAGTAAAAAAAAAAAAGAGGAGCTGGAGATCAATTGTTCTGTTTTGCCGGGCTGCATAGGGTAGATAAGGAAAGCATGAGAAGAAAACACATCATCATCTGTTGTCTGATGATATATGTTGTTGATACATAGCCTACTAACGCCAGTAGATCCAATTCGATATCCTACTTTGTTGAAAAAAACACAGAAATTATTATAAACAATATTTACGTTTGATCTACGTTTATGAATGGTGATTCACCTTGGTATAATGTACTGAAAGTGGAATGAATGTATGTGTGAATGTAATTTATTAGCGTGGCAGGGTTTATCCCAAATTAACTTTAATAATATAGAGCACTGTGGCGCAGAGTGAATGGATGTGTGAATGTAATTTATTAGCATGAATTGCAGGGTTTATCCCCAATTACCCCGAGAATATCGAGTAAACTGGGGTAGAGAAAGCAAAGACTCTTTTGTAAATGTAATTCATTAGCGTGAATGGCTTGGTATATACCTAATTAATCCGAAGAATATTGGAGTACTCTGGAGTAGAATGGATGAATACGTAAAAATGATATTTATTAGTGTGAATGAAGGAGCTTACCTCCAATTACTCCAAGGAATATCGCGTACTCTGGGGTGTGTGTAAGTGCATAATGTAGGCATGTATTTACAAGCGTGAATGGCATAGTTTATCCCAAATTACTCCGAGGAAAATCGAGCCCTCTGGAGAGTGGAATGATTTGTGGTGTGTGAATGTAATTCATTAGCGTGAATAGATGAACATATCCACAATTAACCTTAGTAATATAGTCAGGGGTAGAATGATTGGATGTGTGAATGTAATTTATTATTTAAATCCATTAAATCCATTATATTTTAGTGGACCAAACTACTTCTTTCTATTAATTAACATTTTTATGTAAGATTTGGTTGAAATGAAAAAGTTGGTGTCTCGAGCGGGATTCGAACCCACGACTTTCGGTTCAATACGCCGCTACTCTAACTACTTGAGCTATCCCGATTTCGATCCACACGGAAACCAACTTCACATCTCAACCTACAACCTTTCGAATTTTCCCTCCTTTTAACATTTCTCAAATGTCGTGTAATCAGGACAGGTAATTTATTAGTGTGACTGGCAGGTTTTATCCCCAATTACCCCGAGAATATCGTGTAAACTGGGTTAGTGTGAACTAAGTCTCTTATGGAAATGTAATTTGTTAGCGTCAATGGAGGGGACAAAACCCCAATCATCTCGAGAAATGTCGAGTAACTGGGGTAGTATGAATGATAACCAGACTATCATTTACGTTTACCTTGTTTCTGTGTTTATATGTATTTGTATTTGTAATTTGTGTTATTTTAACTTAAAATTGTCGAGACCGGGAGGTAAAGACAGACTAGAAATAGATAAAGAAAAGAGACAGTTATATCATAAAACATTATACATTAGCTGGAGAATCCATCTGTAAAGAAATTATTAGGTTTAAAACGCGAGAAAGATAAGAAAAGAAATACACAGCCGAAGAAGAAAGAAAGGGCTGGCGACAGCCAATGTAATTTGCCGATCCTTAAAAAATATTTTTTCTTTTTTAAATATGTAGTGAGTGCCACAGTGATATATATTATTAAATTTAATTTGGGATAAACCGTGCTATTCACGCTAATAAATTGCATTCACACATTCACTCAATCCTACATTCACGCTAATAAATTGCATTCCACGTTCACTCTATCCCATATCACGCTAATAAATTACAAGCTTACATCGAGTATCATTCGCACTACCCCAGAGTACCCGATATTCCTTGGAGGAATTGGAAGCCCCTTCATTCACACTAAAGGTGGCCATTCACGATCACTCCAAATGGAACCGCGCCAAGCCGTACAGCTCCATTTGGAGTGCCTGCAATTTGCGGGGGCATTCACGACCGCTCCACAGCCAGTCGCTCCGAACGTCAACCAGTGAATTACCTTCTCAAAATGGATGACGATCTCTTGTGCTACTCTTCTGTTTATTTACATATTAAAATCAAAAAATCGAAGAGGAAATGGTGTAAGGAGTGGCTCCTGAACAGAAGCCGTAATACCCACATCAATTTGATGAAAGAACTTTCCCTTGAACCCGCTGATTGGAGGAACTATTTAAGCATGGATGAAACCTCTTATTTATTCATTATATTTAGTGTTCTATTGACCAAAATACTTATTTCAATTATTTAATCTTTTTTGTAAGGTTTTGGTTGAAATGAAAAAGCTAGTGTCACGAGCGGGATCTGAATCCATGGCCTTCGGCTAAATACGCCGCTGCTCTACCACTTGAGCTATCGTGACTTCAATCCTCTCCGACACCAAAAAATGGCAAAAAGAGAGAAAATTCGAAAGTTTGTAGGTTAAGATGGGGAGTTGGTGCCCGAGTGGATCGAACTATCGAAGTCGGTATAGCTCAAGCGGTTAGCGCAGCGGCGTATTTAGCCGAATGTCGTGGATTCAAATCCCCTCGTGACACTATTTTTTCATTTCGACCAAAACCATGCAAAAAAAAGATTAACGTCTTATTTATATTTACTCCAGCTTGTTACCCCCTTGATTAGAAAACAAAAGACAGTCATGAAAGAAATCATCTTCTACATGAAAGGTTGGCAGCCACATTACAATTTCTCGTTACAGGGATGAACCATAGTTCTTCATAAAGAACTTAAGTTCTCAACTACGATTTCTGCTCAGCGCTTAGGGGTTATCAATACCGCATCTCTCGTTGCATTTGTATCCTTTGTTTTGAAAACGTCGACCAACTGGTTGAGGATCGATTTTTTTTAGTTCTCGTGGTAATATAATCATTGTCCACCAGTTTCATAAACATGGTAAATTTTCATACAATTCAATCACCTCAACAATAAAATCTCGATTGGATGCCATTACCAATAAAGAATAAACGTTTTTGACGTTTTGAGAATGGACGACGGAGATGTTTGCTCAGTGACAGAAAGACGGAGACTGCGCCAAAAAAACGAGTGTTTTCCCATTCACGACCAGGCCACCGCGCCAAAATCCTCATCCTCCACGCCAGGTTTTCCCATTCACGAACGCGCCATGCCATCGTCGCGCCATAGATATTTGGAGTGGCGCGATGGAGTTTGGACCGGTCGAATATTCGGCACAGCCGGGCACGCCAGTTCAGTTTTGCCATTGACGTGGTTTTTCGAACGGCGTAGCTCCGTTTGGACTGCAAGGAGCGATCGCGAATGGCCGCCTTTATAAAAATCACTTTTACTCATTCATCCATTCTACCCCAAAGTACTCAATATTCTTCCGATTAATAAGGTATATACCATGCCATTCACGCTAATAAATTACGTTACACGTTATAACAAATAACACATATCACGTGCATGATAGTACAAAGATTTATGTACAATTAAAAATATTTATGACCCTGGGATGTTGGATCAGCGACCAGTGTCTGCTACCATGCCTCTTGGCCGCGCGTAGGTCATTTGGAATGCGGTAGTTCTTTCTTTACCGACTTCGTTCTTTGCAGTTTTTATTATGCGCTCTACCGCGATAAGTTCTCCACCCATTTACGTCGTCTCACCACATTAGAAAGGGTCCGTGTGTGATCTTGGTATGACCTATGAGCAACCCGACATTTCTCTTCTAGACCCAGCCCGCATAGGCCAGAGACCGATGTCTCTGCCTTTTTAACTCTTATATAATTTAAATATGTTTCTTTCGTTCGTTTTCGTTCCAGCGGATTCTCCATTTATTTTTATATAGCATTATCAATCGTTTTTTAAATCCGCTGGGTGAAAAAAGTGTAGGTCGGGTCGTGTGGTCTCACCGTGGTTTCGCTGCCTTATCTGCATGTTTATTCCCGATTATAGTAATGTGTCCGGGAATTAAGTCTTTAAAACCTAATGACAGAGGAACCACTGAGGATGTTCAATGTCATCGTTGAAATAGTTTGGCCAGAAAAAAACTTCTAATAAAAATTATTAGGTAACAGGAGTGACACATTATTTAAAGGCAATATGACTCTAATCGGTCGGCCGAGATTGCTTCTACAGTCCTCGATCCGGTAAAATAATCATGATGCACTTTAAAAGCATTGCCGTTTATCTAAATGTCTCATTTGAAAAACAGATGGGTCTCTAATGCGGATGCCGTATAATCTATCGTCTGTAATTTTTCTTGTAGATAACGAACAAGATTGGTTGTTAATTTTATGTACCTGGGATTGAATATTTCGAAAAAGTAATATGAATACTAGAAAGGAAAATCGCATACATTTTAATATCCGTTAACCTTCATCTTTTCCGCATGAATACGCAACACTTTTGTTATCTAAGGACATGAGAGTTCATTTACCAAAAGCTTTCAGAAATTGAACTATTATTTTGATTTATTATTTTGAACCTTATCTAAAAAATAGAATCAAATAACAAAAGTTGGAACCTCAAATAGCTCAACGTCTAATACTCAGGCGTACCTCAGGTAGCCGGCACTATTTTCATCTTAATATGTATTTTTATCCTAGGTTATGTCTTCATTGAGCCTTTGCTTCGCATTCGAACATGACATGTGTGGTTGTTTCTTCCTCCTCATTGCATAATCTGCAAATGGGATCATCGTTGCAGATTCCCATGTTATGTAGGTGTTTTCTCAGATGCCAGTGACCTGTTAATAGTCCTCTCATTCCTCCTACTGTAGCATGGTTAGGTGAAGGTTGTTTTAGCATAAGTTCTGTCTAGCGCTTCCAGGGTTTATCCACTTCCCTTGTTTTATTTGGATCCATTCGATGATGGAGGATTCTGTATTTGCTTTTGTTATTCCACGTATAGGCCTATGTATATCAGATCCTTTTATTGCCAGTGTGTCTGTTTTTTTTAAACCACAATTCCTTTGTGTTTGACAAGTTACACTTTTAATTTCGGTATTTTTGTACAGAAACGGTGCTATGCTTAAGATCCCAACGGCTGCAGAAACTTCCTATGCGGCGCATTACATTTTCTAAGCTGTTCGATAGTGCAATCTATCCTCTAGGATTAAGAGTATACATGCATTTTTACGTACTTAAGGCTTGGTATTTTGTTGAAATATACAAGGAACTGGATGAGGTTGAAGTAGGGTAATAGTAACTGTAACTTTTGGATCGAAGAAAGACTTGCCAGGTTTCAAAAGGAGGCTAACTTTAGAGGTTTTCCAGATAAGAACAATAAACAAGAATAAGTACCAAAAAAATGAGAAGAGGGAAAAATCATTCCGTTGAGAACGACACCATATGCTAACTGGCGGATGTACAACATAAGAAGGTACGGGGCAGGTTTATTCGCTCCTGGAACCAGATATTCACTACCCATGGAAAAATACACCAGTAACTTCCAATCTGAAGTCCATGTAATCGAGAGATGTACCTGTTTAATCTGAAGAAATGGTATAAAAAGAAGAATATAACTATCATGTCAGAACGACAAGCAACCATCAAATCACCAAGTTCAAACATAATTCGCTCAAAAATGGTGCTGAATTGCAAAACTAAATTAAACGGATTTGGTATGAAAATGAAAGTTAACCCTGGATTTCAGAACATGTGGGAGTAGAAGGCAACGAGAGAGAGGACGCCCTTGCAAGGAAAAAGGCTGCCATATCCATGATAGATCCTTCTGAGACATAACAATTCATGTTATCAATGAGTACGATAGACAAAAAGGCAAAATGAAAAGGATCCCAGAAATTTCAGCAAGTTTCGGAAGGATAGAAGTAACAGGACTCATTAAAGGTAGCAGGAAGACACTGCTACTGAATGGTCATCTGAGGAAGATTGGCGAAATAAAATACGGCACCTGCAGATTTTGCAAAGAGGCAGAGGAGACACAAACTGTGTGCCACAAAAAGTCTTTTGTGGTGTACCACGTAATCTTAGAAGAAATTGAACCACTGAAACCGGGTTTACGAGGTCCTCGATGCATTAGGACTCACCGTGTACTGTATGAACAGAACAACAATAGCTCTCAAAGGGCGCAGCACCCCATACACCCCGGCATCTAGGTGGACTTTTTTTGAAAGATTTATGAGAAGGATGTTCTGAATGTTGTCAAGTCCAGGGGATTTATTGTTCCATATTGTGGGAGGGAGTACCTGAGGAGTTATTTTTGTAGTGGATTCCTTTTTTTCCATCCCTAATCATTGACGTAGTTTTGAACATTTTTCTCGTTTTGTTTCAAAATTATGTTCTCTTTTCACCAACTCTATAATAATGAAATAGTAATAATAAAGATTTCGATTAGAAATTGATCAATCGAAGAATGTTTGCCGATATGCCCTGGGGCGCCCAGCTCCCACTTTCTAACCCGATCGTCGGTGCACTTCTGCCATTTCCCGCAATCGACCGTCTCGCTTTTGCCGACTTTCTCCTCATTATAAAACTTGTAAGACGACGAAAGTTCATTTTTTAAAGTTTATTTTTTTGCTAAAGTTTTAGAGATTTAATTGGGACATAAAACATACAGGCTAGCCCGGCTACTCTGATTTGTGACTCGTTTAGCATCAATTCATTTCCTCCAGGTGCAGTTTCTGCGGTTAAAAAAATTCTAACTAAAAACAATTGAGCATTTTATGCATTTGATAAGTATTTTTAGTTTTTTAGTCGTGATGCGGTCTGGTGTGATGTAGGTTTCAGAAAAACATTTCTTTATCATGCACGTTTCGATCTTTATTGAGATCATCTTCAGAGCTCAAAGTGTTTGTGTTCTGTGTAATTGTGCCATTCTTGCTTGTTGTGTTGAGAGTGCCCACACGACTCGCAAGAATGTCACAATTACACATAAGACAAACACTTTGAGCCGTGAAGATGATCTCAATAAAGATCGAAACGTTGGCACGATAAAGAAAATATTTTTCTGAAACCTATGTCACACCAGACCGCATCTCACGATTTCTGAATAATTATCGACTAACGGTCACTACTCACCACACATTTCTATTAATATAGAACAGGGGTCGGCACGCGTTTTTAGAAGAGGCAAGTCGAATTTTAAATAGATATATTTTTTAAAAAGATATATATGTATAATTTAAATAATTATTTTTTAAAATACACATCGACTCTTAATCATTTGAATTTTGTTTTCATTTTTTATTTATTTATTTAGAAATCGTGAGATGCGCTCTGGTGTGATGTAGGTTTCAGATAAAACATTTTCTTTATCGTGCCAACGTTTCGATCTTTATTGAGATCATCTTCAGGGCCTGGGATTTACAAACATTGTTTACATATAACAGTTACATTTTGGATGTGGAAAAGTGAATTTATACAATGCAAAATATATTTTTTTATATATTCAATCAAAGTATTTCTATTTGTTTTCATTCTTCTTGATAATTCGGCACTAACACATTTGACTTCTTTTTGTGGTCTTTTGGGTTTCGAATTTTTGACTGTCTACTCTTCCCATAAAGCAAGAATGCAATTTTTTATTATGAGGTGATTTTTTTTACATGCTTTATATTAATTATACACATTGTTTCAGAAACATAAAAAAAATTAAATAGCCGACGGAAAATTGCACCTTAACGTTGCTTATAACTACACAAAAAAAATTGAAGCAAAATAGCTTTAATAAGGGTTTTTTAAATTATTTTATTTTTTACCCACATATTAGTTCATATTACAACTCGCGAAATCAATGACGACAAAACGTTTAGTGGATCGAAGTATTGAGCCGAAGGTCGTGGGTTCGAATCCCGGTCGTGACACTGACTTTTTCATTTCAACCAATACCTTACATAAAAAGATTAATTAATCTAAGATAGAAGGTTTAAATGTTAGGGCGTGAAATTACCTTAGCCGTTAAAACGCCCATAAAAATTAATAGTAATAATAATTATCGGCATAAAATGGGGCTGATAGAATTTCAGAGTGTTTACCATTTTATCATAACATTGTCCCTTGTAACTATTTAAAAAAATCTAATTACAAAGTAAGGAAGAACACGAAATCAATGACGACAAAACGTTTAGTGGATCGAAGTATTGAGCCGAAGGTCGTGTGTTCGAATCCCGGTCGTGACACTGACATTTTCATTTCAAACAAAACCTTACATGAAAAGATTAATTAATCTAAGATAGAAAGTTTATGTTAGGGAGTAAAATTACCTTAGCCGTTAAAACGATCTTAAAAATTAATAGTAATGGTAATTATAGACATAAAGTGGGGCTGATTGAATTTCAGAGTTTTTATCATAACATTGTCACTTGTAACTATTTAAAAAAATTGACTTATAAAAGTAAGGAAGAAACCGAAAATCAACGCCTACAGACTATTTCATCAACGCCATTTCTATTTGATTTAAATGCAATTTTTCCACGTAAAATCAACATTAACGCGACAGCCAGATTGAAAGCAGTGGCTGGCAGGCAGGACTTGGCATATGGACCGTGCTTTCCCGAACCCTGGAAGAGAACATGATCTAGAGTTAAGCTTTGCAGAAAAAAGTGATAAATTACGACCAAACACCTTAACATTTTTTATTAGGAAACTAATATTCACGATAGATCACGTTTTCTATGTTTTATCGTTTTATTAACTATAAACAATTTCCGTCGATCGTGTTCAACGATCGAGAGAGAGCTTTAACCAATTTAGAAAATGACATGAAAATCGCAGTGTTATACAAGGATGATAATCCCCTTAAATGGTTTTCTGCACGAATCATTGTTGTCGAGAGGCCGTCGTCTTCGAAATACGGGCTGCCGGGATTCTAAATCACGACACGTTTTTATCTATTGAGGACAGCCGGTGCAGTGAGGGAATTTTCCAACTCCAAACTCTTATCACTGCCGTTCCACAAGCACAACATTGAAGAGGGATCAATGACCAGGGAGGCCATTATCGTTTCTTTTCCTTCAAATCGTGTAGGAAGAAAGGCGAATAAGGAGAGCTCGGAAGGACTCGGCCCCCTCGCACATCTCGAACTCTTTTAATTTGCCTTTTCTGTCGCTTGGAAAACCGAATTGTGAAACAGTGAGGTTCAGCGACCTTCGAAAAGATTCTTCGTGTGGGTGATCTCGGTTGTGACTCACTGAATGAGATGTACGTGTGGGCAACTTTATGACGTAAAGTTGACGGGCGTGGGCTTGCGAAGTGGAAAAGTCCTTCTCGGGATTCACTTTCGCACTCCTCTCATTAAGTGTTACGTGTCCTTTTTGAGCTCAATTGTTTTTACACGGCTTTTGAGTCACGAAGGAAGTGTAAAGAAAGGCTGACGATAGGAAGATCAGATTTATATCATATACGTGTGACCTCTAAACTCCATCGGAAAAAGTCAATCCACACAAGAAAAAACTAGCGATTATAAAAAAAACATTGATATCACATTACCTCGTTCCTTCTTTTCACAAAACCGCACAGGTTTTTCTAGCCAGAAATGGTAAGAGGGCATAACGAAACCCGTCGCAGCAGCGGAAGGAAATGGAGCGTATTTATCACAGGAAAAAACCACCGATTTAAGGTGCATCGTTAGTACTATCTGGTCTTTAAAGCTAGAAATAGGAACAAAATGATATCAGGCTACTTACTTGACAAACTACAACTACGTGAATAGTTCTTCCCCTTTACGAATAGTAATTTAAGATTATTGGAGATATTAAAGCCCAGATTGTTGTTTATTGTCCAATAATTATTTATCCATGAAGATAAACTAAATATTAACAATGAAAAACGTGTACAATTAAAATCTTAAGCGCGGATTCATTATTGCTTTCATAAATAATGGAATTTTATATATAATTTTATAAAGACACAAGCGTCTTTGATAGAGTTCACATTCATGTGCTTTTTTTTGGTGGGGGGGTTCCCGCATACTCGGTCATCCTAGAAAGGACTCTGAGGATCTCTAACGTCCGCACCTAGCCTATTCGGCCTTATCGGACGTTTTCATTATCAAGACGAGAGCTGACGCACCTCCGCATACGATAGGGTTGTGTTACTGCCGCAGCATTGGTGTAGAGGCAGCTCAGCCCCGAATGGCCAGGACAACTTCTCTCCCGCTTGTCCATTCCAAGTGGCCGGGTCTGCGTTAAGCATCAGACCGTATGCAGTGCGCAAAGGGCTAAGCCGGAGTACATCAGCCCGGTCTCTCGCGCACTCCCTAGAAAGAGAAGGCGACTCTATCTCCCAGAGTATTGGGGCTTTTCCAGCGTCGAAACTACCGGATCCGCTCCGGCCGCGGTTTCGTTTAAAGTGAAATTTCTAATCACCCCCTACAGTAGCACCGCCTACCGTAAATCCTTCCATCGAGCTCAGCCTACACTTGCCATGCGCATTCGAGGGATGCCATAGACTTACGCCTAGGTGGTCCGCTCCTACGCAGTCTCACAGGTAAAAACGACGGTCATACGCACAGCTGTGCAAAGCATACTCGAGTAGGAGCAACCGATTCACTACCCGTTCCCAACCGTTACTACTCACGCATACGAGGGACTAATCAGCATAATCATCGCGTCCTCAACTCCTATACGCTGGCGTCCAATCCACCGTATCCCGTGAGGCCGGGTGTTAACGGTGGCCATACGCAAGTTTCGCGCGAAGATCACAGGCAGAAGACTGCCTCTTCTCTAAGTTCCTGCCAGGGGCGTCACCACAAGCCTCCACGAATCCATTCCCATCGTAACATGGGCTGAATTTGGAACGTTTTGTTACCCCGTGGTACAGATGGTCATTCACCCTCCCCCTGTCTATGCAGACAGGATCTGGTACACTGACCCTCGGGTGCCTCTGATAAGGCACCAGCCGCCCATGCCGACACGAGTATAGCTTGTGCTTTAGAGAGGTTCCCAAGCCCTCTATCCTACACCATTATTTTGCGCCTGGATACCCCCCTTGTAACCAAGGGTTAGGAGGGGGTCACAGTATAGAATGAAGGATCCTGGATTGAGAAAGGGCCGTTGACGAGTACTGGAGGTGAGCCGTTTCGGGGTCTCGAGCCTCAACCACTCTATACCACCCGTCGTCGCCTCACTGCCACATTGAGTGGGCCTCAGATCCCAGGGTGGGTGACATTCATGTGCTGTAATCCTCCAGTTAATGGGTGTCAACTCAGCATTAACTCGAAGTTAGTCCATTAATTCTCACGCTGTTAATGATTTGCTTTTGGTAGTGATATCACGCTCAACTTCGGTTTTTACTTCTCTCCAATCATGATTTCACACTATTAAGTTTGGCGAAGGCATAGATTTTCATAACTTCATTACCATCATCAAAAGCCGGTCGTAACTGCTACTGCTCACCGTTTTCGTCAAGCACATGTTCAAATAGATGGCTTTAAATGGAGCCAATGGGTACACAAATTCCAGAAGAACTTACTCAATGAACGTTAGTTCAGTGAAAGATCCGTTCTGTATGATAATCAGTTCGATACTGGCATGGAGTTGATTCCACCCCATACCATAGCTGCCTTTGCAAAGACTGTCACGGATGGCGCATGGAGCAAAGCGTTCTCCTCACATTGTCCGGGTCATATGATTGCCACAAACCGAACCTGCGCTCATCTGTGAAGAAAACACAACAACAGCTGGATGCCTCTCCAATAGTTGAGAACCTGATGAGTGATGTCTAGAGACTAGGAAACCTTCTGATGATTGTTTTAGAGCTCACTTTACACTACGGACCGTTTGGAGTTGACTACCACTACCTCCTCTTTGATCGAGACTTCCTGTGGCCTTAAACCCCTGAGGACCATTGTGGAATGTAAAGCGCGGATTATGACATGAACGCTTTTTCCAACATTGGCCAAAGCATCTGCCCGGGAAAGTTTTTTCGACTTAATACTATGATTTTAGGAAAAAATAAAACTCATATTTCTTGTTTCCTCAAAGAAAACAAAAATAATTTTCTTTGTTTTTAATTTAAATAGTTGTAAAAAGATTACATACTATAAACGTTCACAACATTTTATTAATGTTGTGTTCACGTTTAAGTCCTATATCTAATATTATTTTGGAAAATAAACAAATGGATAAAAGTGTCCGGTTTTTGTCTTTAAGTGTACTTCTCTATTTTATTAATTATTGCTGGTATGAGAATTCAAGGAAGCGTTCTCCGACTGAAAATAAGTTAGCGAAGTGACTAAGTTGTCACTACGGATTAATTCCAGTTGGGCCCAAGTTCGCCATCACGTGCTTAACTTCTCCCATTAAGCTCTATGGGCGGACAATGATTAACATTCACACCGTCCGAAAACTGGCTGTATCGGGGTTCGAAATCATTATTGTACCCGGAGGAGCTTCCATCTTTCACGGCCCAGGTAGGTAACGGTTGTACCACAAGGCCGCGTATAACACTTTCCAACGGGAGAGTCCCTAGTGACACGTACGTGAGCCGAATATATTGTACGTAAAATCCCAGGTACGTGCTACTTCAGATGTTCAAACAGCCACCAATGCTGTTCCCTTCCCTCTCAAGCGACTTCCATATACTTGCACATAAATTTTGTGACCACTCGCATTTCTATTCACCTTATTTTTAGCACTTAATCACTAAGCAACACCTCAAGTTGTATCACAAAATATATTGGATAATTTTTAGTTCAAAAACCAATATCGCGATCGCCGACTTACAATTTGGCTCGTGAACTGGAAAAAGAGGGACGATTTCATATCGAAAGCGTGAGAAATTAAACATGTCCTATTTTCCATAATTAAGCCTTACCGATTATAGCCCAAAATATTGTATTAACGAGTAACAGGCGGGAGTGTTAAATTGAGTAAAAACTAATTCCAAATCTATCTCAGACATATGAGGTATCTATCAATAGGGAATAGAGTCTGCTGAGCAATTTTAATATCTGGTGGCATAACATGGAAGATCAAATTGAACGAGGACAAATGCGCCGAAATTCATTTTAAACAAACAGCCTTGCCCACGTCTATACATTACAAGTAAAATATTTAGGCCTATAATTAGACCATAGACTGATGTAGAATGCTCACACAACACTCAAATGACAAGAACTAAATTGACGAGTTAGATAACTACGAAGAAATCAGAGATGACGGTCTCTGAACGAAACATTACTTCGACCTATTTAGACATATGAAGCGAAACTGTGAGGTACTACCAAGGTAACATCCAACGAAACCAAGCGTTCCAATCAAAATCCTCAGAAGAATTATCCAAAATGCTTTATTACATCCCCAACCTATACGTGGATTCCCGTGCTATCCTAAGCATTCCTTCCGTCAAACTGCTCCCACTTCCTCAAGTTTCACTCCAAACTTTCAACCCATCCTCACCCTATTGCTGAAACCCTCTCCCCTACTTCCGATCTCAACAACCCCCTATGTCACCTCAAATGATGATGGTCTTGAGACATCCTAACCCGGATAGCTGACTTCACACTACGGCCTGCGTTTGTGTTTTCCCGGAACTTTACAGCGTTAAGAACAATTTGTATCGGTTTAATTCATGTACAGGATACATAAATAAATATTTAAAAAGATATATAGTGGCATTCCTACACGCTCCCTTTAAAGAGCCACGGATGACATCCAGTAATTTATTAGGGCAATTTTTCCTCTACACGCCGGACATTTAGACCTATTCTAATCGGGTTTGGATGATCCTCCTTCTACCAGTCAGATTCTCTGGATATGTGATGCTGCCAATTAATTTTAAACATTTTTTATGTTGTACTTTTAGGATCAAAGGGATCGATCAGAGTTTACTTGTACTGCTTAAAAATTTTATGATAAGGATATACTTAGAACTGACAAAATGTTGAATACTGCCACATAAAGTACTTTGAAATGTATACCTACTACTACGCCTAGTCTTTACAATTACAGTCCATCTAATTGAGAAAGCTCATCAGTTTCGTCAGTTTCACTGCAGGAAATTATGATAAAAGGTCATGAAGGGCATGTATATCGGATTTGAAGGGAATTTGATAGATATAAAAATGTCGTGGATTTCGGGATCAGGCAATAAGTGGGATGGTTAGGGGAGATGAAACTGTAGTTTTTGGTAAGGATGACATTAACAAAGGAACGACGTAGCTTTGTCGAGCGCCAACCCTCATTGCTGCTGTTTTGCTGTAGTCGCTACCAGAGGTGAATCTAAGACCTAGGGTGTTAAAAAAGGAGGTGAATTGCTATTGTGATATGGATTCATTAGGACAGTATATAGTAGCAATTGTGAAGTTGAAGGGATTTGCATTTAGGGATATCGGAATCACACTGGAGGGAATTTCAAGATGTAGGTAGAAGTGAAATGTGTTTGGCGAAGGATATATCGTCGAGAAGGTTGGTCCTATATGTCAGTAAAGGATGCTAAAGTGTTTTTATCTTGTGAAATGTGTCTCAGTCAGTAATGCAATGGCGCTTGTCATTTAATGCAAGAAAGGAGAATTTCAAATCTACTGAAAAACGTATTTAGAATGTAGGAGATGTCGGGTTTGGAGTTTTGTTCGTAAGGATCAAAAGTTTTGGGAGAACCGGAATTGACCCAGCGACCTTTAAGAGGTAAAGGAAGAAAGTCAGTCCTCTGGTCGTTGGCTTGTTGAAGTTCGCATGTTGTTGTTGTTACTGCTGTGCGAAAGCTTAGCAGCGCTTGAAAGTATACCCGCTGCGAGATCTGCGGTGGCTGTGGCCTGGCTCCTGACGGTTGTCCTCGACCTATTTCTCCATCTCTCCGCGTCTCTATAGGGCGGATTTCCCACCCTCGGTAGCTTCCTGGGTGCTGTCCTTTACATACAATACACTTGGCAGGAATATCAGTTTAGTACACCCTTCCCATTTGACCATTATTAGTACACTCTTACCATTTTGTGGCGAACACTTTGCATCAAAGTATGGTCTTGAAAAAGAAAACAAATTTATTTGCTACTGCCAAGCATTCGGCAATTTTAAAGTCATCATCAGGGCAAAGCAACCTTAACCGTGTTTACAGATTGACATATTTACGTTTTTACAGGGGATCTCAAATTCCCTTGAACACAGATTGTCCCAACATTGCCAACAACTGTATCAGGAGAAACATGAAGGCTAACCAATTTTTTTTTTTTTGCCTTATGATCTATGCATATTTAGTCATGGTGACGAATTCTTGTATGTATGTTCATATTTGGGGGGGGGGGTATCGTGAAAAAAGGGTCAGAGGCGACGGTGGGAATCGAACCTACGACCGCGGCGTCTATGAGCCGAGAGTCTCTCACGCTAACCACTCGGCTACCGCAAGGCCAACCAATGTTCTTTGTTAAAATGTTCGAATTTTTCTTTTATTTATTCTGCAGGTATTGAATAGTGCAAGGAACAAAGAACTACTCTAAAAGTCTTGTCATTGTAATTAAAAATTAATTAATTAAACTCCGTAAATGTTTCCCTGATTATTTTGAATGCCATTTTCAGCGTTTACCTAATTTATTAAATACGTTCTAGTCGTGTTTTTAGGTATAATGTTTAAGTCTAAGTATGCTGGTGAATAAATTGAAATAAATGAAGTGTTCTATCCTCGTTGCGAAAGATCGACTTTTATCCGAAAAGGTTTAAAAAACTAAACTATTTCATTAGAGGTCAGGAAAATTAATTCGCATACCGAATCGGGAATTGCATTCTCTTAGGAGGTGTAAAGGAATTTCTACTTAATTATATTTTATGTTTGTGTTTTGGCCTCCACAGTTTAACAATATTGCTAATGGAAGGTCTTGTAAGGTCGAATTAATTATGGGGGGGGGGCTGAAACACACTGGGATGTACAGTAGAGAACTTCCTGATTAAGACTCTATTTTACAAATTTAGAAACTGTAGGCATAAAATGCTAAAGAGACTACTTGACAAAAGATCTAAACTGACATTAGTTAACAAAAAACTATTATGCACGACAATAATCGCCCTAATTTGGACTTACGGACTTGAACTGTAGGAAACAGCCAAATGTTTCAATCTAAACAAAATCCTTATAATCTAAAATATTTCGCAAAACAGATGATGTTCGATTTTACGTCATCAATCATATGATCCAATCCGATCTCCCAAACCCAGTACCGCTACAATAATTTTCACCCCGAATCCTCCGACAACCAGCGATTGAACAATGTGCCGGAGAAATAAAAAGGCTAGGAATATATGCCCGGAAGATTTTTCTGACAGCCAGGCAGCCCTATGCGCGAAGACAAAGAGTGTTCGCAAATGGATGGAGGACCTGACGGAAGTCAGCCACACAAATGACCTGACCCTGGCGTGGGTCCCTGAACATTCGGGGCGTAGAGGCAACGAAAAGGTTGACATGTTGGCAAAAAGGGAGCCAACATGGTCTCTCTGTGCTCTGAACCCTACTGTGCCCTAGCAGCATGGTACAAAAAAGGATACATCTTTAAACGGATCCTTAATGAGTCCAAAACCTGGTGGAACAATACAACAGGCGAAGAGAGTCGTGGAAGAACCATTCGCAAAACTTACGAAAGAATTATTGGAAGGC
This sequence comes from Cimex lectularius, assembly GCF_000648675.2. Taxonomy (NCBI): domain Eukaryota; kingdom Metazoa; phylum Arthropoda; class Insecta; order Hemiptera; family Cimicidae; genus Cimex; species Cimex lectularius. Next base: position 436,846 of record NW_019393130.1, read on the forward strand.
AACCGTAACCGAGCTAGGATTCTGGTTGGACTCCTGACGGGACATTGCTTCCCGTATACTTGGTCGTCCTAAAAAGGACAATGAGGATCTTTAACATCCTCACCTAGCCTATTCCGCCTCATTTGACGTTTTGATTGTCAAGATGAAAGCTGACGCACCTTCTCATACGACAGAAGGGTGTTACTGGCAGCTCAGCCCCAAGGGGCCAAGACAACGTCGCTCCCCGCTTGCTCAGTCCGAGTGGTCGGGTCCGCATTAAGCATCGAACCGTAGGCCGCGCGCAAAGGGCTACCTAAGCCAAAATACATCATCTTGGTCTCCCGCGCACTCCCTAGATAGAGAAGGCCACTCTACCTCCAGAGTAGTTGGGCTTCTCTAGCGTAGAAACTACCGGATCCGCTCCGGCTTCGGTTTTGTTTAAAGTGAAATTGCTAACCACCTCCTAGAGGAGTACCGCCTACGGTAAAAGCCTCCAATCGAGCACAGCCTACACCTACGTGCCAAGCATATTTGAATAGGAGCAACCGATTCACTGCCCATTCCCATCCGGAACTACCCACGCATTCGAGGGACTTTTCAGTAGAATCGTAGCGTCCTCAACGGTTATACGCTGCCGTCCTATCCGGCGTATCCCGTGCGGTCGGTTGTAGAACGATGGTCATGTGCAAGTTTCGTGCGAGGGTCGCAGATAGAAGAGCCTCTTCTTTGACGGGACTTAAGAAAGCAGGATAGGAGTACAGACAGAAGAAACACTTCGCAGATACTGCCAGGAAGAGGAGGAGACCGCAGAACACATTTTATGTAGATGCAGGTTCTTGCAACTAGGACAAAAAAAAACCACAAGCAAAATCCTACACCAAGAAACTGCTGGCAAAGCTGTGGAGGCTGGTTAATAGCCTGAAGCTGACCAGTGAGTTATAATTAACAGAGGCGCACAATAGATCTATTCAGGTCGAGGTGCAGTAGGCCTTGTGGCTGCCTCTCTTATCCCTATCCCTTATGACAACACGTTATGCTGAAGCGTAGGTGGCCTCGCGACAATCTGATCTTGTAACTTCGGCAACTATAGGTACTGCTATTGACTACACGCCTTAATGTCCAATTAATCACGCCAGACATGTAACATAAATGTTCATACAATATTATGTATGAGCATGTGCATATATATGCATATCATTATAAATGACATAATTTTTGCTTGTGGCATTTCGTATGCAGTTTTAAAATAAAGAAAAAACACAATTAAACAAAATTAATTCCGGAGGTCGTTTATTAATATTTATTTAACGGACCCCATTTAGCGGAATAGTTTCGAATCTGGGTAAAATGAAATCATTTGTTCTTCCCTCTCACTTCCTCTATTAACGTCATTAATTTGTTGAGTACAATTTAATGCACGTTAAATGGACCGTATTTCATTTATTTTTATTTAGCCGATTAAAAATAATAATTGTCGATGCAAAATAAATTGTAAAAAAAAGACACAAAATGTTTAAATCCTTTAAATATTCGGCGCTCTGGTATTAAAATATAAATAAAACGTTACACTGCCAACAGAGTTCAAAGCATATTTTTAGACCGAGCATTAATATACTTATAAATACTCTTACCTATGCTGAGAAAGGCACTGTACTAGAGGCAAAACAAGTAGCGAAAAAAAACCCGTCCGCTTCTAGGTTGTCCGACAGAATCAAAGCGGATAAAAGTGCAAATTAAAAACACTGGTAACACGACTCATTTCCATAATGGTACGCGATTTGATTTTTGGCACTGTACGTAGAGAATAAGAGTATTTTTAGTATGACCAGGTGTTGTTTTCAACTTTCATTTAAGACCCGGGACAAAAAAGGATAACCAACCATATTTAATCATAAATAACTTTTTTGCTCCATCTTAAATACATTGTTAATTATTTCCCAGTAAAGTATTAATTATATATCATTATATTAATTTTGAGGTAGGGCAAAACAATTTTTGGAAGGTTTTTATATTAAATAATGTACAAGTTGATTATTTACACTGATTTTTCAAAAGCTTTTGATGGTATTGATCATACGATTCTACTACAGAAATTAGAAAAATTAGCATACCTGAACATACTACGTTGGTTTGCTTCATATTTAGAAGATCGAATGCGTAAAGTAAAACTAAATCAGTATTGTCGCATAGTTTGCTAACATCTTCTGGAGTCCCTCAAGGGTCGCACTTAGAGCCTTTTCTGTTTAAAATCTGTATAAACGATATCTCTGATTCTCTTCCATCCGTTATGACCTTACTTTTTGCAGATGATTTAAAAATATTCCTTAAAATTAATTCTGTTTCTGACTACTTACAACTTCAACATGGTTTAGTAAAGCTTAATAATTGCCGTTCACGTAATAGTATTATTTTAAATTCTGAAAAATGTTCAGTTATGACTTTCCATAAAACAAAATATCATGTCAAATTTACTACGCTATATTAGACGTGAAAGTTAAATATCTAGGAATTATTATTGTCAGAGAGATAAACCCTCACTCACACGTTAACGAAACTATTGCTAAAGCAAATAAATCTTTAGGATTTATTGCTCGTCATATTACACATTTCCATGATCCACTGAAGACAAATATTAGATTACTGTTCAACGCTTTGTGCTCCCTTTCATCCATATCAGTCGCAAAGAAGTTGTTCAAAAATGATTTTTAGCTTACTGATACATTACGGAACAATTTGAGAATACAGAGATACACCATACTCATCGTTAATGACGGATCTGAAATTGACGACTGTTCGGTACAGAAGGAATTGTAGTAGATGATGGGGTTTGGTCTGCGAGTTGGCGAACTCATGTTGAACCGGCACACGGGCACTACTGGGTCTGTCTTCACTCGCGGGTTTTTGTTTGAGTTATTCAAACGCGTTTCGGCATTACGCCATCTTCAGTGAAAAACTGTCTGTCATTCAGTCTGAGTGGGGTTTATATAGTGTTGCGTCCGTCGCTTGTCGCTGGGGGCGTTGCGTTAGGGGGCGTGGTCTCCGTGCTCGTTGGTCGGTCTTGGTGGCGGTTATTTCAAACGTTCAGAAGAACAAAACATCGCAACCAACACCAGGAAAAAACAAAAAACCGACAACGCACAAATAATAACTGACAATGAAAATAACCGCCACCAAGACCGACCAACGAGCACGGAGACCACGCCCCCTAACGCAACGCCCCCAGCGACAAGCGACGGACGCAACACTATATAAACCCCACTCAGACTGAATGACAGACAGTTTTTCACTGAAGATGGCGTAATGCCGAAACGCGTTTGAATAACTCAAACAAAAACCCGCGAGTGAAGACAGACCCAGTAGTGCCCGTGTGCCGGTTCAACAGAAGGAATTTCTCTGACTGTATAGTATCGTATAAATTATTACATTCCTTCACTCATTGCCCAATACTGCTTAACAGAATTAACGTTCATGTTACATCTTATCATTCCAGATGTCAAATAACATTCTCCATCGATTGCCATAGAACTAATTATGCCAAATTCGGTTTTATACCAAGAACCGGCCTGTATTTCTTGATATTTTCTAAACAGATGTTTTACGATTTTTCATTCTTAATATTTTTGCACGCTAAGAAGAGTTCGATAACTGGCACGATATATTATAAATGGTTACAGCTATTAGCAACAAGCTGAGTTTCATAATTTGATACACAATTGGATATATTTTTATTTAGAAAAAATAAGTGCGCTACCTGTTTGTCCACCTCTAAGTCCATACTATTATTTCCACGGTTTAAAAATTTACTGGCTATTAAGTAAAAATATTCAATTAAAATTTAGCCCAAAAATCATTTATGATAAAAAAAACTTAATGTTCAAATACAATTGCAACGTATAGATAAAATAGAAGTGTCCTCGACGCGGGGAGTAACTGCAAACTCCATGGATTATTCACAACAGTCCGACAAAAAAAAAAAAAAAAAAAAATTGTTGTGTAGCTTGGAATAAATTTTCTTATCGTTATCTCCATCCAGAGGAGTGTTGCAATTCTCACTTTCATTTTTCAACAAAATATAGTCGCAAGTGAAAAGAATGTCATGAATACTAATACAAAGGTTTTGTTGTATTTGTAAATTATTTGTTTTATAGTATTTTCTAATCAGTAGATCTAATCGTAAAGGTTCTTCTACGACTTGTCGGTAACAATATACATTTATGCTCGTAAAAAAAATCTCAGAAGATTTTTAACGATGCTGTTAATTTTAATAATTTCCCCCTTTCATTTGAAAGCGATAATTAAAATAAATAAAAATCCATTTTATTTAGTAGTCTGATTGACCAGATAACTTCTTTCAATTAATTAATCTTTTTATGTAAAGTCTTGGTTGAAATGGAAAAGTCATCACGAGCAGGATTCGAACCCACGATCTTCGGCGCAATACGCCGCTGCTGTACCACTTGAGCTATCTTCGATCCACAATAAATAAAAATAGCATGTTTTAATGTTACGAATTACTGATTACTAAGGGGTCCACAGAAGCTCTTCTCCCGAGTTTCTGGATCGCACTGAGTATTTAATGAAAAAAAGATTTACGGGATTGAATTTTTATGATGCCTAGTGCGAGGGATATGGTCTTTTAGTTCTGTGTACGCGATCGCGTCGGGAGGGAGTGACATATTTTAATAATCGTTATTTAATAGTAAATAAAATAAAAGAACAAGTACAAAGTATCGACATGGATGGGAAAATGGTAGTATTGCCAACATGGGTATGCCGGGAACGAAGAAGCAAACAGAGCGGACATAGGTGCGCATGGACGCACTGCGAATTTAACACTTTTAGTTTCAAATGTTGTAAAAGAAGAATAGAGAAATCGCTGGGCTCGTAGAATAGAAATAACGAAGTCAAATTGTGGTAGGTTAAGAAAGATTCCTGGTCCTCAGAGAACGGATCGATAAGTCAAGACTGCGCATAGGTCGTATAAGAATAACTCACGGGCACCTTCTGGCCGGAAAGCGCGTACGTGCCCATTATTCAAGAATAGAATAACCCTCGTTCACTTATTTAATTGTAGAAGGCTTGACGCGTATAGACAATATTTTGGCATACCATCGGACCTCGGCACGTATCCTTTGTGGATGTAAAGCGTTAGTCCGTTTATGATACGGCCACTTCACCATACCAAAAGAGAACCACGAAGAGGCACCAAGAATAGTACTCAGTTTTATAATGAATCGCCCACTTTCCAAGGTATGAGTCTAAGATGGAGTTCCATAATAGATCTGTTCATCAACCTCCCAAACCCTTAAAAAAACTTAAGAGGGTCGGTAATGAATATTCCACCATCGGCCCTCTCACACTTGTTTTCACGACAATAAATACATTCACTCTCAACGCATTTCATGGAATAAAAATATCATTACTAATATATTTAATTCTTATTTTGCGTGGCATTAAGGAATTACCCCATACATTTATATGAGACGCAATCTTTCTTTGCAAGAGCAAGAGTGTCAACCTGACATGGCCTATCCTTAATCGGGTGAGGATGACCCTTCTACGAGTCAGGTCCTCCTAGGGCCATCTATCCACAGTACTCGTGATACGCGATAGCTTCTTTGCCGATTCCGCCCAACGACTCTGTCACTTTCTTTTAATCATGTTTTTAATTGCATTTTTAGCTTAAGACGGCCGGATCGTGGTGGTTAAGTCTGGACGTTGAGACGTCCAAATCGCCTCGTCCGCCTCATGGTATAATGTTAAAAATAGCAGCGCGAGTCAAATTTAGTAATGACACTGATCTTATATTTTAGATATTTTTGATTTAGGAAAGTCTTTTTCAATATGAGTTTTGCTTTTTTTTACTATAATATGACAAATATGTTAAATTGTATCAAAATATATTAAAATTATCCGATAAAACTAAAACAGGTCTGTAATTATATCAATCTTTTGTGTCTTAGATTTCGATAAAAAAATTTAAATATGTGTTAATTACTTTCACCTATTAAAAAAGTAAGTAGGATAAAATTCCCCCTAGAAGGTTGGTGTTGTTTTCCTCTGTCCTGGACATCAATAAAAAGACATGTTTACAAATTCAACCCGCGTTAATTGCCACGTTTATGCTAGGACAGCCAAGCCTCTTAAGAGTTTTAACTGCATCCCTACAGGTTAATTGTTTCGAGTCGTACAAAGATAATCTCGTGGATTATCATTTGGCAAGGTTAATAAAACTGGACACGGTGATTAAACAACTTTAGCCTTGTACTGAAATGGCCTAGGAAGGGCCGCACAAGAAAGGGTTGTGCGAAAAAAAAAGTAAATCTTACGGCCGGAAAATAGGAGGAGCAAGAGGAAAGTGCTTCCGCTGAAATACTAGAGTCGTTACTGTTGGTGTAAAAGAACTGAGCTTTGTAAAAAATTTTCACTAACTAAACCAACTGAAAATCAAACTTGTAGTTATAGTTTTGTTTATAAATAATTTTTGTATTTTCCGGATTATTGTTGCATAGTATTACAATAATTAAACAACTAAAACTTTAACCAGGGGACAGCTTTAAGGTACTCCTTTCAGTGATGATTGCATGTGTGTACGGCCTCATCATAGAAGGCCCACTTCATCCTTTCCCCGATTGGCGAGGATTGTTGGGTATGATTTTTTAAGGTGGGTATGAACTAAAGGTGATGGTTGCATGCAGCAGTTCCATACAATTTTTGCTTCACCTCGCAAGGCCTTAAATGCTGCCTGACTGTCTGAGAATATTCTGCGGGATTGTGTTCCTATCTTTTTTATTTCTCTGGAGCAGTGTTCAATCGCTATAATTTCAGGCTGAAAAACTGTAGCATATTTACCGAAGTTTAAAGTCAGTTCGGTCTTTGGATCTCGAAGAAATCGGCTCTCAGTGTACCAGGAACTCGCCTTTAGAGGTGTACCTTTGGCCCACTCTTCCCGTTCTAGGTACCTTTTACTTTTTGGTAAAGTTATTTTTTGGAGTAGTGATATCGATTGGCATGCCTAATGTGGCATCTGTCTCTAACTCCTCCTTTAGTTTACATTGTTTGTTGGGTAAGATTTTTTAAGGTGGGTATGAACTAATGGTGATGGTTGACTAATTTGGAGTGGAATTTCCTCTATCGGGATTAGGAAAAGGTCTTTGAAAAACGGACTATAAGATCGGAGAGAGGTTGGAAAATTTTTTTAACTATTCCTCAAAGGATTGTAATGTTGTGATGTGCCGTATAGTTTGGTTACATACATCGATATATGGAAGTTGGGCTGTGTATTTTCTTTTTGTTCACCAGCGTCAGATTGGATCGCCTTTTGAATATACAGGGTGGCCCCAATCGATTCAGCTACACTCAGATCTTATAGGAAATTGAACGGTGAGTAAAAAAGGTACGATGAACCTGTGTCCGCAAACCCTTCAGTTCCGAGCTACAGGCAAAAAACCATGAAAAACCACGTTTTTGACCTTATTCTTGAAATTGTAAGTAAACCGTTATCCTGACCGTAAAAAAGCTCTAAACAACATCTGTAGAGGGTTAATTTCTGCATCGGATGAAATTAAAATCAGCATGATCGGCCGAAGATTTCATTTTTGGCGATTTTTCGAAGTTAGGAGGTGAACTGGTACACAAAATTCACCATTTCTGGCATTTTTATCGAAAATTCACAACTTGAACAACCTATCAAAAAATTCTCCGTTACAAACCTCGTTTGTTGGTGATCGAATCCTCCGTCACATTAGACCAACCCCATTCGTATTCATGAAACATTCAAATTTTGGCTAATTTACTGCTTTTCACCCAAATTGAATATTACTGTTTTCTGATGGGTACCCCCTACTGAATGAAATAATGTAAGAAAAATCTGAACGGCTTACTTAACAGTTTTAGATAGAACAAGAGTACGCATCTTTTAATGAACGTTACATTTTATTTATTGCAAAAAACCATTACAATACCTTGAGCGAAAAATAGCGACAATTTTCTGCTTTGCCAGTGCGATAGTGAGCGGAGTTTTGAGTTTTGTAACGGAGAATTTTTTGATAGGGTGTTCAAATTGTGAATTTTAGAGAAAAATGTCAGAAATGGTGAATTTTGTGTACCCATTTACCTCTGAACCGAAGGGTTTGCGGACAAAGGTTCATAGGACCTTTTTTACTCAGCGTTCAATTTCCTATAAGATCTGGAAGTGTGGCTGAATCGATTGGGGTCACCATGTATTTTATCTGTGATTGTAGTTCGTACGCTTTAGTCATGGGATTCCATGTCATTAGTTTGTCTATGTAAAGACCAGGATGCGGTTTGGTTCTTATATAGGAAAATGGATAGGAAGGGTTTCAGGTGAAAACCACGTGTTTGGTCTTTTGTTTATTTACCTTCATACTCCATCTCCGATACGAAGAAAGAGCTAGAAGAAAAATCAATGGTGACGGCGATCAAAACATGGTGCGAAGAGGCCAAATTAAAAATTGCTCCTGACAAATGCCAATCGCTAATGCTAAAAGGCAAATTAAGTACAAGCCCCTGATTAAGATCGAAGGGAAAAGAATCAAGCTGATCGAAAAGGTAAAGTACCTAGGCATAGTTTTGGCAGAAAGGCTAAGTCCTACAAACCTTGCCATCAAGATCAGAGTAATGACGAGATGCGTCTTCTCGAAACTAAGCTCGATCGCGAAATCAAAATGGGGGCTGAGTCCAAGGGCGCTCTCCATCATTTACAAAAGCGTATACCTGTCCATTGCCACGTACGGAGGAGCTGCTCTGCTTGGGGAACAAAATTGCAAAGCAGGAGTAGAAGCATCCTCGAGCAGAGTCAAAGAATAGCGCTCCTGAGAACGACTAAAGCTTATAGGACAGCCCCTACTCACGCCGCCTAAGTCCTTGCTTCCGCTGCACCAATAGACATTATCCTCCACAGTAGAATTCCAATCCGGCAGCTAAGAGATGAAAAGGAGCCAACAATGGTAAATGTGGATGCGTCAGATAGGGAAAGGCTACAAACTGCACCTAGAAAGCAGATCCGGGAGATCCTTACAGTTTGAATAGAAAACTTGTGGCAGGAAAGATGGGACAGAAGCACCAAGGGAAGGTTAACCCACGAGTTTCACCCAGTATTGAGGACCGAGCAAGAGCAAAGTGGTTTCAACCAGATTTCTGGATCACACAAATAATGACAGGTCACGGAAATTTCAACGCTTACCTGCACCGATTCCGTAGAGCTAACAATCCACTGTGTCCCGACTGCGGAGATTACAGTGTCCAACACAGATTATTCAACTGCCCCCTCCTTGAGAGTGTGAGGGAACCACTAAAGCTCCTCTTCCGCCACACTTGGCCACCGACCCTCAACGAACTGGTTAAAGAAAAGAGGACGTTTGAGGTCCTCAAGCCTGTTAGCCGATCTGTAGTGGATAAAGTACCTGATTAGTTTTTTCTTTCTTTTTTCTTCTTTTTCTTCCTATGATAAGTTACTTGTTAGATCTTAGCGTTTCCCTGAACTTTTAATTCCGGACTGGTTACTCCTTGTACCCATAATTGTTATTTATTTATTAAAATATTGTATTTATTAGAAATTGTATTCAAAAGGATTAACCAGTAAGGGGGAGACCTATTAGATTAGATAAATTAATAATAAGAAAAATATTTCCCTTCTTCCTTGGGTCTTCCCTTTCAGGGCAAGGTCGAAGGAAGACGTTAATCACAATAAGATCTCCTAAACTTGCATCCCATTTGAATTAGTTTAGTGGCCATGGTCCGCCGGTATGGGGTCTCCCTTAGGTACGGCGGGGAGGTGGATGGGAAATTAAAAAAAACCTCCATCTCCGAAGCTAGGGCTCAAGGGTTAGTGGATGGTTATATAGATTACGAATTGCTATGACTTTATCAAAGCGGAGAGCGAGATTGCCTCGGCCCTTAAGGGCTGGGGCGCCTCTACACAAATGCTTCGGCGGTAACACCATTCCGTCGTATGAGGAGGTTCGTCAGATCTCATCTTGAGAATCAAAACGTCCGATAAGGCCAAAAGGCCAGGTGCGGACGCTAAAGATCTCTTGTCTTGTTGACGATTAGTACTCGGGAACACAATGCTATGACTGCATCAGAAAAGGAGATGTAAAGTGATCGTCCAGCTGTTATTCAACAATATATTTGGTAGGATCGAGGATTTGGTTCAAAGAATGTTCTGGTGTTGAAACAACGCCTAAAACTACTTTAAAAAAGGTGAAATAAAACACGGAAACTTGGCGTAGTTTCAACACCAGAATATTCATTGGACAACATCACCGATCCTACCAAATATATTATTGAAATGAGACAGACTTGCTCTTCAGCGAAGGTGGAGGTTATCGTTTCTGGATGGGTACGTCGGTATATAAATTGTGAATAGTAGAGTAGCAAGTGTGTTCCCCTGTGAGACGCCTGCGCGGACAGATAAATATAAGAATAAGAGAATCTTCAATGGCGTGGAAATAGTGATCGGAGAGATTGAAAGTTGAGGCAATTGGTAGCGGATGTCCTTTAACTTACATTACAGTACGTGATGGCAACAAAGATGGTTAAAACCTCCAGTTATATCCAGCAACGCACAAGGGAAATACTGCTCCGGCTCTAAGGAGAGTTTACAACACGGTGTGAACAATCGAATTGAAACTTCAGAAGCTAAACTTGTCGGGGATGGAATTTGTTTCTTTTGTTATTTCATTTTTTAGCTTAAAAGAGCTTTTCCATGATTTTTCCAAGGATGTGAAGTATACCGATTAGTCTGGAGGATTTATAGAGAAGGTTTTTGAAGTTTAGGAATCATCTTTACAGAAGAACATTCCAAAGGATGTGGAACTAGGTGGTGTTTAGTAATTCATTGCAGAGATTAGTGAAAAAAACATGTTAGAAAGGTAGAAGATTTTTGAGTGATCGTATGGATAACTTTAATTTTATTTGTTTAGTTGATTGATTTTGGGAGAATGATCGAGGTGTGAGTGGTAATGGCACGACGAGGTGATTATGTATTAATTAAAAACATAAATTCAAAATATTGACTAAATATGGTGTGGTAATTTGGTAAATGTATTTGTTACGTCGTTTCCGATTATTTCGGGTCCGCCTGTTCTCGCTGCTTTGGCCTGTCTCAGAGGGAATTTCGTCATAGTTGATATGTAATGTATACGATACAAAACGAGCGATGAGCCGTAGACTAGATTAATAGGATACGGATGAGTTACAAATAATAAAATACATATGTACTACTCAAGATGATTAATGTGATGATTAATCATCAGACCTGCCTTCATTGTACGGGGGAAGAGGAGCGTATGACAGATGACTGAACAAAATGCACCTACGCGAACAATACACGTGTCATTCCAATCTTTCTGTACACAGAAATAATTTATAGGTGAGGTTTATTTACAGGAAATTATATATCTTTAAAAGTTGTAAATATCGGTTCTTGTTTGTTTAGATAAGTGCATCAACCTAATATGTAATCTTTCGTTTACCCGGGTAAACACCGACTTCTTGGAGCCTAATTTTCGAAAACTACAATTCTCTGACTTATTTAATAATAATTAATAATTAACTCCTGTAACAACTGTCTCCTTTATCGTTTGAAAATGTGAAAACGTAACCTTAAAGTTAGCGGGTCAGGTCAATAACCATTGTACAAAGATAAAACCTGGGTTCTTAGACCCTTAGTTTCTATTTAGTTTGGTCGTGTCCGGTCAGTTCTGGTCCGCCCATTCTCGCTGGTTTTATGACAGGCCCGTTTCCACATTTCACCCTCTTCGATGGCTGATCTTTCAAAATAATAACTAAACGCGTGTGACCTACCTACTAGCCAGGCGGAACTCGTTTAACGCCTCGTCGACCTCATGAAGAAATTTCGCAAATGTCTTTGAAAAAAAATTACCCAAAGCTCGAAATTGTATAAAATGTCCCCTGACACAATAAACGTATGATTTATCTGACAAAGTTTCATTCTAGCGTTTCGGCGGGGGAAGTTATTTGGAGCAGACCCAAAATTATCTCTTGCTGCTTAACTCAAATCAGTTTTAATTTTAGATAATCACAGACTCATCCGTCGATTGGCAACAGTGCGTAAAATCTATTTACCTGCTAACATGCCAAAGATCAAGCAATTGATAAATTACAAGTCGTAGTTTATTTATTTCGGGAAAATGTACAAAAAATGTTTTGTGAAAATTAATTATCTCAGTATTGTACGATATGACTAATAGTACTTTGGAAAGTATTTGCCATAGATTGTTGGATTGAATTTCCGTGGGTTTAGCTTTTACTGTGTGTTACTTAGCTCAGAGGCTGGAAAGCGGAGCGGTTGGATGGAGATGATGAATAAGCAAGTTTAAACACTTGGCCTGCATGTGTAAAATGGAAAATCTTCGCTTCTCGTTCCCATCATTCAACATTAAACATTAGCTTTGTTCGAAGTCATTGTTCATTTGAAGACTCCATCAATAAAACATCATGAAAACTTAGTTGTATGTTTATCTTTATGATACATTTTATAATGTATTAAACATGATATCCACAATGTTTTCTTTAATTAGAAAATTAAAACTTGTCCAGTGATAATATTGTAAATTCTCATTTTTACGTATCTTATTGATCTGATATTGCTGGAGAATAATTTAAATTTTGTACTATTATACATCCACGATCTACCGTTACAACTTTAACGAGCTTAAATCTTTTTGCTTTATTTTACCATTTAAAATTTATTAAAAAGACGTACAAAAGCTAAATAAAGTCAAATGCTTAGGTGTATTACTGGACCAGAATTTAAATTTTTAGAAACAGAGTAATCACAAAACTTTTGTTTTCGTTTAGAAATTTCGAAATCTTAGACGCATTTTACCATTATCTAATCAAAAATCAGTTTATGTCGACATAGCACAATACGTTTTTTATGAGGTTATGGTGTTGGTGATTGTAATTTATTAGCGTGAAAGGAAGGGGTTGCTTATAACCCCGTCCGGAGGAATATGGAGTACTCTGGGGTGAGGGTATGACGTCTGGAGAGTAAAAGTAATTTATTAGCGTGAAAAGAAGGGGTTGCTTATAACCCCACCCAGAGGAATANCCCGAGGAATATCGAGTACTTTGGAGTGAGTGTGTGACGTCTGGAGAGTAAAAGTAATTTATTAGCGTGAAAGGAAGGGGTTGTTTAAACCCGTCCCGAGGAATATCGAGTACTCTGGGGAAGTGAAAGTGACCAGACATCTATGTTTGTGGTGATGTATATATATGTATTGTATGTTTTGTTTCTATTCTGTATTTGACAACCTGAGGTAGAAAGGAGAGACTAGCATTCTATGATATCAGCGTAGTCTCTATTTGAAATCAGAGAGTCAGTAACCAGATCGGGACGCTCAAATGGCTGCTGTTAAAACAAAATACGCGCGAAAGAAAAAAAAAAAAGAAGGAAAACAAGCAGAAGCCTGACGATGATCTCAGCTGATTGTCGGCCCATAAATAATCCCACTTTATTATTATTATGGTATTGGTAGGAACTAGTGAGATTATTTTACGCCCTAATAATTAATTAAAATTGTCTAATAAAAATAAAATTTTAAATAAACCATGTAGAAACAACACAAAGCTACTGTACAAGAAATTTAAAGTTTACACATTGCCTTAATTGAATAAAAATAAAAACAGCTAAAAACTATAATTTTTCTATTTAAATGTATTTATTAAAATATAATTAATATCAGTAACACCATCCTTTTTACAAATCTCATCGAAACCATCGATAAAGCTTCTTCCTAGCGTCCAATCAACTTACTATCTCCCTTCTCAAAAATATTCACGTGCCTCATTCCTGGGGTCTTTTTCCACCAGGCTTCGGACCCATTAAGTATCCATATTTGGATGTGTCCTCTTTTCGGGGCAAGATGCTAGGACACAGTAGGGTTCAGGGCATAGAGAATTCATAATGGCTCCTTTTTTGTCCAACATGTCCACTTTCTCATTTCCACTTTGCCCCCGAATGCCCAGGGACCAGTCGGGTCATTGGTGTCACTGACTCCTGCCAGGGCATGCCGCAGTTCCATAACTTTTTGCTTCACCTCGCAAGGCCTTAAATGCTGCCTGACTGTCTGAGAATATTCTGCGGGATTGTGTTCCTATCTTTTTTATTTTCCTGGCGCAGTGTTCAATCGCTATAATTTCGGACTGAAAAACTGTAGCATATTTACCGAAGTTTAAAGTCAGTTCGGTCTTTGGATCTCGAAGAAATCGGCTCTCAGTGTACCAGGAACTCGCCTTTAGAGGTGTACCTTTGGCCCACTCTTCCCGTTATTTTTTGGAGTAGTGATATCGAATGGCATGCCTAATATGGCATCTGTCTCTAACTCCTCCTAGTTTACATTGTTTGTTGACATGGCCTATCCTTGCAGACGATTGTCCCTTTATGAGCCTGTGTGCCGCTGTTCTGGATTTTCCTTGGATTAAAATACGGCGTGATGAAACTTTTTAACTATACCTCCAAAGGTGCAGTTGGCGTTGTACTCAGGGCTCCGGCTTAATGGCTTTGACTGGCAGATCCTCTGTGTCCTCCACACCAACGACCCATCTGTCCACATTAGTCTTAAGACACGGGGTAGAGCCGTAGGATCATTTTGTGTGTTAATCCCCAGCTTTGGGTACAGACCTTTCTGCACCTCCCCCAAGCAATTTTAGCCCTTTGAGTAATATGTGAGCCGCAGGTCTAGTGTAACCCCTAGGTATTTGGCTTTCTTGGAATGGAATCGGGGTGCCTTTTATGTTTGCAATTTTTATGCTTCCTATCGTCCTCTTTTTTATGAACGGAGTCATTACGGTTTTATGGGGGGGATAATAATGCAGTCAAAACCTTACTTTTAGAGAGGGGATCTGAAAATCACCTACGAAACATGGGTATATTCAACCCCAGTTGTGGGCTATGATACTCCCAGCCATATCATCTTCGTTTGGGAAACAATCTCTGAATGCAAAACCAAGTGTACCAAGATGATCCAGAAAAAAAGTTACAGTCCATTTCCTTCTTCATTTAAAAAAAAAATGATCGAGTTAATTAGCGTGCACTAAGTAACTAAGTAACCACCGCTTCCTATCAACCTCCTCCACCTCATCATCATTATTAATTAATAAGTAACTCTAATTATTATAATTAATTTAGAGCAATGATTTACTTACTGTCTCCTGTTCGTGTTTTGTTCATCTGAAACATAAATACGACAATTATTTTGTGGTATAAAACTTACTTCCGGAAAAGCTTATTTTCTTCATTGAAATACTGTTTAAATTATGATTATATCATTATCATCTAAAAAGAGATTTTAAATGATTTAGGTTTGGTATATGGTATTATGGAATTGCTGTGAGCTATACGAGCTTTTTTGAAGGGAAACTATGAAAAATGCAACACTATAATCATCAGGACGATATTTTGTTTTGGTCATAGGTTGATCCTGTTGTGAACGTCTTCATCAAAAAACCACTTTCTTCCCAAACCTCTACTATTATGAGCAGTTCTATAAAATAGGTTTTGGTTTTTGTCAATTGCGAGCTATTTGAAATATAAGGGATTTAACGGTCGATTTTACAAAGGGCAAGTTAATCGTCGTAGTCAATCACATAACGGAAGATTGACAAAACGAGCAACATCCTTCGTCCCGTTTAATATATTTGTTGACAAAATAAATTAAAGAGGTACTAACTTATCACATAGGACAATTGAGTCAATTGCTTTGGAACGCTGGTTTCTTCGATACTATCGTTAATTAAATGCCGATTGATAAACGTGTCACATAGTAGTGGCATCTGGATCTGATCGATATTGGTTACCGCAACCTGCTGAATAATTAAGGGAGGACTCTACGCAATAGGAAAATTTTTTTTTATTGATAACGATTTTTACAATATCAAAATATGAAAAAAGTAAAATTAAATTACAAATCTGACTGATATCTGTCTGAAAGTCCGTTTTATTCACTCAGGTTTTTAGTTCTCTTCTTTTCACTTAGTTTTGAAGAAATTTCACCTGTCAGGTCAATCAAAGCTGTCGTTCCTCAAGGAATTATCTTAGGTCCACCATCTACACCGCTGACGTACACGTTCAAACCCACAACTCACGAACTACGCGGAAACTGAACCTAACTACAACTAAACCTCGTCGACTGGTGCACTCGGTAGCTCATCGAGCTGAACAAAAGAGCCATTTTCTTTATCGTGCCAACGTTTCGATCTTTATTGAGATCATCTTCAGGGCCTGGCATTTACAAATCATCACCAGACCGCATCTCACGATTTCTGAATAATCATAGACTAACGGTCACTAATCAACACACAAAAGAGCCATATTAGAACAAGTAATCACCAGTGCACATATACAGTGAGGTAATCTCTCAATCAACCAAATCTCTTTGGTTCTACTGGGACATCCGACTTAAATGGAACACACATACA
This sequence comes from Cimex lectularius, assembly GCF_000648675.2. Lineage (NCBI taxonomy): Eukaryota > Metazoa > Arthropoda > Insecta > Hemiptera > Cimicidae > Cimex > Cimex lectularius. The sequence continues at coordinate 453,292 of NW_019393130.1, forward strand.
CATAAAACTAGAAGCAAGAACTCAAACGAAGATACGGACAGATGCCTATATGAACCAAAATCCGCAGAGAGTATACAAACTAAATTAATAATATATAAGACACTAATTAGACCAATTTGGAATTAAAGAGTCGAGCTGTAGGGTTCGGCCGAGTCATCAAATATCAAAAGAATCCAATTCCTTCTGTCGAGAGTCTTCCGGAACATTCTCAACTCCCATGTCAGTAATCAAACTACAGAAAGACCTAGACAAACACGATTGACAACGTCAAGTTCTCCTTCCACACCAATCCAATAGCTCAAGCCTTCTCTTGCCGTCCCGAGCTTACAATCCTCCAAGCCGCCTGAAAAACTGTGGCCTCGTGACTACCTAAAACAAACCATAAAGCAATTAACAAACATTCCTAAATAATGAGAGTTCCACCAATAACCGGTTCCATCCACGTGATCTGTTCCTGCCAGATCTTAAAAAAAGTAAATTATATCAATCATCGCATATAGTCGCCTTTAATGCTTCTCCACACGTGGTTTCGTTTTCCCTTCCTGAAGTGAGTGTATTTATAAGCGAGAATGTATGAGTGTTTGGGTGGGTAGTGGTCGAAATATCGAGTTCACCACAGACCCATCAAACTAGGATAGATATCTCTTTGGGTAGAATGAATGTATTTATTGGCGCGAAAGTGAGTGTGTATGGGTGGGTTGTGCAGGAATATCGAGTACTCCACAGACCCACCGATTTAGGTTAGTATTAGGCTATAATATCTTTTAGAATGAATGGGCGGAGGCACTGTTGTAATATTATATACGCCAGTGGCTCCGCATTTTTGTATTTGTAAATACAGACTGATTGGTTACTGTTTGAGTGAATGTATTTATTAGTGCGATAGTAGTTTATGCATGGGTGGGTCTATTGGTGGAATATCAAGTACCCCATAAACCCACCAACCTAGGTTAATATTTTAGATTAATTGTAATTTTAATTGTACATAATGTATGGATGTATTTATTAGCGTGAACGAGGGCGGGTCTTCAGAGAAATATCGAGTACTCTGAAACCCGCATGTAGGCTATTACCACATGAGGGGGGGGGCTAAAAATGTAGAAATAACGTCCCAGAACTCAATCAGAAGGATCGCCAGACTTCCTACAAAAAAGCTAACTTAAAAAAAAAAAAAAAAAAAAAAAAAAAAAAAAAAAAAAAAAAAAAAAAAAAAAAAAAAAAAAAATTTAAAACGTGAGGTGGAAGAAATGTGTGGTGCCGGCAATAGCCCAGGCAGCTACCCGGCCGAGAAAAAAAATCAATCATTGCAACACGAGACAATAGTACAGGTAACGTTTACGCTCAAAATGAGACGAGTACATATAAACAGGTTATTCCTCGATCCAACCTAGTCCTCTATCTCGGGGTTTTCATTTAGTTACCAGACGTACAGATAAGATTAATATTAACAAGACAAGAACTAAACGAAATGGGCTACACAGCCCCAAAACCAACCCTTAATATAAATCCATATATGTAGACCTACGAAATCGAACTGTGGAACTTAGGCAAAACCTCCAACATCTGACGAATCCGACCCTTTCAATCTACGTCACCAATCAAATAATACTTCTGATCCGAACATGCTTCCTCAATTTCCCCTCTAAACTATCCCTCAAAACCTACCCCTCTAGGCTAGACCGAACTTTCCTCTACGTCCCACCCTTTTAATCCCCACGCCGTCTAAACCGACGATGACCTCGTGACCTCATATCCTAACCCTCCCAAATAAATAAAAGAGCGTTCCAACACTGGTTCCTCTCCCCACGCCTCCTGGTCAGACATATCTGTCAGATTCTAATATAATTTATAGATATAATAAATTATATAATAAAAAATATATAATATATTATTAGAAGGAAGACGTCTTGGTTATATTCAGCTTCATATGGGGCCCAATAAGGTGGTTTTTAATGGGCTTATTACAGTCTTTCTCTAATTGGTTGAAATTGTGCTTTTAAGGAAGAAAGCTATCCTTGTTTATTCAATTTTTTAATTTATTATTCTTCTCCAATATTTATAATAGTTTTGTCTTTTATGCTATAGTGTTTGCATGTATGTAATATCTATAATATTTGCTCAATATATATTTATTTTGTTCAGATAAAAATAAAATAAATAAATAAATAAAGCTTTCAAGATTTTCTAAAATACAGTTTACCGATGCCAAATTCTGTCTTTATTGCCAATTTGTGGAATAGCTTTTGCGACCGATTGGTATGTCAAAGTAGCAATTAAGCCCGTCGTGTTTTGATCAACGTTCATGTATTTCTAAATGAGTAGTTTTGATTAAGCCTTTATTTCATTACATAAATTCACATAGCATAGTTGTCGATTTGCATGAGAAATACTGATTAAAACATCCTCCCAATGCTAATCTTAAGTAAAAAAAAAGTATTGTTTTTTCTTCTAATTTTATAAGGAATTTATTTCTTAACAGAACGATTTTGTTATTTTAGCAATGTTTTTCCTAGTTAAAAAATGTTTTTGAGAGAAAAGTCGTGAGATTGAGGAAGTTCAAGCAGATTGACCTCATTCTTTACTTTTGTTAAACTTTTGATTCTCATTCTGTGACGACTATAAACATATTTTACTAATCTTTTTGTACTGAAGAGAACAAATCTGTCTATTGCTTTCAATCCTAGTTTTACTTTCCCCTATTCCAGTCCAGAATTTACGTTTTAGCTGTTGTTTCCAACGTTGTTTGTTCCGTTTCTCGAACCTATTTTTATATTATGTGCTGTTTGAAATGCCGAGGAGAAAAACTTTGGACAAAGTTTCGTGACATAAACAAGGACCACATTGACCCGACGTCTGCTCTAACGAGGCCAGAAGTTTCAAATTTATGAACTTTTTTCTTTAGAATTTTTTCCCTCTTTATGACAATTATTTCTATAATATTTAGACATTACCCCCGACTTTAAAAGGCATTTAAACTATTATTTGTAAGTCCAGAACCTCCACTCGTATTGTGACCCATCCTGAAGAGAATCATCCGTTTCAAGACGTTCAGTATCCTTAAGGAAGTTACACTGCTTTGAGGATGTGAACTGTTATGAGAATATTTTACCTTGTGTTGCGAAGGATAACTCAATTATGGACATGTAATAAATAATTGAGGCCATTCCAAGCCCACTATGAGAAATAGGCAGATTACCTGGCGGGTAAATTAATGGGCTGTATATAAATAAAAACTTTTTTGGTTCTTCGGTTTCATTTATTTCTGTTTATTAGAATTTGAATATTTTTGTGGGTCCATTTGATATACATCGTAGCACTGTCACTTTTAAATATATTTTATTAGGATTATAATCGGTAAACTATTATATGGAGAAAACATTGTTTTTTAATTTTTTTAAATTTATAAGAGTTCTACGATATTGAGTGGCATGAAGTGAACATACTCCATTTTGAATTTTAATGATATCATATACAAAACCCAGTATAGAGTAAAACGACTGACGGCCTGCTCTCCTTAAAATTGACACGTGCATTTGTAAAAATGAGACTACTGCTGTCAGAATAATAATCATCAGTGAAGTAACAGTTCTGAGGATAACTGTTTTTTTGTAAAAGGTGATAAAACCGTCACGTATGGGCAGCCTTCCTCACTTTGAGTTCAGGATAATAGTTAAATATGAATCCTTTTTGTTTATATGCCAATCTAACATTTTAACTAATTAAATTCACTAGTTTTTCCCGCTTGAACGATTAATATCTTTCAATTAATTAAGGTTTTTAGTTGAGATAAAAAAGTCAGTGTCACGAGCGGGATTCGAACCCACGATCTTCGGCTAGATACGCCGCTGCTCTACCACCGGAGCTATCGATCCACTCGAAAAATAGCAGAAAGGAGAGAAAATTCAAAAGGTGGGGTTGAGATGGGAAGTTATTGTCCGAGTGGATCGAGGTCAAGTGGTAGAGGAGCGGCGTATCAAGCCGAAGATCGTGGGTTCGAATCCCGCTCGTGCCATTTAATTTTTTATCTCAAATAAAAACCTTAATTAATTGACAGTTATATTTAATTATAAACACTTTGTGAGAAGGATGGATGCCATATACACTGACAGAGACAAAAATCTTTTTATATATGTATTTTTTTTTATAAATATACTTGGATCAATACATAGTACACATATTAAAGAATAATAATACTAAGAATATTAGTTAAAATCTTTCGATTAATTAAGGTTTTTAGTTGAGATAAAAAAGTCAGTGTCACGAGCGGGATTCGAACCCACGATCTTCGGCTAGATACACCGCTCCTGTACCACTTGACCTCGATCCACTCGGACAATAACTTCCCATCTCAACCCCACCTTTTGAATTTTCCCTACTTTTTGCCATTTATCGAGTGGATCGATAGCTCAGGTGGTAGAGCAGCGGCGTATCTAGCCGAAGATCGTGGGTTCGAATCCCGCTCGTGACACTGGCTTTTTATCTCAACTAAAAACCTTAATTAATTGAAAGATTTTAACTAATATTCTTAGTATTATTATTCTATAATATGTGTACTACGTATTGATCCAAGTATATTTAAACAAAAAAATACATATATAAAAAGAAAGTGGTAATTCCGTGCTCAGTTGGAACAATCTCATTTCCAGTCTGATCACGCGATAACTCCAGGATTTCTATATTTAAATATCCAATAGTAAATCTGGCAGGTTACACCTGAAGATTACAGTTATTACGTTTGTGTCATGATTTGTCGTTTAAGTAAACCAAATTATCGTTTTTTTAATGGTAACGTAATGCAGGTCGAGAGTGATTGTGAGAAGAAATATAGTAAAAGGACTTAGACCCACAACCCGTTGTTCTTCTGATTATCTGTATTCCAATATTCTTTAGATTAAATTAGTGCTAGCCAATGGTTATATGCACGGTCGATACTTTTTTTCTGACTAGCATTAAATGAGGTTTTTCTAATATAACTCCGTGTTATCTTCATTGAACAATTGTACTCAAATATAAAGCAAATATCAGAGATTTTTGTAGAGGTCTGCAGAAAGACAAACCTGCAGTTTAGGCTATCCTTGCTGGTTCAGTGGTGGCTAACATACCGTGGCTAGTCGAAGGTAGTCTGGCAGGCCAAAAGAGCGAGAACTATAAAAAATTATATATATTTTTTTCACACTGCCACAAAGCTAACACTACAGCCATCGCTGCACCCCCCCCCCCAACCAATGCTGGCTCTTACGGTTATCGATGTATAAGGCGACTTAACGAGTTCTCGGTGTGGAAAATGGTCATGAGAGGTTACTTAGATGGATCGAGATCATTGTGTATAACTTTTGGAAATCGGACCGGATCAGGTCATTCACTACAGGTAAGGACTTGAATAATAAGGTTAATGACGTATTAATGAGCTTTGACAATTTGTATGAGCACTTTGAGGCTTGGCACTCATTCAGTACGATTCTACCTCCTAACAGCCCAGAATGAAACACAGGCGTTAAATAAGAAACTATAAATGTGTAAATGTTTTTTTTCTCTTAATCACTACACTGGCGCAATGGCCTGAACTAAACCCAAGCTGAGGGATGATCGTCGATTAAGGCGACGTGCCGGGTTTCGGGATGGCTGAGTCGAGAGGGCTCGAGCAGTGCGATTAGGATCTAGAGGTTGGTGTGAATCTTTTGGAATCGGGCACGGATCCGTTCGTTGATAAAAGGAATGTTGAGGTCGTTATGGATAGTGATGTAGTAAGCAGTTCGATTTGTCTGAGGACGTTTTGTTGGAAGGATTGGATGCGCTGGATGTTGAAGCGCGTAAAGAACCCAATACTTAGTCCAAAGTGGTCGCAATAAAATCTTGGGTAAGGTTAGTTTACTGTTGACGATCAAGAGAAATTTCTATCTTAGACGTCTTCATAATTGTCTAACTATCATGTTAAATTGTTGTCTGTTCCCATGTGGGAATCCACGTCACACTGTTTTCTAGGTATTTAGTAGTCCTAAGTAATATCTTGAATGGATTAAATCACAGCAGCGGAGAAGCTCAGGGTGTGCTTGCATGTTCGAGGTGGGTTGAATAGGACTGGAATTACATGAAAGAATTGCAGTGTCTTGTGCTGTCTAGTAATAGCCTTAAGTATTTGACTTAAATGGAAGTTGTTGATGTACCGTGGAGGGGAAGGTTCATTTTACAATGTGAACTGAGTACGGCGAGATTAGGGATGATCAGAAACCCTATTGCAGCAACTTATGTAGTTCTAAATGAGGTAGACAGTCATAAACACAACTTGAAAAAATGTCAACTTTTTGTTTGTAGTCAGAAGTACAATGTATTTGTCGAGGATCAATATTTGTAAGTAGATTACAATTAATTAAGGTTTTTAGTTGAGATGAAAAAAAGTTAATGGCACGAGCGGGATTCGAACCGACGATCTTCGGGTAGATTCGCCGCTGCTCTACCACTTGAGCTATCGTGACCTCGATCCACTCGGACATCAACTTCCTATCTCAACCCCACCTTATGAATTTTCCCTCCTTTTTGCCATTTTNCAGCGGCGTATGTAGCCGAAGATCGTGGGTTCGAATCCCTCTCGTGCCATTAACTTTTTTTCATCTCAACTAAAAACCTTAATTAATTGTAATGTATTAATTGGTCAAGCGGACCACGAAATTAGTGAATTTGTAAGTAGTTTTTAATAGTAGTAGCGAAATCCTTCTAGGCCCTGTAGAAAAGGCGTAACGTGGCAGATCAAGGATAAACGGACAGAGCGCAACTAGCCAAAACTCGTTTCGCATTTCGTTCTCCAACACAATTATTTCTAGTCATAAAATTTAAATAAAATATGTTTTCCCCTGATCTTCGGGATGCACAGTTATATGGACGTAGGTTTGACTGAGCAAGTTCATTAATTATCAATAGGTACGGCAGATGATTATTTTTGAGGTGTCTAATAACCTTTTCCACCTTTTCGTAAGGTATATACGTCATTATTTAATTTCAGGGTTTTCAGGGTTTTATGTTGTGCTGGAACAACAACTGGAACTGCGTAGAAAACATGTTATTAGACCTTCACAGTAACACATAAGGGACTTTTCTTTCCTCTTTGCTGAGTTCACATAGGAAAACTATTGAAACTTTTTCTGCTTGCACTTGTGCCCGTTCTTTACTTCTGTGAACCTCCCCTTTACAATTCCTAGGGACTTGACCCCAAAAGCAAAGGAAAAAATACTAAAATAGATCATAGAATGAAAATCTCAGTAGTGTCCGAATCCAGTATCTCAAGTTCAATCTAAGTGTGTATACTAGGCCACGTTAGGAAAGTTTACTGCTTGAAACAACTTGGTAACTGTTTTGGCTCAAGATTGGCACTATTTATTATTCGACTTTTCGGTTGGTGCGTTTCGTTTTCCCTTCCGTTTATTCATCATCCGGGCCGCCGCGACGTCGAAAGGGAAACGTGACCGAGTCGGCCGGCCTAGATTTCCAGTTCCAAGTGGCCAGGGAGAAAGTGACTCCCTACTTTCTTCGCTATTTCCCTTCAATGGGCGTTCTTCGGCTTCGTAAATATAATTAAATGAACTTTTTTCTCTCTTCGGAGTAACCTTAAAATGTCGACCAGATGCAAAACTTTTCACTTCGACCTTTCTCGTCCTTGATTTCACTTAATACGTGCCATCGATTCATGATTGATGTTCAAAACATGTCGAAAAATATTTGGCAGAACACCGCAACTGTTTTACCCTAACAGATGAACTTGTGAAAATCAGAAATTGGAAAAAAACTAAAAAAAACACATGCTTGGAAACGTAATATCTCAAGACAAAAATATGATAAACATAATACAAAATAAATATACTGAAGGACAAATTTAATTCACTCAATTTATTTAGTTTAAAATTAAATCTATTATCTTTCTACATTGAGTATATGTAATTAGGATTTATCGTAGTCAAAATAAACATAATGCTTTGTTTGCTTCTTTTGTTTACTTTTGTACTGATTAATCCGTTTGCACTAAAAGTATCATTGAGCCTTTCCATTCTGCCAAAGTTTTTGTTTTCTGCGTAAGTGTGCCAATCTTGCACACGCAGTGAGTGGGCACTCTGAACACGACACGCAACAATGGCACACTTACGCAGAAAACAACCACTTTGAGCCCTGAAGATGATCTCAATAAAGATCGAAACGTTGGCACAATAAAGAAAATGTCTTTCTGAAACCTACATCACATCAGACCGCATCTCACGATTTCTGAATAATAATAGATTTTATTTTAAACTAAATAAATTGAGTGGTGCATTAAATTTATCCATTAGTGTATTTTATTGTAATTAAAGGGGTTTTTCGCACATAGTAACAATGCCTCAGCATACATAACTATTTTGATAATATTATCAGGAACTCCCCCCAAAAATTAGCTAAATCGTCCAAAAAAAGAAAATAATAAAGGGCTCAATGGGCATCCATGTCTCTTATACTTGCCGTCGTATCTTGTTCAACAGATTTTAGTACAGTAATGACTGTATAGTATTTAGTGACCGTTAATTAATGATTATTTGGAGATCGTGTTGTGCGGTCTTGTGTGATGTAGGTTTAGAAAAACATTTTCTTTATTCTGCTAATGTTTCGATCTTTATTTAGATCATCTTCAGGGCCTTCGGTATACGAGCATTCTTTCAATTATACAAATACATGTTAGATGTGAATATGGAAAATGGAAAAAAGGGGTAATGTTTTGTCATTTTGCATAGGGAGGACTCCTCATAGAAAAATGAACTTCTATCCTTACTTCTCCATTCCTTCAAAATCAAACATATATATACCAAAAAACATTAATATCTCTTTAACACTGTCAACACGATACAAAACCGTGACACGTCTACACAGAAAACGCACACTTTGTGTGAGTACAGATACTTTGATTTGTTACCTAAAATTTCTACTTTGTGTACATCATTGCGTAAATTTATTTTCACATCTTACACGTATTTGTATAATTTAAACGATGTTTAAATCTCAGGCCCTGAAGATGATCTCAATAAAGATCGAAACGTTGCACGATAAAGAAAATGTTTTTCTAAACCTACAACACCGCAAGACATCTCACCATCTTCAAATAAACAGTAATGAATTTTGACCATATTCCCAATTTAAATAATTTTAAAAATAATGCGCTACCATTAACTTAATCAAAAGACGCCAAGAAGTCTACAAATAAATAAATAAATAATTTGTTTACCGATTTGTAAGAATTTTAGATATATAATATTGGTTTGTTGGAAAGTCGGCCTAATATTCATAAAATATATAACTAAATAGATATTAATTTGAAGTGGAACTTGTCTCTCTTGTTAGAAAACAGTTTAATATTGTTTTATGGTTATCTGATCAAGGATATACCTTCTTAGACTGAAAAATCATATTTGGAATCTTTGAAGTGTTCAGAGGTATAAAAAATGAATAAACACAATAATTAAAGAGTAAAGATCCACGCTACGTCTTTCAAAATTTGCCTGATTCTAGCGAAAAATATTTCAAAATTTTCTTATTCTTGAAATGTTATTCGAAAGCACGTCGTTCCTTGTTGTTTGTCGTAACAGCCGATTAGCCCAATTTGAAAATTGCGAGCCGACAGCCCTAGCTCCTGCGGCAGGCACCGGATTTCGATAATAAACCCTTTATCGATCCCGACGAAGGATTGCGTGCTTTGGCGCCGAAGGGGCTACCAACCGCAAAGTCGGACGGATACCCTTCTCACAACGGTGTACCAAATGATGAACTAAGCCGTCCATGTTGGAGTTAACGCGGCCTCTTTGATTGAGAGCAAACAATCAACAATTCACAAAACTATGTTAGATTAAGTACCTTTCAAAATATACCAGATTCTTATAAATTCACTAATTTCGTGGTCCGCTTGACCAATTAATATATTACAATTAATTAAGGTTTTTAGTTGAGATAAAAAAGACAATGGCACGAGCGGGATGAAAAATTGGAAAAAGGAGGGAAAACTCATAAGGTGGGGTTGAGATAGGAAGTTGATGTCCGAGAGGATCGAGGTCACGATAGCTCAAGTGGTAGAGCAGCGGCGTATCTAGCCGATGATCGTGGGTTCGAATCCCTCTCGTGCCATTGACTTTTTCCAGATTGTTGGAACGTCCGATAAACAATCGTTCGTGCATTTCGAATTACGCTTAAGACGACCCACTATGCTACTGGAATAACATCATTCCATGTACCATAGATGCAGGCTTGCGTGTCACGAGCCGCATTCAGATACTCTTCATTAATTAACTACCCTATAAGAAATAAATAGTAAGAACGTAGGATGGTGATGATAGATAGTAGAAAGGGTTCCGCACATCTATACCTTTCTAGTTACCAAGTCCAGTTCTGTCCAGTACACTAGGTTACTTCTCCATTGAACGTTGCTTCGCATTTGAAGATGATATGGGTGGCTTCCTCCTCATTGCAACCTAAAATCAGACGTGTAGATGTGTTTTCAGATGCCAGTGATCAATCAAGTCCTATCACTCATGGGATAAGATAGAGATACGGATAAGAGAGGCGGCCTCAAGGCCTACTGCACCTCGACCTGAATAGATCTATTGAGCTCCTCTGTTATTTATAACTTACTGGCCAGCTTCAGGCTATTAATTAGCCTCCACAGGTTTGCCAACGGTTCCTTGGTGTAGGGTCTTACTTGTGGTTTTTCTTGTCCTAGCTGCACGTACCTGCACCACCATAGACCTTCGCAGAAACATAAAATGTGTTCTGCGGTCTTCTCTTCCTGGCAGTATTTGCACAGTGTTTCTTCTGTCTGTACTCCTATCGTGACTTTCGCACGAAACTTGCGACCCCGTTATACACCCGGCCTCACGGTATACGGCGGATTGGAAGGCAGCGTATAAGTGCTGAGGACGCTATGATTATGCTGAAAAGTCCCTCGAATGCATGAGTAGCGGCGGACGGGAACGGGTAGTGAATCGGTTGCTCCTACTCGAGTATGCTTTGCACGTAGGTGTAGGCTGAGCTCGATTGGAGGCTTTTACCGTAGACGGTCTCCTCTAAGGGGTAGTTAGCAATCCACTTTGATCATAACCGCGGCTGGAGCGGATCCGGTAGTTTCTACGCTAGGGAAGCGAGGTAGAAGAGGTGGAGTGGCCTTTTTCTATCTTGGGAGTGCGCGGGAGACCAGACTGATGTATTTCGGCTTAGGTAGCCTTATGCGCGCGGCATACGGTCTGATGCTTAATGCAGACCAGATCACTCGGAATTGTCAAGCAGGGAGTGAGGTTGTCCTGACCCTTCGTGGCTGAGCTGCCTCTACACCAATGCTGCGGCAGTGACCCCACTCTGTCGTATGCGGAGGTGCGTCAGCTCTCATCTTGATAATCAAAACGTCCGATAAGGCCGAATAGGCTAGGTGAGGACGTTAACGATCCAAATTGTCCTTTTAAGTACGACCGAGTATACGGAAAAGCATGCCCTGTTAGAAGTCCAACCAAAATCCTTCGGTTGCGGTTGCCTACCAGTAATTCTTTTGTAAGTTGCATATGGTCTTTTTGTGAATCTCTTCGCGTGCCTCATACCTGTGCTATTGTTCCACCAGGTTTTTGACTAATTACGGATCCAGTTTAAGATGTATCCTGTTTTGTGGCAGGCTGCAAGGCCGCGGTGTTGTTCTGAGCCCATATAGTCCACGTTGGTTCCCTTTTGGCTGACTTCCGCCAGGGCCTGCATGCAATTCGAAACACTCTTTGCCTTCGCCTCGCATGAGGCTAAGGCCCTGAGAGCTCCCTGGCTGTCAGAGAAAATGGCTATCTTCCGGGAAAGTATTCTTAGCTTTTTTATTATTTCTCTGGCACGTTATTCAATAGCTAGGATTTCAAACTGGAAAAATGTCCCATACTTACCGTTATTTCGGTCTTGGGAGTTTATCCTTCTCGAACTGAAGCAGTGAGTTTCCCAGTTATGGTGCGGGTGTTTTAGCAAAGGTTTACTATCTCTTGCGCCCCTAGAGTTTATCCTATTTTCTTTTTGTCATTTTTGGATCCATTCTGTGATTGAGGATTGTGTATTTGCTTTTATTTTCTTAAGAATAGGTTCAGGGTCTTTAGTTTTGCAGATCTTCGTCTCTAGTTTTTTCTCTACTTTCTCGTTACCGAAAATTCCTTCGTGTCCTAGTACTCATACTGATTTCAGGTTATTGCTTTTTCCCAAGTTTTGAAGATTTTGGATGCATACATTGCCGAGTTTTAAGGTAAATTTTTACACGGTAATCTTTAACAGCTGCCTGTCTATCTGATTTTATGAGGATTATTTTTGCCGGTGAAACCTCTTTTAGATTTTCTAGGGTACATCCATCGATAAAAGCTGAAAGACGTCTTCATTTTTAAAAATATTTCTACTATCTTTACACTGCACGATATTATTTTCGATAAGGAAATGTCCTTTATCAGCACATGTTGGCTGTTCGACAAGCTTATAATCAGTCACGTAAGAATTTTCGTGCTTCCTTATAAAATCTCGTTCCGACTGGATCACAAATGGAGGAGGGCGCGTCCCGTGTAAATATTTGACCTCCGACGGAGTGACACAGGCCGTAATTTATATAAACATTGTAATTCAAAAGCGAGATAGCGTACCCAGGATAAAACCTCTTTGCTTTTCTCTCGTACCGATAAGAGTAGGCCATGGCTGTACACTGTTTAATTAAACGTTTCACATAATTAATTTCTCTCCCTTTTACAAAACGAGATATCTTAATTGAATCCATATTTTGACGTATTTAGACGTCAGTGTTACTGTTTCGATTTCAAATAAATAACTTTTCAAACGGATCTCTCAAGTATGATATTCTAGGATAATCTGACACTGAAAAGATTGTATTCAATTATGTAATGTAATTTAGTATGTCTTACAAAAACAAAATCTTATTATTTTGGTCAATTTTATTATTAATGTAAAGTTGAAGTTAAGTGTAAACGAAGGGTGGTTTTTAACTAAAATTTTACGGAACGGAGTAATAAACGCGTTTGCTACATATAATTAATTAATTTAAATGTAGTAAATTAATTAGCTAACTAGGGCGTCGGTGGCCGCAACGGTTTAACGCGCTCATCGCTGTATGGCAAAGGTCCCGGGTTCGAAACCAGAGGCCCTGCATTCGAATTCGACATACAAATGGGCTTTTTCTTAGAAGGACCGACACCCGGAGGATATGACCTCTGATGTTGCAAATCTTCTTTAAAAAAATCGATTTACCTTTCAGATAATATCTATAATATTCAGAAACAACCTGTATTTTTGGTCAAACCTTCTTCGCGATTGTTCAGAAATAGCCCGAAATGTAGAAAAAAAGGATACATTTTTTAAAATAAACTAACCATTTGTAAAGGGTTCAAACCACGTCGTTCTTGGAATGAGCCCTAATAAATAATGAATTTATTTGCCCCCCCTAATAAAAGACAAAAAGTTATTTGTTATATATTGAATACATTATTCTCAGAAAAAAATTAAATCATAATGTAGAAAATAATAATGTAAAATGAACAGCCTGCTCTCAGGAAGTTTAACTTGTGTTGAAAAAAATTCTATTTAGGTAGAGGAAAAACGGAAAAATATATACGTATAATATTCAACTTCCTGGAATGTACAGGAATTAAACAAATTAATAATTCATAGTTCTGTTAATATTCCGAATATATTTAGGTCAGGGCTTTCGTTTAATCCATCAAGAATAAAAATCCGTTTAGCAATTCGTCCGTAGTTTTGATAGGCGTTTCGGACGTTAACAATTATATATAAAAATACACAATATATTTGAAAAATGGCAAAAAGGAGGGAAAATTCGAAAGATGGGTTGTGATGGGACGGTGGTATCCGAGTGGATCGAAGTCGCGATAACTCAAGTGGTAGAGCAGCGGCGTATCTAGCCGAAGGTCGTGGGTTCGAATCCCGCTCGTGACACTGACTTTTTATCTCAACCAAAACCTTAACCAATAATTAATTGAAAGAAGTTATTTGGTCAGTCGCACCAATAAGCCTAATGGATTTAATAATTAAACATAAATATACATGTCGTAGAAATAATAGCAATAAATAAAACAAAATTAGAAAATCGATAAATGAAACATAACAAAAATAAGGTAAAAACAAAACTAGACTCCTCTTTACAAATGAAATAGAACAAAAGTTTATTTATTTTTATATAGCATATTAAATAATACCTATTAAATTCAAATACACATCTCATATACAAGCAGAAAATAAATAAAATTAGAAAATTGATAAATAAAACATAACTAAAATAATGCAAAAACAAAATTAGATCCCTTTGTACAAAAGAAGTAGAAAATGAGTCATAATAATTTTTTATAATATGTTCAAATTTTAATTAAATATAAACAATTAATTAAGGTTTTCAGTTGAGATAAAAAGTCAATGGCACGAGCGGGATTCGAACCCGCGATCTTCGGCTTGATACGCCGCTGTTCTACCATTTGAGCTATCGTGACCGCGATCCACTCGGACACCAACCTCCCATCTCAACCACACCTTTTGAATTTTACCTCCTTTTTTTATCACAACTGAAAACCTTAATTAATTGTAAGATATTAATTAGTCAAGCGGACCATGAAACTAGTGAATTTAATAAGTTTAAAATGAAGTATACTTCACTAAAGCTCTCAGTGGCCATTTCATTTGTCGCCGAGACTCAAATTGATTACATAACATTTGAAAATTGGCAAAAAGGAGGGAAATTTCAAAAGGTGTGGTTGAGATGGGAGGTTGGTGTCCGCGTGGATCGAAGTCACGACAGCTCAAGTGGTAGAGTTGTGGGTTCGAATCCCGCTCGTGCCATTGACGTTTTTATCTCAACTGAAAATTTTAAATAAATATAAGATATTAATTGGTCAAGCGGACCCCTGAACTAGTGGATTTAAATATAAATATTGCACAAATTTATAAATTTATGTACATATTTATCAGTGTAATTTAAGGAAAAAACAAATAAATAAAAATATGCAGAAGTAACATTTAAATATAACAAAAATCTGTAAAACAATTAGGAATAAATACTGTTAAAAGATTTTTTAATAAATCAAAAACTAATTCTTTAAAAAAAAGTCAATCATTTACCAAAAATTATTTCTTTTCACAAAGACTGGCAAATAATGCCTATTAAATCAAAAATGAAGGAAAATTCGAAAAGGTGTGTTAAGATGGGAAGTTGGTGTCCGAGTGGATCGAAGTGTCGATAGTTTAAGTGGTAGAGCAGCGGCGTGTTTAGCCGAAGTTCGTTGGTTCGAATCCCGCTCGTGCCATTGACTTTTTATCTCAACTGAAAACCTTAAGTAATTGTTTATATTTATTTAAAATTTGAACATATTATAAAAAATTATTATGACTCATTTTCTACTTCTTTTGTACAAAAGGATCTAATTTTGTTTTTGCATTATTTTAGTTGTTTTATTTATCAATTTTTTTCAACACTGGTTTTTTTATCTCAGCTAAAACCTTACATGAAGATTACTTAATTGAAAGAAGTTATTTGGTCAATCGGACCACGAAATATAATGTATTTAATAAGTAAAACGCAAAGTATATCTTCACTAAGAGCTCTTCGTGGCCATTTCATTTGTCGCCGAGAATCAAATAGATTACACGACAAGGTAAGAAAGGTTGGGTTGAGATGGGAAGTTAGTGCCCGAGGGGATCGAAGTCACGATAGCTCCAGTGGTAGAGTAGCGGCGTTTCAAACCGAATGTCGTGGGTTCGAATCCCGCTCGTGACATTGACTTTTCTATCTCAATTAAAAACCTTAATTAATTGAAAGATATTAATCGGTCAAGCGGACCACGAAAACTAGTGAATTAAATCTAACCCCAATATTCGTTCTTGCGAAATTAAATATTAAGAAATGTTCAACTCTCTTACAACGTAAATTCCAAAAAACCATTATAAATAATGAATTACATAAATTACCATCAAAGAGATACAGAACGTTTTTATCAATATATTGTAACATATATCCAGTAGAATGGGACAAATTCGATTATGATACGCGAACAAAAGTTAAATTGTAATATATTTTATTACATTATTTATTACATTTTATTGTTATATATTTTATTATATATTATTATAATATATAATAACAATATATTATAATATTTATTAACTCAGGTGGTAGAGTAGCAGCGTATTTCGCTGTAGATAGCGCTGTAGCGTATTTCGAGTAGATCGTGGGTTCGAATCACACTGGTGACGCTGACTTTTTCATTTCAACCAATAACATAAAGTGTAATTAATTGAAAGAAGTTATTTGGTCGATCGGACCCCGAAATATAATGGATATAATAAAATTGTTATTTTATAGTTAACATTTTCCAGTTAGTACAAGTTTTCATGAATCCGGACTAAAAATGTATGTTTTTTGGTGTTCCATGATTAAAATGTTTAGCTGTTTTATTTTAATATATGCAGGAGTGACCGGTAGGTTGATAATACAGCAACCTTACACATCTTTCTTTGAAAAAAGTCAATTGCGTAAAACAGACCTCTTGGCTGGACCGCCTAAAAACTAAGAGACAGGTATAGAATTTGGTTATAACGAGTATGGTTAACTAACTGCACTGTATTATTTCTGTTTTACCTAAAATTGATAAGCTAACATAAAAGCATCGAATCGCCAAGTAATTAATGTTTACTTTACATGTTAGAACTTCTACAACTAAGAGGTCCTTAACATTTGCCAAATCGTTAGCAAAGAAGAGAAAATCCATAACACCCTTGCCTTTTTTACAACCTTCCAAAATATGACTGTAAACTGAATTATTACAAACCCCCAGGAAACTTGGCGTTAGAGAGAAAATCCGTTGTGCAAGTCTTCAATTAGCGTTATCTGAAAAACGTTAATATAACGGTCCGAAATAGCGGAAACGTTATATAAAATCACTCTAATATTTTGTATGGGACGTGTAAAATTTTTATAAAGTAGTACGTTGTACAAACACAAGAAATAATGTGAAATGAGAAGATTTGTCAGCGAGGAGGATTGTAAGAAAGAATAACCAGTATCAAAATAATCAGTAATCAGCATTGAAATAAAGTCAGCAGAAATAATGCCATGTATGTACACATTTTCCATGGAAATTTATACATCGAATAATGCAAGGAGTGCCACATACATCCAAGATTCTTCACCGACTCCTGTAACAATTTTTTCACGGTAATTTCGTAATCAAAAAAAAAAAAATTAGCAATTTGTCCTGTGATGATCAAAGGCGAAGGTTTTCCGTGCCCTATTAGTAAAACAATTGGACCGAAACCTCGTCCGATCCGCTTTTGCCAAAATGCCAAACGTTGCGTAACCGAAACAGAAGGGCAAAATACTGCGGCGTGGCACATTTCTGTCTTAAAAGCTTTCAGCCCGGACTGTTGAAAGAGAAACTTTCTTCCGAAACTGGAACTCATCAGAACTTATGAATTAACAAACAACGATAACCGAACGCAGGTGTACTGCCACCGGTCCGCATACTTCATACTCATACCGAGCCACGCGCCTTAAAGCCTTACATATTGATTTATTAAATAATTAATTTGAAAAAAATATAATAAAATCTTTTATAATCAAAAAGTATCGCAACAGCCTACTTTATATTTCACGAGAATAATTTCGTTTTACATAAATAAAAAAGACTCAGAAGTCCTAACTTTCCTAACTAATTTAAAACAAAATTTTAAACACAATTATCGAATATCGAGTACTCTGAGTGATTTCTGGTGTGAATGTCATTTATTAGCGGGAATGCACGGGTTTAACCTAAATCGAAATTATCAGAAAGGAATTTATAAATTTTGATGTCTCCTTAGCAATCAAGGACCCCTTCGCAAAGTAACCGATGTTTCTAGAGTTCTCCTGTTCCACCCTTCTGATGTTCTCAATTGCTTTAAAATCAAGAAATGTGGAAGTCTTGTTTATCTGGGTACCGGGATTTTCGGGATGATTGATGAAGGTTTACCCATTACCCTAAATCTTTATATATAATCCATTAGATTTCGTGGTCCGATAGACCAAATAACTTCTTTCAATTAATTAATCTTCATGTAAGGTTTTGGCTGAGATAAAAAAACCAGTGTCACGAGCGGGATTCGAACCAACGACCTTCGGCTAAACACGCCGCTGCTCTACCACTTGAACTATCGACACATCGATCCACTCGGACACCAACTTCCCATCTCAACCACACCTTTTGAATTTTCCTTCATTTTCGATTTAATAGGCATTATTTGCCAGTCTTTGTGAAAAGAAATAATTTTTGGTAAACGATTGACTTTTGTTTTAAAGAATTAGTTTTTGATTCAATTATTCTTTATGTATGTAGATTATTCAATATGTATGTTATCTATATTGAATTAGATTAAGGATATTGGCGTAGTTGCGACTGAGTTTATATCTGTTCTGTAATTGATGCTGTGTTTATCTATCTTGGTGTAAACCATTTCTCAAAAATTACGTTTATGTTTGTTATGTTCTGTGTGTTATATTTTTGGATTGTAGATGTCGAAATTGTGTTTGTGTTCAAAATGGTGGATAGCGAGTGCTGTAGAATTGCATAGTTTTTTGCAATCATAGATGTGTTGCTTTACTCTCTTGTCCAGATATTGCGATGTTGTAAGACCGATGTAAATTGCCGGACAGTTTAAACAGTTGATTTTGTAGATTACGTCAGATGTGTTTGTTATCGGTGTGGGATCTTTAATTTTGGAAAAAAGTGCTTGAATTGTTTTATAATTTTTAAAAGCTATTTTGAAGTTATCGGACGAGAGAAATGTGTTTAATTTATGTGATAGGCCGTGAATAAATGGCATATATATGCTGGTTTGTTTGTATTTGATAGACTTAATGTTGTATTTATTAGTAATAGTGGATGGTTTATGACCATGATTAAAATCCTGGTAGAAAGAATATTTACGCACTCAATTATATCACTTATCTAAAGTGTATTAATATGTTCATACGAATATATAAATAAAGACTTGCTTTAATCGTTGAATATGTTTGTAAAGTCTGTAAACTGAAAATGAGCCACCTTTGTCGTGCCGTCAAAGCTGCAGTCCATTGATTACTGCGGTATTTCATCAAAACGAAGAGCGATTTATGTTCTCAGCGAGCAATATTGTGTTTTTTTTTTGTTTTTTTTTAATTTGAATTTTTGAAGTATCGTGGATTAACATCAACTGTCCTTCGAAAAGAACCATTTTTTGATTCTTGATGTGATTGGGGTGAATTCGAACAAATTGTTTTACTAACATGTTTTCTGCCCTACTGAATTTTGAGTTAGTGGCTTTTCTATATTAAGGTTACATCTTAAAGTCTGAAAATTACAGCCCACGTTGTTTAATTACATAATATACAATAAGGTTCCATTGGGTGGCGATGATTTCTGCTACTGTTATAGCCCAATTAATTTTTAAAATCCACTGGAAGGAAAACACCTTTAGCCCCATTATGGCTACATTTTAAACTGAAAACCGGTCAGTTGAATTATTCCTTATAAATAAATTAGTAAGATATTGCAGAATATGTTTCAGGAGGATTTTGTCAAAATTTTGATTTCAATTCGCTAAAAGTCAATTAATTGTGCAAGATAATCTTCGGTTAATTGATAAATGAAATTAATGACAAACATACATTTTTTTACTTCATAAAACCTTACGAATGTGGCTTTTGAGATGATGATGTTCATTTAGATTCATTATCAATTAACGATTAATTATTCATTTTGTGTTATCATTAGAGTGTATTAATAGTGATTGAATTTATTAGCGTGAATCGAGTACTCCACCATCCTACTCGATAGATATTTCATTTTCTCTTTCCTTTATGTATATTGACAGTGAATGTATTTATTAGAGGAAATGCGTAATGAGATAATGGTGGAATATTGAATACCTCATCGGACTTCACTTAATTAGTTATCAATAAGTATGAATCAAGTATCAACCATCCTATTTGGTAGACATTTCATTTTGTGTTACCATTAGGTTGTATTAATAGTGATTGAATTTATTATCGTGAACGTTTTGTGAGATGTTGGTGTTCAATTAGATTAATTATCAAATTACACAGTATCGATGAATCGAGTTCTCCACCAACCTACTCGTTAGATATTTCATTTTCTTTCATCCTTTATATATATATTGACGGTGAATGTATTTATTAGAGGGAATGCGTAGGGTGAGACGATGGTGGGATATTGAATACGTCATCGGACTTCACTTAGATAATTTTCAACTTACATAGTAAGTATGAATCAAGCATCAACCATCCTATTTGGTAGACATTTCATTTTGTGTACTATTTGAGAGTATTGATAATGTTTATATTTATTAGCGTGAATGCATAGTGTGAGATGATGGTGGAATGTTGAATACACCATCGAACCTCAATTAGAAATTTATTTATCAACTTACACAATACGTTTCAACCGCCCTACTTGGTAGATATTTTTTTCGGTTACCATTCGAGTGTATTGATAGTGATTGTATTTATTAGCGTGATTGCGTAGTGTGAGATGATGCTGGAATGTTCAATACCCCATCGAACTTCAATTAGATATTTATCAACTTACACAGTATGTTTCAAACTCCCTACTTGGTAGATATTTCTTTTGGGTTACCATATGAGTGTATTGATAGTGATTGTATTTATTAACGTGAATGCGTCGTGTGAGTTGGTGCTGGAATGTTGAATACTACATCGAACTTCAATTAGATATTTATTTATCAACTTACACAGTATGTTTCAACAACCCTACTTGGTAGATAGATATTTCTTTAGGGTTACTATTTGAGTGTATTGATAGTGATTGTACTTATTAGCGTGAATGCATAGTGTGAGATGATGATTGAATCTTGAATACCCCATCGAGCTTCAATTAGATATTTATCAACTTACATAGCACGTTTCAAACTCCCTACTTGGTAGATATTTCTTTAGGGTTTCCATTTCAGTGTATTGATAGTGATTGTATTTATTAGCGTGAATGCATAGTGTGAGATGATGATGGAATCTTGAATACCCCATCGAACTTCAATTAGATATTTATCAACTTACACAGTATGTTTCAACAATCCTACTTGGTAGATATTTCTTTAGGGTTACTATTTGAGCGTATTGATAGTGATTGTACTTATTAGCGTGATGCGTAGTGTGAGATGATGGTGGAATCTTGAGTACCCCATCGAACTTCAATTAGATTGGTTATCAACTTACATATGTGTGAATCGACTACTACATTGTATGTATATTGATAGCGAATATATTTATTATAATGATTTGTAGTGTGAGAGATGGTGGATATTGACTACCCTCATTCAATTTCAGTTATAATAAACTTGCATATTTTGTGTAAGGGGTGGTGGACGATCATCGAATAATCCACCACACTACGTGGTAAATATTTCATTTTGTGTTACCTTTTATGTATATTTAGATCGAATGTATTTATTAGAGTGAATGTGTTGTCTAAGCGATAGTGGGATAATGAATGCTCTCATCGTACCTAATTAGCGAAGATTCTAATTTATATAGGATACTGCATAGACGTCTCCTTTTCCGAATACGTCTCATACCAAATTTCATATCTTTACTTGGTTCTGCATTAACAACATGAAAAAACTATGTCTATGTTATTTCTATGATCATAATGGATGCGTCTCTGCGAAGGAATTAAATACAAACTTTCTTTCTTTATTATATTAGGATAGATACTACATACAGCTGGGGGCGTGGTTTTAATTATTACTTTTTCATTCTCAAAGCAAGCTAATATATTAAAAAATAAATCTAGTTATCTAGTCTTACAGATCGAGCGTTATCAATTAAATTAGTACAGAGAAATCATGCCATTTTTTTTCCAAATTAGGGTACAAACATAGACGGCTTTACAAAAAAAACGTGATTAGGGGTTGAAGGATGCAGCAAACGTAAAGTAAGGAAAATGAAGAAAGATAAAAAAAACATATATAGATGATTTTGGATGATGGATGTTGTTTTGCGAGTCGGTGAACCGTCATAGAGTCACTTATTGGGTCCATCTTCACTCGGGGGTTTGTTTAATTACTCAAACGCGTTTCGCCATTGCACCATCTTCAGTGAGGACGAAGCCCTCAGAAAGTAGACACAGAGTTCCTCACTGAAGATGACGCAATGTCGCGTTTGAGTAATTCCCAAATCGTAAGTAATAATTCACGAATGAATACGGACCCAATAATGCCGGTTCAGCGTAGATTTTTCCTTGTATTTGTTAACAGTTCAATAGATAAGGTAAAGGGGTGGAGGCGGTGTTGGTGTTGGTGGCTTACCGTCGGTGTTGGAGTGGAGGCAGCCACGTCGTGAGTGGGATTGGCGGAGATGCCGCCTCCGGCTCCGCCGCCGACGGTATTTTCGCCCTGCACTACCACCAGGGGATGCCGATAGGACACTTCAGCACCATCTCGGACCGCCGAGGGGAACCAGGTCAAGTCACGATTACTCGTCAGATAGCACTGCCATGACTCTTATGACAAAATATCAGTGCCTATTACTTATAAACCTTGTTCCATCGGAAAAACAAATTCAGAGATCTCATAAGAGCTTAATAATTTTCACTAATAATAAATTTTTTTTTAAAATTACGATTCATAGAACCTATTAATAAATGTGACTATGGAAGATTTTTTTTCTCTATTTTAGCCTTGCTAGAACCCAAAAACACTTGATAATACTTATGAGTGATATTTAGAAGTGTTTTGATTTCCCATCATTGTGCTTTATCAGACAAAATCACTGTTCTATGAAAAAATTACCGAACTCACTTTATACTTTTTTCCTCTAATTTAAAACTTGTCTATAAAAATCTTTTGATGAGTTAATCATAGAGGTTTAGAATTTTAGTGATTGATTTAGTATGAGAAGACATGTTAAGTCAGATAGCACTGCCTTTTTTTCACAAATTATCATCATGCATCATCAATTATAGTCATTATTCCATCAGAAAAGAGAAACTTAAACACTCTCATGAATGTTTACCTAATTACACAAACTAATTATAAATTTCCAGGAAAATTTATCCTCCCATCTAGCCCTGTTCAAAAAAGAAGATTTTTTTGCCATGAGTAAAGAGACATGTTTACATTTTTTGTGACTTTCCCCCAATGTGTTTGTCAGATATAATCACCCTCCTCTGCAAAAATATCACCAGACACAATATAATTTTTTTTAAAATTTCATACCTGTCCATAAAAATCTTTTGATGAGTTAATCATAGAGGTGTAGAATTATAGTGATTGATTTAGTATGAGAAGACATGTTAAGTCAGATAGCACTGCCTTTTTTCCCAAATTATCATCATGCATCATCAATTATAGTCATTATTCCATCAGAAAAGAGAGACTTAAACACTCTCATGAATGTTTACCTAATTACACAAACGAATTATAAATTTCCTGGAAAATTTATCCTCCCATCTAGCCCTATTCAAAAAAGAAGATTTTTTTGCCATGAGTAAAGAGTCATGTTTACATTTTTTGTGACTTTCCCCCAATGTGTTTGTCAGATATAATCACTCTCCTCTACAAAAATATCACCAGTCTCACAATATAATTTTTTTTTAATTTCATACCTGTCCATAAAAATCTTTTGATAAGAGCTAACCATAGAGTTTCAGATAGCATTGCCTTTTTCACAAATTATCATCATGCATCAACAACTAATGTGGTTATTCCATCAGAAAAGAGAAACTTAAACACTCTCATGAATGTTTACCTACTTCTTACAGATTTTATTAAATATGCGTTTTAATTATCGACCTACTATATAAAGAGACAAAAAAGGAGCAAAAAGTTTTATAAATTTAAAAAACAGAGAGCCAATCAAAATTAACAAATCCAACTGAATAATGCTTTTTTCATCTATTGAATGAGCGCAAGGGAAAAATAGAAAATAAAATATTTTGGGAAGCACAATTATTGTTAATGGAATTTTTTTTATCCCTTGATAAGTCTTGCCAAAAACCAAAAATGTGTTGATACGAGCTAAGATTGATGTTTAGATATGTTGTGATTTTCCATCACTTTGCTTTATCTGATATAAGGCATTTCAAGTCAAATGTATGAAATAAATTTAAAAACCAAGGAACTGACCTTTTGAATACAATTTACTTCATGAACCACATGCCCTTTATTATGAATATATTTTGGGCATTAAAGATCTTGATATCGATAGAAATATTTTAGATTTTGGACAAGGCTGTGATATAAAAATTTAAAATGGATGGAATTATTAATTCTTATGTATTTATTTTAATTTAGCTTAGGTTTCTTCATATTTTGCATACAAAAATATGGTTCGGTCGTAAAAATAAGTGTTTATTACCTAATACTAGAAAATTATTGAGTAAAGAAGAAAACACTATTTCAAAAATTCAACAACAAATAAAAATAAAAATAAACTTTCTTGTTCCCTTCAATACCGAGTATTTCCACCTCTGGCATGAAGCAAGTTCGTTAAACGCCTTTCCATTCTTTGGAAAATATTTCTGATAAAATCGTGAGGAATTCGTTCCTATTCATCGAGAAAAGCCGTTTTCAACTCTCCTAGGGTGTTAGGTCCTAGGTTTCACTGTGGTACTCGTCGCTTAAGTTGGTCTCAAGTGTGGTCGATTAGGCTGAAATTTGGACTTCACCAAGCTCTCATTATCAACCTCATGCAGGTAGCCATCCACGTGCCTACGGTGCCTGCAATTATCCTCCATTACCAAGAATCTCTCACTGATGGGGGAGGGCACTATATTTTCTTTGATTGTCTTGTAACTCTGTGATGTTAAAGATCTTTCCCAACAAGCAATTCAGTGCGGGCGTCCAAGGAAATGCCACCGCAGAATATCAATGACCATGCAGCATGGGTCATACCCTTCTCCTGAGCGTCTCGATATGAAATTACGCCCATCTAAAGATTTGAGTCCAATTCTCATGCCATCTGTAAATAGTAAACTCGTCATCAATCTTCAAATGTCCAATTCTCTTGTCCCGTGCGAATTAAACCCTGGCCATTTTCTGAGCTGTGGTAAGCATAAGTCCTTGAACCGTGTGCCGGGCTCTGAGGTTATTTTCATTGAGCCTTCTCATTTCCCAGCCTTCTCATACTACTGCGCTTTCGTGGCGACTCGTATGTAGTCCTAGTCAACCCTGTTCTCACGTTTTTTATGAAACCCTATTTTTCACTAGAAAGAACAGCCAAATCCCTTTTCATTGTAGCGTGGTTTATACTCACTCACCTAGCGGCTTCGCTCTGGCTGCACCCTTCTTCCCATAATGTTACGACCCCGACACCGTCATACTCACTCAAATGCCTGACAGGAGGGTGAGAAAGGTTTAAGACTGAGAATAATATGAAATGAAATCATCGAAGAAAAAGATTAACTAAAAGCGATCTTTAGGCGGAGCAGAATGGAAGGTCCTTGTGCTACTTTTTATCCAAATGAGAGTAGAACAGTAAACAAAGAAAGTAAGCAAAGTATTATTTACTCCTTATTTTGACTACGACAGCTCGTAAGTAATCCTATAACTAATGTCGAAAGATAATAGATTTAATGTGTGTCGGGTAATAATTTATTTATTAGATTATGTTAATAGTTAATTTGTGGATTAACTGTTGAATTTATTATAGGCTGTTTGAAGAGGGTTTAGTTATTTTGTTACCCAGTTTGAGCTAATTAACGCAAAAGCCATTAAAAAACTAAAGTAAAGAAGAAAAACAAGTAAAAAAAAAAGAAAGTCCATAGAAACCGAAAGTCCTCCTCCCCACTATAATTTAAATATTAGTACAGCGTTATGAAAAAAGTTGACGAATTTTTTTGTACATTAATAATCTAAGGATAAAGTTTTCTTTGAAATAAAGACCAAAACTAAAAATTCAGATTGCCAATTTGGTAAATAATATCCCTTCCATTAATAGTGACCTGTCAATTGGTCAAATGAAACAATAGTAGTTTTATGAGCATCGATATGCATTAAAAATAAAACTATCAATCTTTCTGTATTAATAAGACTTGCTCTAAACCCTACTTATTTTCATGATTTTGATGATGTGACGATCTTATTTAGTTATTAGTTGTCACCTGATCATGGTCCTAGGACCGAACATGTGATGTAATGTAAAAGATTCAGTAGGATTTTTATGAAAGGTATTGGTTGAGGAAAAAAGTCAGCGTCACGAGCGGGATTCGAACCCACGACCTTCGGCTAAATACGCCGCTGCTCAGCCACTTGAGCTATCGTGACTTCGATCCTCTCGGGCACTAACTTCTCATCACAACTCATTCATTTGTCGCCGAGAATCAAATAGTTTACACGACATTTAAAAAATGGCAAGAAGGAGGGAAAATTCAAAAGGTGGGGTTTTGATGGGAAGTTAGTGTCAGAGTGGATCGAAGTCGCGATAGCACAAGTGGTAGAGCCGCGGAGTATTTAGCCGAAAGTCGTGGGTTCGAATCCCGCTAGTGACACTGACTTTTTTATCTCAACCAATACCGTTCATAAAGATTAATTAATTAAAAAAGTTAATTGGTCAATCGGAACCGTAATGGACTCAGTAGCATGTTGTTCACTGATCTCATTCCAAAGGAATCATTTTTCTTCACTTTAAGCCTTATAAAAACAAATCATTTGATAAGAGCTAAGAATCATGTTTAAATTTTTTTCAGACTTTCCATCTCTGTGCTTTATCAGTTACAATCACCCCTCTGTCAGAAAAGATCACCAGACTCCCTTTATAATTTAATTTTTCTGACAATAAAGTGTTCTGTTAAGAGCCGACAGTACAGATAAGGAATTTTATTTAAAATATGAGTGACTGTGAAATGAAGTTAATCCACTTAATAACATTAGTTATTCAGAAATCGTGAGATGCGGTCTGGTGTGATGTAGGTTTCAGAAAAACATTTTCTTTATCGTGTCAACGTTTCGATCTTTACTGAGATCATCTTCAGGGCTCAAAGTGTTTGTCTTCTGTATAATTGTGCCATTCTTGCGTGTCGTGTTGAGTGTGCCTGAAGATGATCTCAATAAAGATCGAAACGTTGACACGATAAAGAAAATGTTTTTCTGAAACCTACATCACACCAGACTGCATCTCACGATTTCTGAATAACTAATGTTTATTGTTGCCGATAAACATAAAATGCCAATCAATTTGCATCTGAAGTTTTAATATTGATTGAAGGTCAAAGGCACTGAAAACTTAAACGAAGTACCTTCCAAAGTAGCACTTTGTGCCACTTTATCAGTCTTCTTCGGCATATTTAAATCCAAAATGTACTTCTACCCTGGCCAATGTCAAAGTGACTCCTGTCTCTTTTATTTTATCTGCCTTAATGAGATTTCCAGGGAAATATTTTTCTTTGTAGAAACCCGCGGTGGCAGTGGTTAAGGCTTCACTCAAGGTGGCAGAGCATTTATCATATGTAAAAAATATTACTAAGAGGTTTGACCCCTCGTCCACTACACCCAACGGATAGTTGGACGTTAAAAACTGTAAGAAAGACAAACATGGGCACAAACTATATTATTTACTTTCATCAACGTTTTATTATGAAAAATATATAACTTAACAATCCTTATGCCTATTGAACATAAATTATCTCGATTGAACATTTTCAAAGACAAACTACAAATGGTTTGACAGTTTTTTTTTGGTATTTATAATCTAGAAGGGCAGTTGATTTCTGAAAAATATAAGCGTTTTAAAATAATTGTTAAACATTTACTTTTATTCCACATGCAACATCTAGTGCTCTAAAACAATTATTTCGGATAGGGATTTAGGTCAATTAGTTTTTTTTGAAAACGCCTCCTTGTTCCTCGTTTTCTGTACTATTTGCACTGTTAACTTCTCTCAAATTATATACACAAGAATATTTACACACAGAGAAAACAACAAAGTCTACCTACACGTAAAGAAAAACTGCTAAGGGTATTATGCAGTTTTTTTTTTTCAATTTATAAGAAAAATCACTCACACTTAAGCATTAATATCAAACATCAAACATTCATTTTTTTAACTACTAGAATTGATTTAAAAGGAAAATAAGTGCTTTGGGAACATTCTTTCAAAACAGCTTATCTTAATCTTGGACAATGTTTTTAAACTTCAATATTCTAGTTAGACCTTTTTCCATACTAAATTTGTTGATGGAAATTATTTCGATTCAGTTTGTACAATTTGCATTTATTTTTAGTTTTTCTTTTAATACAAAATTTGCCCCAAAGAGCGCCTTAGCGATTTAATTTTAACATTACAAATTTATTTAAATTTACATGTTTTACCACAGCTATGACGATACGACTGCGGATCCGTGCATGACGAATCCGGCCATCAAAAAATATTCAGATCAAAAAATTAAATTTTAAAAAATAATCTCTTTTTCCTTTACGTGCTAAATTTTTTGTTGAAATATTTGCCCTTTGAACGATTCTATTTACAAGGAACGCGGTGATTAAAATTCAAATTTTTGATTAAAAATTATGATTCTTGATTATAAAGAAAAACATTGCAATAAATGAAGGAAAAATCTATAAGGTCGTTAATCACATCAAAAATTATAAGTTCAGCAAAATATGCTAGTCATCAACGTGGCAAATATTTCCTACTCTAAACTACTTAACATGTAGCGAAATTTATTTTACAAATATCACATATTATTTTTTCCCATTAAGAAACGAGCATCTACAAAATTACGGATAATAACATTTAAACGGGCTATAAAGGGGTGAATGCGTTTTATCGACTGTGTAAGATTTGGAGCCGACGACACCCCCAAAAATTATCTCCTCTGGAGAGTGAATTGGCCCCCATAGTTCAAACTGGTGTAGTATATCCACTAATCAAATTTTTTTTTAAATCCTCCTCCCTTCCCCCATTTTGAATTTTTTCATTCCAAAAAAATTAATTTAAGCAAAACATAAAAAGTACATTTAATTCTGAAAACACGATACTTAATATTACGCATTATTTACAATATTTATCTAGCCACTACATAACATACAAATTATACACTTTTTTTCACCAAAGCAGTTTTCTTCCATTCAATTTTACCTTTAATTGAAAGACATAAGTGCCTGTTCGGAATTTGGTTTTAGAAATATATATCCAAGTATTACAGTTTCAATAAAATATATGGCAAATCAAATTGTCTAATTGTTTTTCTACGAGTGGAAAGACTTAGGGTTGAGATTACGGTCAAGTTTTCTCTAAGGGGCACAAATTAAAAATAATAAATGCGTAAAAGTATTTGTTTTTAATTTTCTTTCTTCCCGAACAAACAAATTGAGATGTGATGTACCGAGATAAACAAAAAATACTGCTTTCCGAATAAACACACACACAATATAATAGAAAAATTGCGGGTGATGAAAAGTGTCAAGAGCGTGACTCGAACCCACGACCTCCCAGCCGGTGCTCTCACCACTTGGGCTCAAACTTCGGCCTTGGGTTCGAGCCCCGCCCGTGACACTAATATTTCATCTTAATCACACTTTACACAAAAATTATAAAATTTAAATAATTATTTTGATTTACTAGGGCCAACTAAAAACATATAGATTAATTTAATCGAAATTTTTTACAAAACTATAAAACGAAGTACTGACACGTGTGTAAATTGCTGATGGGTGGTACACACACGTGTGAGACGACTTTTCCATTGCTTTTTAAAGGTTTCTCTCCAATTCATGCCCAGGAAACTTTTGTATTATGAAACTCAACAATTTAAAATACACATTAAAAAACAGAAAACTACCATTACAATAAATGAAAAACTGTGATACTTGGTGTAGCTGTTAATTGTAATAATTGAAATAATACGACACATTTTATTCCGTCTTTATGCGGTTTTGTCGTTGAATGGTATCAACATTCGTGGTACATGAGTATATTATTTTCAAACTGCAAAATTTCGTATTTCCTCTTGTTTCAGGTTCAAAAATTATTCTTGCAACGATATGTCCGTAAAAAAATTATCCACAGTTTAGAAAAATATATTGATGTTATTAAAGTTTTCGTATAATAAACTTAAAAAGTAACATTTTTTTCTACACTTTGCTTTTTGACATAATTATGTAAGTACAATCATAGATTGTTATGAAATTGTATAAATTCAACTGAAATATTCGAAAAGTATATTTTTAACATTGTTCAGACGGAGTTTTTTTCGTTTTCGTTAGTTTTCAAAGCCCAATTATATACAAATTTAGTTTATTTTGTCCATATTTTATAGGATATGTCACAGTGTTGTTATTTATTTTTTTAATAATTACTGAACGTAAGATTTATTCGCCCTAGAAATTTTAGAGAAATTTGATTACCCGAGAAATCACACATTTACAAATTCAACGTTATTTTCTATTATTTTCGTTTATTTTGTTTTACCAGAATAGTGAGCAACAGTAGGTGCGTTGTACATCAACTATCAGTCGTTTACTAACCAGCATAAAGTGCACTTTTTCAACGTTGCACGACTGTCAAAGAATCAGTACCTTTCAAATAATAACTCTAGATTAATTAATGTTAATTTTTTCTCGTAAAATTATTATTACACTGTCTCCGACAATTTTTGTATTTTTGGTTGTTCTTTTTGATATTTTTGTATTTGTTCTCCTTAGGTCCTGTTCATACGAGAGTGTGGAAGAGGAGGGACGCCACAAAACTCCAGGATGTCGCGTCAACTGTGGTACCAATAGTTCAGAGGTCATCTGTCGCCTGACGGCGAATCTGGTTTTATTGTTACTTTTTTAAATAATTTTTTTTTATAGTAAATTGAAAAAATACTTTTTTAAATGTGTAGTGTTTAGTGTGGTGATAGTCAATGATAATTCAGAGATCCCCAGCGGATGTTAAAAAATATATGAAGAATCTTTGCTGGAAAGATTGGCAGAACCGCTGGGACAAAATGACCGACAAACTAAAAGAACTAGAACAGTCGGTCAAACCGTGTGCCATGGATAGTATGAGCAAAACAGAGAGAATAATTTTGACCCGACTGCGAATAGGCCACACTAGACTGACGCATGGTCATCTCTTGGCGAGGAAAAGTCCACGGAGATGCCCATTGTGCGGCGCACAAATAACTGTTAAACATTTACTAACCGAATGCGAACTACTGGCGCCGCACAGAACAAAGTGTGGCCTTTCCTCGAGCTTGAAAGAGGTTTTGCAACACAGCAATGACAACAGCAAGAAAGTAATCAAATATCTGAAGCAAATAAATGCATATGGTCGCCTTTAAGGCTTCTCCACACGTGGTTTCATTTTCCCTTCCTGAAGTGAGTGTATTTATTGGCGAGAATGTGTGAGTGTATGGGTGGGTAGTGGTCGGAATATCGAGTACCCCACAGACCCACCAAACTAGGATAGATATCTCTTTGTGTGTTTTTGGTAGAATGAATGTATTTATTGGCGCGAAAGTGAGTATGTATGGGTCGGTTGTGCAGGAATATCGAGTACTCCACAGACCCACCGATTTAGGTTAGTATTAGGCTATAACATCTTTTAGAGTGAATGGGCGGAGGCACGGTTGTAATATTAAATGCGCCAGTGACTCCGCATTTTTAATTTGCTAATACTGAATGATTGGTTACTGTTTGAGTGAATGTATTTATTAGTGCGATAGTAGTGTATGCATGGGTGGGTCTATGGTGGAATATCAAGTACCCCATAAACCCACCACCTAGGTTAAAGTTTTAGATTAATTATAATTTTAATTGTACATATTGTATGGATGTATTTATTAGCGTGAACGAGGGCGGGTCTTCAGAGGAATATCGAGTACTCTGAAACCCGCATATAGGCTAGACTAGGATTGAATGTTAGTGAATGAGATAGTTTCAGAGCCTTTTCACCACGTGTGGGAGGGCTAAAAATGAAGAAATAACGTCCCAGAACACAACCAGAAAGATCGCCAGACTTCCTACAGAAAAGCTAATTAAAAAAAAAAATAAATAAATAAATTTATAAAACGTGAGGTGGAAGAAATGTGAGGTGAAAAAAAAGCAGGTTAGGTCAGGTCGTAGGTTTTAGAACAACATTTTTATGTTTTACATCTATTCTGTAGTTGACAATTTAGGTACAAAAGAGAGGCTAGAATTTTAGGATATCGACATCGACGGTCAATAACAGAGGGCACACTTTAAAACAAAAACTATAAATCCCAGGCCCTGAAGATGATCTCAATAAAGATCGAAACGTTGGTACGATAAAGAAAATATTTTTCTAAAACCTACGTCACAACAGATCTGACGATCTCCGAATAATCACTTTTTAATATATTTTTTATATTTATTTGTTATTTACAACTACAAATATTGTATTAAGTAAATATTTTCGATTTATGTTGTTTGTGTCTTTTGAGACACATGGAGAAGTTGCCCAAAGACTCCTGAAACCTAGGCATAGAGAAACCTCTGAGAAGGTCTCGGGACCACTTACTTTCGCCCTCGAGGAAATGCCGATAGGAATGAATGTCACAACTGCCCTATTAGTACAGCTTGGAGCAATTTTTATTTATAGTTTGATGAGGTCATATACAAACGGTATGTGAAGGTTATAAATAACGTAATTTGAAGCATAAAAAAGTGCATTTGTAATTTGACGGAGTTGGACACCTCCGTTGAACTTCACACTTCACAACCTTACGCCCTGAGAGGTCTTATGATTGTCTTGGGTGTTGTTTATACATGAAAAAATCCAAGATAACGCACCGGGGCAGTGTAGGCAATTTAGTTACATTTATACTCATATAGGGACAGTTACTTTTACGCATGATAACCACATGATACAAGTTCGGTTTTTGTTTTTCTTCCTCTTTTTGTATACCGTTCATTCATTCAGTTGTAAGTGTTGAGTATTTACGGAGGGTCGGAATTAAGAACTTATGTTTTTGGTGATGTACAAATAAGTATTGTATGTTTTACATCTATTCAGTAGGTGATAACTTGAGCATCACAAAAGTGATGCTAGAATTTTCGGATATCGACATTGGGGGTCAGTAACAGTTGGCACAGTTTAAAACAAAATACGCGTGAAAGACCAGAAAAATAAGGAAAACACGCATTGGGCATGCGATGACCTCAGCTATTTGTCGGCCCATGTGATATGAGTTATCACATAAAGACAAAGTACTGATTCTTGACAGACCTGTAACAGTATTTTTTAAACTCGCTTCACACAGTTCATGTACAGATTAAACTTCACCAATCAGCTTTGGCTAGGTGGCAACACATCCTGCAACGAGTTCTAGTAAAATGAAAAAGTGCTCGATATTTGGCGATTTAAACCATCGGATAGTCGTCGACCGTACAATTCGGCGGTGTATTTACAATTTGGGGCTGTGTAGTTTGAAATCAGGTGACGTTGAGCGTGTAAAATGCGAGGTCCCGGGACGTGTATCAGTAGTCGTCTTCGTCGTCGTCGTGCCTCTTGTCGCAGGAGCAGCAGCAGGACTCGCAGCAGCAGCAACGGCAGGCGAGGAAGAGCGATGCCAAAGCGAGCAGAGCGCCGCCGCACGCGCCCAGGCCGATCATGAGCCAGTTGACGTCCTGGGTCTCCGTCCTGGTGTTGCACACTTCCGGAGCCTCGTCCCCGGTGTCTATCGACTCGTTGTATCTCCCTCCCAAGAGCATCGGGCAGTTCACTACCCCGTTGCAAACCAAGTTGCCTGGTATGCACAGTCCGGAATCCCCTGGGCACAGGAACTCGCAGTCACCTACAGAATACACCATACATAAATTTGAAATATTTAAATCTGTCCGGACCCGGATATAATCGAACCAAAGCCAAACAAAAAACATGTTGATTAAATTAAATCAAGAGTGATCTTGCTTTTGCGCGTAATCAATTTTACATAAATTCCTATATTGTTGAAGCAATGCTTTAAATTTGTATGTTGTGACTGTTAAACAACCAAGCAAAGAAAAATGATTGTTTTTAAAAATGTAACACATGAGTATAATAATTTATCTAGGCTTGAGAGCAGTGGAGGCTGGTCGTGGACACAGTTGATTATTTTCAAACACGACAAACTTCCTTCCTCCTACGCTACAATCAATCAACTGTTGACATCCAGGACGAACGAAGCCATTGTTCAGCCAGAATCGCGCTTACACATAGAAAAACTCCTTTCTGCCTGTGTGTTGTGGATAATTTTCATTCATTGCAATTTTAGATCCATATCCCAAAATTCTTTTATTTTTAAAGAGTAGACGATTCTATTTTAAGTGTTGAAGAGGATCAAGTTTATGGTCTTGAATGAACTCAATTCGCCGAGCTTTTGTATCATATAGTCGCATCATCAGGGCCTGTACTTATCAAAAACATCAATACATTAAACTTTGGAAATACAATTTTTAATAAATTTTAAAAACTTTTATGAAACAATTAGACTTTATTAAATTAATTTTATGAAAAACATACAACAATTTTTATTCAAGTTTACTTACACTGCTGCTGAATTATATGTTACATATTTGAGAAAGACTAGTTTTATCCATTTCACGGAACATTTGGACAATTGGGTGCTTTTTTAACTGGATTCTAAAAAAAAAAAAAAAATTTGCTCGTAGATTGAGGGACTGTACGGAGACCGACTATTTTATTTTAAATTTCACCTAATCAACTTTACTCCAAAAGAACTAATCCATTAACATAAAAACCACAACTACGATGGAAAATAAAAGGAAAAACAGCTTAAAACATGACCCTTACGGGTTTTTTCCTTTTTTCGTCACAAAAGAGGTTAATTTACCTCCTGTTCTCTTTTCTTTAGTTTTTTTGTAGGATCTAGTTAAAAAAACACACAAATGGCCAAATGTTCTGTGAAATGGATAAAAATAGTCATCTTTCTCAAATATCTAACATATAATTCAGCAACAGTGTAAGTAAAGGTTTTTAGTTGAGATAAAAAAGTCAGTGTGACGAGCGGGATTCGACCCAAGCTATTACTCTACCACTTGAGCTATCGTGACTTCAATCCGCTCGGGCACTAATTTCCCATCTCAACCCCACCTTTTTTTAATTTTCCCTCCTTTTTACCATTTTTCAAATGTCGTGTAATCTATTTGATTCTCGGCGACAAATGAAATGGCCACGGAGAAGTATACTTCATTTTAATTAATTAAATTCGCTAGTTTTCGTTGTCCGCTTGACCAATTAATATCTTTCAATTCATTCAGGTTTTTAGTTGAGATAAAAAAGTCAGTGTCACGAGCGGGATTCGAACCCACGATCTTCAGCTAGATACGCCGCCGCTTGAAAAATGGGAAAAAAGGAGGGAGAATTCAAAAAGTGGGGTTGAGATGGGAAGTTAGTGTCCGAGTGGATCGTTCAGGTGGTAAAGTAGCGGCGTATCTAGCCGAAGGTCGTGGGTTCGAATCCCGTTCGTGACAGTGACTTTTTATCCCAACTAAAAACCGTAGAAATTTTTGATCTAAAAACTTTTTTTTTTAAATAAAATGAATTTTTACAATGATAGTCTCCGGCAGACGGTTACATTGCCGAATTAAGTATCTTTTCTTGTTTGACTTGTCTGTAATTTTTATTTTCTTCACAATAGCTCAAGTGGTAGAGTAGCGACGTATCAAGCTGAAGGTCGTGGGTTCAAATCCCGCTCGTGACACTGACTTTTTTATCTCAACTAAAAACCTTCATTAATTGAAAGATATTAATTGGTCAAGCGGACCACGAAAACTAGTGAATTTAACGAAAACTTGAATAAAAAAAAATTGTATCTGTTTTTTTATAAAAATAATTTAATATAGTTTGTTTCATAAAAGTCTTATAAATTTGTTGAAAATTGTAATTCCAAAGTTTAATGTATCGATGTTTTTGGTCAATACAGGCCCTGATGATGCAACTATATGTCTATATGTCGTGAAAGTTCGGCAAATTGTTGGCATAAATTTCTCGATTTTAGACCATAAACTAAATCCTCTTCAACA
The DNA here is from genome assembly GCF_000648675.2 of Cimex lectularius. NCBI lineage: Eukaryota > Metazoa > Arthropoda > Insecta > Hemiptera > Cimicidae > Cimex > Cimex lectularius. The sequence goes on from NW_019393130.1 coordinate 489,328, forward strand.
TTGAAAAAAACAAAAACAAAAAAAAACTAGTCGATCCTTTCCATAACATTAATCTATTTTAGATATTTTCATTTGCCCGAGAATGTTTATCACAAGTATATTTTATGCTATCCAAAAAACTACATATACAGGGTGTATAAACTTCTATTGTCTACCCATTTAATTCGAAAACGATTAACTTTAGCAAAAAATAGTTTTAGACAAACCCCAAGGTAATTTTGGCTAGGAATCGCATGGTGGCAACAGATTTAACATAACGTTCTCGTCTCGCTGGGAAATGCCACGAAATTTGTTATTTTAAATAAGAATCCTATATTTTTATTGTGCAATTCGATTCTAGAGCTGATTTTATGCCATTTTCCTGAATTTCGATAGGATCGACCATTTCTCAGTTATGCTAGGTTTTTTTTCTTTCTCAAGCCAAAAATATATTCTATGTTCAAATATGTATATTTGACCGAGTTATGGTATTATCTTCCATTTTGTTTGAGCTTTCTTATCTAATTGTAAATATTTATTTAAAAAATATCTTTGTTTCGATGTTCTGTTACGTATAGTTAAATTTTGAATGTCAATGAACTCTTTTATTGTAATTTTTTTTTTTTTGTTATTTTCTCAAAGTTAGTCCTCTTGAAATAATTTCTATCGCACAATAATGTATACCTGAGTATTCATTTCATGTTCTGCTTTCCAAAAAAATGTATACAAGCGCCGAGAAGAGAAATCTGCATGTTGGTTTAGTTTTTTTAGTTGTTGATCCTGGCTATAGTTTTTTTTTTTTCAAAAATTAATATAAGCCAAGCTTAAAATCAACCCCATGATCCCTACCCGCTTCTGAGGCGATTCCTATTCTTAATTAACCCTGCTAATTTTAATCGTTTTCGAAATAAACGGGGAGAGCCATCTAGTTTCTACAAAAAGGATAACGGTCTTCCTTCGGATATAACTCAGAAATGGTCGATCCTGTCAAAATTTTCTTTTCAGTAAAAGTGGCTAAAATCGTATACAATAAAAAGATGGGATTCTTATTTAAAATAATAAAGCTAGTGTTATTTTCCAGCTAGATGAGAAAATATGTTCCATCAGCGATTCCTAGCCAAAATTAACTTGGGGTTTATATAAGACCATTTTTTTGCTAAGGTTAATCGTTTTTTGAATAAACGGGGAGGGACATTTTGTAGTTACAAATGCATAACCCCCTCAGGACATAACTCAAAAATAGTCGGTCCTATCAAAATTTTTCTTTCAGTAAAAGTAGCATAAAATAAGCACTAGAATGGAATTGAACAATAAAAATATGGGATTCTCATTAAAATAACAAAGCTACTGTTATTTCCCAGCTAGATGAGAAAGTTATGTTAAATCTGTTACCACCACGCGATTCCTAGCAAAAATTAACTTTGGGTTTGGATAAGACCATTTTTTTTCACCAGTTAATCGTTTCCGAATTAAATGGGTGAACTTTAAAGTTGATACACCCTGTTTACGTTTTTTAATTTTAATTGTTTTGTGAAAATGTATTTATAAGCGTGAATGTGTCTGTAGTAGGAAAGTGGCCGAATTCCCATCGACCCTTAATTAGACTGTTTTTTTATGTTTTTTACCCCCCCCCCCAATCTTGTTACAAAAAACATACACCTTCCGAGTCTTCCTTCAGGCATAATTCAGAAATATTCGTATAAGACGAGTTTTTGCTAAAGTTAATCGTTTCCCAATTAAATGGGTAAACTATAGAAGTTGATACACCCTGTGTACATGAAAGCTTTTCAGTTTGCTTTTCCCCTTTTCCATCTGTACTTGTTTAGTTCGAAAGCAGTTTTTCTTTCAGTACTTCCTTTTTGGGTACTTTTCTTTTCATTAGAAATATCTTACACCGTGTAAGCACGATTTCGGAATAACAAGAGCTTTCTTCGTCTTTTATGTCGGCCGAGAGAGGAAACAGTCGTCTTGATTGCGGCGTATAACTCCAGAAAATCGTACTTTTTGCTGAAAAGTCGGGTGCAGATCGAAAAATCATCGTCCACGACGATTGTCCAGATCCTCTCCAGCCGAGATAAATCTCTTTCCTGAACGGCGAAAAAGCGTTATCTATAAAATGGCATAACTTAAAGAAAAGCGGTTGGAACTTTTAAATGATTCAGCGTCCAAACTTCTTCCAGAATAGAAAAATAGTTAAGCTCCTATTTGTATCCCGCTGCCCTGAAAAGTTAGATAAAACTTTTTCGCTCAAGTGAAACTAGCCAAAAAAAAATTAAAGTTTACGCGAATTATGAAAAAATAGGGGGAACAGAAGTTAAAATCACCCTGTATTCTATCTGTATCAGGTGGGCTTTTTCAAATAAGCCAGCCACATTTATTGTAAACAAAGCAAATTCTCAAAAGTGTTAAATTGCAATTTTATTTTTTACTTTCTTAATTTTATTATTTTAAAGTTACCAACTATGCCGACAAACGAATATAAAAATAGGATCAAAACCTAATTAACCTAATTGGGGACCGTGGTAGCCGAGTGGTTAGCATGAGAGACTCTCACGCCGCGGTCGTGGGTTCGATTCCCACCGTCGCCTCTGGCCCTTTTTTCCCGATAACCCCCAATTTGAACACACAAGAATTCGTACTATGGCTAATATGCAAGATCATAAGGAAAAAAAAAACCTAATTAATATTAATGATGGTTTCTAGTAAAACTACTTTTTTTAAGGCATTTCAACTCTGAGGTCATATCAACCCTCGAGGTGCCGGTGTTTAAAAAAATAATTTGTAAGTATGTCGTTGGAAAGCAGGGCCACAGGATTCGAACATGGGACCTTACCAGTTTTGAACTCCGTGTCAACGGTATATAAACGTTGCAGCCTGTGACGCCTGTTTTAGTTTTTTATATAAAAACTTTTTTGTTTCTACCGCACATAAACAACTTATAACAATTTTTAATATAACCCTTGCTAAAATTTTCTAGCATTGTGTAAATTCAATCCTTTTAATCTAAAATTTTCTAGCATTGTATAAATTCATTTTTTTAATCTAAAATTTTCTAGCATTGTATAAATTCATTTTTTTAATCTAAAATTTTTAGCATTGTATAAATTCATTCTTTTTTAATCTAAAATTTTCTAGCATTGTATAAATTCATTTTTTTAATCTAAAATTTTCTAGCATTGTATAAATTCATTCTTTTTTAATCTAAAATTTTTTAGCATTGTATAATTTTTTATCTAAAATTTTCTAGCATTGTATAAATTCATTCTTTTTTAATCTAAAATTTTCTAGCATTGTATAAATTCATTTTTTTCCTCATCCTACATGTATTTGTAAAATTTAAACAATGTTTTTAAATCCCAGGCCCTGAAGGTGATCTCAATAAAGATCGAAACGGAGCATGATAAAGATAAGGTTTCTCTAAAACCTACGTCACACCAGACAGCATCACACTATCTCGGAATAAACAATAAAAAAGTCTTGATTTTTACCCAATGAAACATCAAATGATGAGAAAAATGTGAGACGCCGTTCTACATAAACCCTGAATGAAGTGCGCGCAGCATGGGTGGGAAAATTTTGTCCTGCTTCTGAAGCGATGTTAGATGCTCAATAAATACATCAGAACTGCTAATTCATTCTGCTCGATTCGAATAATTTTATCTAGGCGGTTCGGTACGACTTAAGTCTATTTACCGGCGATAAATAGCTGAACTTTATTTACAGTAAGTTTTGTAAACTGGTGTAAACAACAGGGGAGAAATTATGTTCCAGGCCAATAAAACAACTCAGTTGAACGTAATTGTAAAATGACAATTAATTAAGGTTTTTAGTTGAGATGAAAAAAAGTTAATGGCACGAGAGGGATTCGAACCCACGACCTTCGGCTAGATACGCCGCTGCTCTTCCACCTGAGCTATCGTGACCTCGATCCACTCGGACATCAACTCCCCATCACAACCCCACCTTTTTGAGTTTTCCCTCCTTTTACCATTTTTCAAATGTCGTGTAATCGGTTTGGATTCTCGACGACAATTGAAATGGCGACGGAGAGCTTTAGTGAAGTGTACTTCATTTTAATTCATTAAATTCACTAATTTCGTGGTCCGCTTGACCAATTAATACATTACAATTAATTAAGGTTTTTAGTTGAGATGAAAAAAAGTTAATGGCACGAGAGGGATTCGAACCCACGACCTTCGGCTAGATACGCCGCTGCTCTACCACCTTAAAAAATGGCAAAAGGAGGGAAAACACATAAGGTGAGGTTGAGATGGAGAGTTGATGTCCGAGTGGATCGAAGTCACGATAGCTCAAGTGGTAGAGCAGCGGCGTATCTAGCCGAAGGTCGTGGGTTCGAATCCCTCTCGTGCCATTAACTTTTTTTCATCTCAACTAAAAACCTTAATTAATTGTCATTTTACAATTACGTTCAACTCAGTTGTTTTATTGGCCTGGAACATAATTCCTCCCCTGTTGTTTACACCAGTTTACAAAACTTACTGTAAATAAAGTTCAGCTATTTATCGCCGGTAAACTAACTAACGGTAACTTTTTTTCATCTCAACTAAAAAAACTAAAAACCAACGTCAAGCGGACCACGAAAGTAGTGAAGTAATTGTACAATGTTTTTCAAAATAAATACGTTTTTAATCTTAAGGGGAGAATCAAGGGATTATCTTAAGACCAATACTCTATACAGTCTACACTGCTGGCAAACCTACCCTAACACACATCACAACATTCGCGGACGACACCGCAATCCTTTCGTCACGTTCTGACCCTACACTTGCAACTCTCATCACCGAATCGTTGGCGCATCGAGCTAAATGAACAAAACAACCGGTGACGTTCACACGTAGAAGTCCACTAGTGCACATATACAGTAAGATAAATCCTCCTATTGAACCAAATTCGCTACCTTGGGTTCTATTTGGTCTGCAGGCCTACATGGAACGCACATACCAAAAAAGACAAGAACTGAAGATACGGACAACTCAGACCCAAATCCCCATGAGTACACACATTAAACTAACACACAAGACACTAATTAGGCCGATTTGGACTTACGGAGTATAGCTGTGAGCCAAGAAAGAATCTAATCCTTTCAATCAAATCTTCCGTCGCATCTTCATCGCTTCTATTTCATAGCCAAGATCTTGATATCACATTCGTGACTTGATCCAAATAAAATTCCACAACTTCCACGCCAATCCACTAGCTCGACGTCTCTTTAACTTCACACCGTAAAATTCTTCATGCCGCCTAAAAAGACAATCATCTCATGATTTTATAACAGCCCTCAACCTCAGTCCTAAACACCGAGAGTTCCAGTAATGTATCTTGGGAAATACTTGATCAATATTCATGATATAAAATTCATTGTTCCTGAAACAACGCTCTTTAAGAATATGCATGAAAATAGAGATACTTTTGAAAATTCAAAAGTATATTGTGATACCCTGTATGTCTGTGGTAGAAATTTTTTCAAAGTAAAAATTCGCACCTTAAATTTTTCTCTTGCTTTGTTTAAAATAAAAGTAACTGATTAGTATGAAAAGGGACCATGTATATTTTTTTAAGCAAAAATCATAGATATATCTTCACATACCAAAAAAAAAAAAAAAGATAAAATAATACATTTATTTACAGTGGTCTAATTGACCATCGTAAATTTTTTAATTATTTATTCTTTTAATGTAGGTTTTGGTTGAGATGAAAAAGCAATATAAAATGAAAAACCACTTAATGGTCACGATAGCTCAAGTGGTTCGAGGAGCGGTGTATTGAGCCGAAGGTCGTGGGTTCGAATCCCGCAGTGACTTTTTTATTTCAACCAAGACCTGACATAATAAAGAATAATTGAAATAAAATATTGATTTTATTGTAAAGTGAACCAAGGTGATGTATTCCAAGTATCTTTGCTCAAAAAATGAGCAGTACTATGCTGATTTGTTTTATAGTACGTACAGTATGTGCTTAAGTGTCTTATCGGTTCAGTTTATTTCTGTATTAATTTAATGTTTACCATTTTAGATTATATTTACCTGTTTAGTCATTAATATATAATCAATACATATTGTACATCGAGGATAAATGGATAGAATTACAAAAATAAACTGATTTACGTTCGAAATCCCATTTATTGGTTAAATGACAAACAAATTTAAAAGAATTTATAAATTAGATGGAAAGTAAATTTAAAAAAAAATGACGGATTTTAAAATATATACGGATTATAAAGACAGAGGAATAAGAGAAGAGTCGCTAATTAATGTTCTGGGTGCTACCTTCTGGAGAGGACGTGAATCCTCCCCCTTCAGTCAACTTGGACGTCATTAACGTCCCGTCTGGATTCCTCGGAAGGTGGAACAGTTCCGTCCATGCGATTTTGAAGGCGGCTCGGGCCGGTGTCGTGGTGCCGATGAACTGGATTTTGACTGAGGGCGAGGGCGAGTAGCCGTTGTCCGAAGTGGCGGGCGTGAGGTCGAGAGAGGTCAAAGGCGGCATGTCCTTCGAGCTGACGTTGTGACCACAAATCGAAAGGAACGGGTAGTCCGGCCGCGACGGCAGGAACACTTCCAGTCTTCCGTCCTGGCAATCTTTCGTCGTGAATCTCACCTGAAAAACAAAATTTTCCTTCATAAATAAATCTTTGGTGTTGGTTATGCGCATGGTGGTATACACAGCTCTCTTTACCAACGAGCCTTAAATATACGTTTTAACGCTTAATATCACCTTGCCTTAGAAAATCTTAAAAGAGGCTACACAGGAAAAAAATCTCCTATCCGCACTAAAGGCAGTACTAGCATTAAACATGTTTCACAATGCAATTTTTTTAATGAAGACATATATTTGAAAAATTAATAAGTAATGGTTATTATGACTTACTTTATCAAAGTGAAGCCAGACGTCCCTGTCTCTATTGACCCTGATTTCCCAGATACATCTGATAGAACGAGGAGCTTCGGTGTAACCGAGAGCTTCGTAATGTGGGAAATGAAGTTCGCCTTCCGTGCTCGCCGGGATGACCGCCGGGCCGCAGAGGGGCGAGTGTACGAACTCGTACTTCGCCTCGAAAAGTGCTCCGCCGTGCTTGAAATAGCTGGACGCCGCGTGGGCCGGGTCGACGTTGAGCTCCAGGTTGAGCGTTTCCGTTGTCGAGATGATCTTGGCCGCGGGCAGGTTCGGCTTCAGAGACGTCCTCGTGTTCCTGCAGAGGCATTTGGCCCCGTGGAGGCCCGAACCGGGGGTCTTGGTGCTGTTCGTCATACCAGGCTCCCAGATGATCAGTTTGTCCAATCTACCATCCCAGCATTCGTCGCAGGAGCCGGTGTTGAACGGGTGTTCCTGGAAATTGCAAGAGTTTTACTTTTATGGACAAATAATAGCCACTGTACACATTAATCTCAGGTAAAATAAAGACATTATATTGAGAGGTCAATAGGAGACTAATAGCATACAAATAGTTTGTACATTTTTGACTATAAAAAAGATAACGATATAGATAAACAAATAATTTACAACTACGACTTTAAAGTGGCATTGCGAGTTTATATTTGTGACTGCTGGGTTTAACTGTGGTTTCCACAAGACGTCACCATGGCTTGAACAATGGTTCCACTTTTCAGGCAGCAGCCAGTGAGGTATGTAATCAGGGGGTTAACCTGCTTAGACCATACTCGTCGATGAATTCATGGAACAAGCGTCAACGCCTGGGTACAACATCACTCATCCCTTGCACTTTCAACGGTCGATGTGGCTGCCATCAACACGGTTTTCTTCGTTAGCTATCGACTTCGGCTACATCATCCGGCTCGTCTATACAAGCCATGGAATACATCATCGCACGGCACTTCTCAACCAACTGACCAGGAAGTCCACGGCACTCAACAACTCATATATACACCAACCTTCACAAGGTCATCGCCATAACCGTCAACAAACAATAATGATCATGTTTCGTAATCTTGCCAAATTCAGTGTGTCTTTTCACTGATTTTTCAGCATCAGTCACAGTAGATGGCAAAACGACGAAACGCATCTGACAGATTATCGTAGTGAGGAAGGTTATCACATCGAGTGAGTTATTTACAAGCAATGTTGAAGAAAAAGCGTTTGCAGCTGTATTGACCTCTCATTACCCAGCCAGATAAAATACAAATGTCACACCAAGCTTTCAAATTTGTATGTTATAGCAGCCGATCAAAACTGCAATAGTAGTAGTGAAAAATATATCGTTACGCAATTAGGATAGGCATAGTTAACATGATGGGTTCTAGGAATTTGGTTTTTGTTCCCCATAGCAGTACAGCTTCTGGCTTATTGTACTTTTCTAGTTTTTTAGTTCAGTGTAATCGATTCCCTTCTCCTAAGACATACTAGGTCGATGGCGGTCGTTGCTGCAGTTTCTCTCTCTACGTTTTCTTTACCTTTCTATCCAGATTATGTCTTCATTGAGTGGGTGCTTCGTATTCAAAGGCTGTTTCTTCCTCCTCAATGCATAATTTACAAATTGGGGCATTGAATATGTCCATGTAGATGTTTTCTCAGATGCCAGTGACCGGTTCATAGTCCTACCACTCCTCGGGGTTTCGCCCTGTCTGATTGTACAAGTGAGTTTGTCCAGTCTCTGTGCCTAGAGTTTCGCCACATCTTCCTTTTGTCTTTTTTTGGATCCATTTTTCAATGGAAGATTTTGTGCTTGTTTTAGTTAAGAGAGTACGTTGAGGGTCGATGTTTTTGCAGATCCTCTTCTGCCTACTGTGTCTGCCTTTTCGTTACCCGAAATTCCCTTGCCCGGAAGAATATCATCAGGTTGTTTTGTTTCCCGATGTTTCTGAGATTTTGGATTCATTCACTGACTAATTTTTATGTGATTTTTTCATGTTAATGCTTTAGTTGGTTGATTATCCGATCTTATGATTACGTGGTTTTTTTTTGTAATGAAGGAATCAAGTTTCATAATATAACTAATTCAAATAAGTTTAACTTGAATGTTAAAAATAAAAATGAGTCAAGATAACACTACATGCTTCAAAAGAAAATGCTCTTAATAGAACCAGAATCAAAACATAGATGTTTGTATTGTGTAAATGCAAAATAATTCGATCGCAATAATAGAAGGTACTATAGATATTTTGAAAAAGTCTTGATCCAATGGTTGTCGTTTCTTATGCTGCGTTGAAAACCACTAGCAGCGTTCATAAATGCTAGTCATTCTGTAATTTTTTTTTTTGTTTACATCAGGAACCCGCCTCGGAAGGAATAAAGTTTTAATAATGAAATAACAACTAACGGCCTAGTTGGAAAGCTGTAAAAACCGTGCCATGCATATTTAAAACGGTTCTGCTCGTTTTCCAAAAGACCTACATAATTGAAGAGTTCTGGAATTTGTTTGAGCACGGTTTAAATTACATCTTCAAAGTGCTTTCCCGGCTTAATTGGTGTTCACAACGCTTGATATGTGACGTTTTGGAGTTGAACAAATAAAGTCGGAACAGTAGAGATGACGGGTTGCAATTTCGTAAAATATTTACCCACTATTGAATATGATATAACGCTCATAAAAACGAAAATTGATACGGTATGTTTAATTTCAAACAATGCAAATTTAAACTGTAATATCAGTGGGTGAAAAAAACTCATTTTATACTGGATTGGAAGAGAATATGCAATTTCTCCCATGTTTTAATTTTTCCAATCTATCAGACAATATGATTGATAATATTTTTCCTAGGTAACACGAAACCACGTTTTAGTTGAGATAAAAAAGTCAGTGACACGAGCGGGATTCGAACCCACGACCTTCGGCTTGATACGCCGTTACTCAACCACTTGAGCTATACTGACTTCCATCCACTCGGACATCCCATCTCAACCCCCACCTTTTGAATTTTCCCTCCTATTTGCCATTTTTCAAATGTCGAATAATATATTTGATTCTCGGCGACAGATTAAGCCAATTACAATTCACAAACGGTTTTTAAACTGAAATATATAGATTTTTGATGTTTTAGTAGACAGTACATGGCTTTACTTTTTGTACATGTAAATTCTACTTACAGATTTCAATAATAAAATCAAAATAATTAATTAATAAAATTAAATCATTTAGATTATATAATCAAATTTTAGAGTAGACCATCATTTACACAAAGTATCTACATACCCCACCTTCATCATAGGTCGTATGAAATTGTATAAACACATATAAAAATTTTAAATTTAAATGTATGTCAAACAACGAGCAATGATTCATTTTTGGCGGGATGGATGAGTCCAATTGTTTCTTCTTTTAAATTTAATTTTTTTACACTTTTAACTACCACGCTATCAATAAATATTTCTTGATATCCATTGTTTTTAGCTAAGGTTTTAATAGTTTTTAATTTTTTTATAGTTAGCAGGTTTTAATGGGAGTTCGAACATACGGTCTGTGAGCCAAATGAAACGTGTAGTTTGCCATACATTAGTATATTATGAGAAAAAAAGGGTGAAATTCTTAAACAAGAAGGTTTTAGAGTAGATTTTAGAGGTGTATATACTTAGAAACATCCTCTTAAAACATAAAAACAAATTCACTAATTTTCGTGGTCCGCTTGACCAATTAATATCTTTCAATTAATTAAGGTTTTTTAGTTGAGATAAAAAAAGTCAGTGTCACGAGCGGGATTCGAACCCACGATCTTCGGCTTGATACGCCGCTGCTCTACCACTTGAGCTATCCTGACCTCCATCCACTCGAACACCAACTTCCCATCTCAACCCCTCCTTTTGAATTTTCCCTCCTTTTTGCCATTTTTCAAATGTGTAATCTATTTGATTCTCGGCGACAAATGGAATGGCCACGGAGCGTATCTAGCAGAAGGCCGTGGGTTCGAATCCCGCTTTTGACACTGACTTTTTTATCTCAACTAAAACCTAAAAACAAGGTTGATTCAAAAAGCGAGGTTTACCAACTTAATTGTAATGATTGCGACATTAAATGTATAGGAAAAAACGGTATAGAAATTAAAACGATTGTTAAAGAACACGTGCCTAAATCGAACAAATTTTAGGAATTTAAGGACCATCCAAACAAAACCCCAGATGCATAAAATGGTTGTTCCTTCATAATTCATTTATGTTTAGTTGTCTAATAGACCATATTAATTATTCAATTTATATAGAGCAGCGGCATATTGGGCCGAAGGTCCTGGGTTCGAATCCCGTTCGTGACGTTAACTTTTTCATCTAAACCAAGACCTTACAGAAAAAGAAAAATTATTTGTAAATAATAAGCTACAGCTATATTTGTAAAATAAAAAGCATTAAAAAATATAGGTCTAAAGATTGGCAAATAACAAAATGAATTTTTTTTATGTAGACCATACCGACATCCAGCTTAACAGAAATAACTCACAACGATCGTGAATGCCCCAAAATTATGTTATAGAGTTGTGTTAACTTCATTGTTTTGCTATATGTAATTTCATTCTATGTTGTATGTCTGTACTTTTATCATCACCAAACTCCATGCAAATACTCAACATGAGGTTTTTACAAATAAATAAGTTAAGAAAATATTGTCTGTTTTTTAAATGGTCAGTTCGTTATTAGTTTCATAAAGCAGATACAGGCAAAAGTTTTTTCTTTTTATAACTTCCGTCAGTGAGGAACACCTCCGAGCCACGTGTGTTTAAAAGTTAAGATCCGCGGGATATTTAGTTACAGGTGTAGTTTCCTATAGTGATAAATTTCCCAGGACAGATGTTATCCAGCTGGTCCCAAGAGATCAATATATCTACGAGTAGATTGTGCCATAATCCGAACCGATTTATATCCCGGATTCAGATGCGGAAAGCCGAAGATCGAATCGGAGTGGAAGGCAGATAAGCGGTCACCAGAATCTTGGAAATTCAATATCACTCCTATCTTAATGAATATTTGGGGTTTGTTTGTACGTGAATTTCTTATAAAGAATTAGCCAAGAAAGCCGACAGGAAAAGCTTGATTATTGAAGAAAACAGAATTGATCGACAATTCCAAATCCTTGGCGAAAATAGTCTTTCGGCTTTCGATTGTGGATAATTAATGAGCTCAATTTATATATAAAATAAAAGGATCTTTTCTTATACTTTTTATAAGCACTCAATGAGGAGTTTTCTCAGAGCTGAACTGCTTTTCTTTTTTTAAATATTTTAATTGGTATACTTTGGTTTTAACTCAATTCGTCTTAGGAGATGTTAGTAGACTCATAAATACTCAAATATAATTCTGTTTTTCCCAAAACATATTTTAAGTAAAACTGATGAAGGGATATAATTATTTTCATGATCCTTATCCTGTTTTCTTAAAGGATGTTGTATAAATTCATTTTTTTATATCTAAAATTTTCTATCATTGTAAATATATTCCAAGAATCCTCGAAGAATATATTATATATTATATTGTATAATATATATAATATTGTGTATATATATATTTGGACGCCGGTTTAAATGTAAAATTTCTTCGAGAGGACGCCGAGTTGATAGGAAGATGTATATATATATGTATATATATATATATAATAAGTTTATTGCACCAACACATGAAGAAAATAAAAATTACAGACAATAATCTTTTGAGACTAAAGAACATAAACTTAATTCGGCAAGGTATTGCTCCCTCTGCCGGAGACTATCATTGTAAATATTCATTTAATTTAATTTTTTTTAATCAAAATTTTTTAGCGTTGTATAAATTCATTTTTTCAAATCCTACATGTATTTGTAAATTCAATAGTTTTCGTAGTCCACTTGACCAATTAATATCTTTCAATTAATTACGGTTTTTAGTTGGGATAAAAAAGTCACTGTCACGAGCTGGATTCGAACCCACGACCTTCGGACCTTCGGCTAGATACGCCGCTACTCTACCACCCGAGAGATCCACTCGAACACTAACTTCCCATCTCAACCACACCTTTTTGAATTTTCCAATTTTGAATAGAACAGCTTTTGAAAAATGGCAAAAAGGAGGGAAAATTCAAAAGGTGGGATTGAGATGGGAAGTTAGTGTACGAGTGGATCGAGGTCACGATAGCTCAAGTGGGAGAGCAGCGGCATATCTAGCCGACGGTCGTGTGTTCGAATCCTGCTTTTGACATTGACTTTTTTATCTCAACTAAAAACCTTAATGTATTTGTAAAATGTAAACAATGTTTATAAATCCCGGCCCTGAAGATGATTTCAATAAAGATCGAAACGTTGGCACGATAAAGAAAATTTTTGTCTAAAAACCTACTTCACACCAGACCGCATCCCACCATCTCTAAATAGATATTTATTTTTTTAATTCAATTGGTGATCTAGAGATGAAATTATTGTGTGAATGAACACGCTACTTAGACCAATTAATAAAATTAAATTAATTGACATGTTAGGTTTAAGCGAAATAAACTAATTAGCGAAGAAATGTACCAGTTAATCTCTCTCATCAAGATATCGCCAATAAGTGTCCAAAAAGCGTACACTTTCATAAAGGTTATTATCATACATATTAAAAAACTTTGTACTGAAAAGTGTAAATCATAAAGGGTAGTTCACTTTAGTCAACTTTCCTCTTTTTATGCCCAGACTTGAAAAAAATTATCATTTCAGTATACTTTTAATTACTGGGTGCTCTCGCGTTTAAGGGTTACAGTTTTAATTAGCTCTGGTGCTTCGGATCAAATCGAACGCAAACGGACCTGATCGAATTAGTCGTCAGTAATAAAAATCTAGAGGAAGGGCGAAGGGAAAACCAACCGTCTGTGAAATGCCGTAGTTTATAAAAGCGCATACATTTCCATTTAACACCGACCTTCCAGTCGGTTATTATTTAAATGCGCCGAAAGGCGATGTTAAAGAGACCTCGGGTCTCCAAATTCGTTTAGTGAGAATTACGATTACAATAACGGCCTGCTTTTGCACATAGCTCGGAGGCGATGCGGTTTGCATACTCGTTAAGCCGTTCCTAGCAGAACCGGTTTAGCATATCGTTAACGCCGCGTTTTGGTCAAATTAATATGACATTTTCACGCGTTTCTCCCTTGTCTTTCTGGATCCAGAAGTCAATGAACTCTCAATTCAGTGAACGATTTAAAAACCTGACGCAAATACGACTTTCAATGCCGACTCTCGTAAGGATTTGAGTTAGATTTACATTCGACTCATGTGTTGTTGCCAGTCTTCTCGGTCTGTTGACCCAAATAAGTTACATCTAGGCCATTTCAGCCCTTAAAGCATGCAGATATCAACCTAACAAAATTCTCAATTACCTCTCTATATAACAAAATGTTTACGTTCGATGGATTATTCTTTCTTATGAATGCCAACACTTTTTAATTCACTTCCAAACAAAAAATTTGTTTAACTTTGTAACATTCCGTTACTTGGGAATAATTCGACCTTTAACGGTACCCAAACGTACAAAATCATTAATAAAGTCTAGAGGCGATGGCAGTATGATTGAAATCACCTTTCAGGGATGGTTTAAAATATTTCAAGAGGCCGTTAAGAAAATGAAGGCCTCGGGAGAATTTCTTCTATAGATGTTCAGCGAGCTTTGGTTGAAAAAATCCCAGAACAATTGTTCCAGAACTTGCAATGAAAATCTTTCAGGTAGCAAATCGACGCTGTCCACCATAAGCAATTTCTAGTCCACGGCCCTTTCTCAATCTAGATTCCTTCATTCTATCCTGTGATCCTTCCTAACCCTTGGTTACAAGGAGGGTATCCAGGCGCAAAATAAAGGTGCAGCCTGGAGGGCGTGGCAACCTCTCTAAAGCAAAAGCTGTACACGTGTCGGCCTCGAGTCGGCATGGGCGGCGGGTACCTTATCAGAGGCACACGACGGTCAGTGTACCAGATCCTGTCTGCAAAGACGGTGGAGGGTGCATGACCATCTGTACCACGGGGTAACAAAACGTTCCAAAATCAGCCCTTGTTACACTGGGAATGGTTTCGTGGTGACTTCCTGGCGGGAACTTAGAAAAGAGGCTGTCTTCTATCTGCGACCTTTGCACGAAACTTGCTTACGACTATCGTTATACACCCGGCCTCATGGGATACGGTGGTTCGGACGGCAGCGTATAGGCGTTGAGGACGCGATGATTATGCTGGATAGTCCCTCGAATGCGTGAGTAGTAGCGGTTGGGAACGGGTAGTGAATTGGTTTTCCTACTCGAGTATGCTTTGCATTGTTGTGCGTATGACCGGCGTGGTACCCTTGGGGAAGCGAAGGATCGGACCACCTGGGCTGAGCCTATGGCGTCCCTCGAAAGCGCATGGCAGGTGTAGGTTGAGCTGGACAGGAGGTTTTTACCGAAGGCAGTGCTCTTCTAGGGGGGTGGTTAGATATTCCACTTGAAACCAAGCCGCGGCTGGAGCGAATCCGGAAGTTTCTACGCTAGGGAAGCACCAATACTCTGGGAAATAGAGGAGCACGCGGGAGGACGGACTGATGTATTTCGGCTACGGTAAGAACAACCCGTGCGCGGCATACGGTTTGTTGCTCAATGCAAACCCGGCCACGTGGAATGGACAGCGAGGTCGTCTTGGCCCTTCGGGGTTGAGCTGCCTCTACACCAATGTTGCGGCAATAACACCATCATGTCGTATGCGGAGGTGCGTCAGCTCTCATCTTGAGAATCAAAACGTCCGATAAGGACAGGTGCGGACGTTAAAGATCCTCAGAGTCCTTTTTAGGATGACCGAGTATTCGGGAAGGAACGTTAAGCAATTGGAAAGGTATAAAAGTTCGAGAGTTGGGTTATGAAGTTTGCGCAACATTTCTTTGCCGAAATAGAAACGAACATTTTCAAGATAGAATTGTTACTTGTGGTGAAAAGTGTAATCTCTGCGATAACGTTCTGGACTGTGATAAAGGAGAAGCAGAACCACAATTTTTCAAAACCTCGGAACTCATTAAAAAAAGGCAACGGTGACTCTTTGGTGGGCTTCAAACAATCAATGTCGATATGTGTTCGAATTGAAACAATTCACAAGAAATTGGCATCAATGAAGCCATCTTTGGGCAATCGGAAAAGGCCGATTCTGTTACATGACCTCGTGTCTCACATGTGACAACACGAAAAGTGTTCGATCTTGGTTATGAGGTTCTCCCTCACCCTCCCTATTCTCAGGACCTCTCGCCTATCGAATCGACTACCATATTTTCAAACACGTGATAACGTGTTACAACATAAAACACACGCACACACACACACATTTAGAGTGCCCTTTTTAGATGGCCAGGCTGACTTTCTGTTGAACCAATGACGCTATAAAAAAAGTGTTTAATATATTTCCGTCTAGTTTATAATTTTTACCTTTTTTTTGTAAAAAAAATTAATACTTTAGGTCCAGTTCAACTTCAAAATTACAAATTCGAACCTATACATCCAGACCCAGAATTTTAAAGGATTTTTTAAGCTGAAAACAATAGTATAATCGGATTTTAAATTGGTTAAAAAATGACAAAGTTATGGCAAAAATTTGGGGGAAAAACAGTTATTTCGGTTGCTATTTTCACATTTCACGCTGAAACTTCCGGCCTTTCGTACAGATGCAAAGATTTGATCTTTTTAACCACACTTCACACTTGCTCGGAGCGATAGAGTCAGGGGAGATGGATTGACAAGACTTTCTCAACTGAGGTTGCTGGGTTATGATTGGCCTGACATTGGTTTTTAACTGGCTCCACAGAAAAGAGTCAAGTGGAGTTAAACCGGGTGACCGAGGAGGCGAACAGATCATGAGTTCCTGGATGCGACGATTCAAATAACGTATCACCTGGACAGAATTGTGTGCAGGGCATCCATCAAGCTGGAGAACCATGCTTTGCGGTTGTTGCAGAGAAACATCATCTAATAGCGTTTTTAAAACCTCCCACAAAAATCCCTTTCTCAATCTAGATTCCTTCGTTCTATCCTGTGAGCCTTCCTAAACCTTGTCAACAAGAGGGGGTGTCTAGGCGCAAAATAAAGGTGAAACCTGGAGGGCGTGGCAACCTCTCTAAAGCACAAGCTGTACTCGTGTCGGCCTGGGGTCAGCATTGGCGGCGGGTGCCTTATCAGAAGCACACGAGGTTCAGTGTACCAGATCCTGTCTGCAAAGACGGTGGAGGGTACCACGGGGTAACAAAACGTTCCAAAATCAGCCCTCGTTACGTTGGGAATGGTTTCGTGGTGACGCCCCTGACGGGAACTTAGAGAAGAGGCTGTCTTCTATCTGCGACCTTCGCATGAACCTTGCGTATGACCAACGTTATACTCTCGGCCTCACGGGATAGGGCGGATCGGACGGCAGGGTATAAGCGTTCAGGACGCTATGATTATGCTAAAAAGTCCTTCGAATGCGTGAGCAGTGGCGGATGGGAACGGGTAATGAATCGGTTGCTCCTACTCGAGTATGGTTTGAACGAAGGTGTAGGCTGAGCTCGATAGGCGGTACTCCTCTAGGGGGTGGTTAGCAATTCTACTGCAAACAAAACGGCGGCCGGATCGGTTCCGGTAGTTTCTACGCTGGGGAAGCCCCAATACTCTGGCAGATAGAGTGGCCTTCTCTTTCTAGTGAGTGCGCGGGAGACCAGGCTGATGTATTTCGGCTTAGGTAGCCCTTTGCGCGCGGCATACGGTCTGATGCTTAATGCTCAGAATGGGCAAGCGAGGAGCGAGGTTGTCTTGACCCTTCGGGGCTGAGCTGCCTCTACACCAATGCTGCGGCAGTCGTACGCGGAGGGGCGTTAGCTCTGATCTTGAGTATCAAAACGTCCGATAAAGCCGAATAGGCTAGGTGCGGACGTTAAAGACGTTCTGAGTTCGAATCCCGGCAGTTAAAATTATATCCCAAAATGGTTTGACCTATTGTCCGCAACACCCAAAAGGGTATTAAGACAGAAATTGCTTTATTTTACTTTTTGTTAGTCTTTGCAAATCTTCCAATTTGAACTTTTCGGTATGTAGTTTTTCAAACAGCAACAATTTTTCTAACAACCGTGCCTTTTTGCTTCTTCATTCTTGAAATGTTTTATTAGTATTTTGTATACAAATTGAAGATTTGTCCAGGCTGAATATCGAAGGGTGAAGGGCGAGCTGGACTATACTCATGCATCCCTGTATGGCACCTCATGCTAATTACATACAATGAGAAGGCTAATGTTCTTCCCCAGCACTATTCAAATATAATACACAATGCAACAATTTATCTTATTACATATATTGTTTGCATTAAAAAACTTAATAACAAGGACTACAAACAAAATGGGTTTAAAGTAAAAGACATACCTTAAAATTGATGTTGGTGATGGTCAGTATGACCCGTGCATAGAGACGTCGGTCCGTGACGAACGAGTATCTGCAGGTGAGCTGTCCGCTCGACTCTGTCCTCTTGTAAACCAGGGTGTTCATCGGGGATCTGAAATAGCCGGACACCGACCTCCAGGAGGAGAACTCTTCGTCGCAGACGGTTCCAGGCACCGCCTTTCCGAATTTGGTATTGTTAAAAAAGTCGTAATGAGCCCAGTAATAAAGAGAGGAGCTGGAAATCGAAACCGCCATTAATGTCTTCCACTTCATTACGCACAAGTTTATATTCATTAATAAAAGTAAAACAAAAGGCTGGCTGGAATTTAATTAAGCTGTAATTGGGATTTCAAGGGACATCGTCTTTAACCGTAAAAATACAATATTTAAAGCGTGAATGTTTCATGGTTTGCACGTGTTGTCAAATAAGTCCGTAGGTTTTTCAATAATTAGACTTTACACTTCTTATGTATATATAAGCAATATTTATTTAGTCATTATTGGTACAAGCTCTGAAAAGCGATTAATTAATGTGTTTTTATTCTTTATTTGCATCAGAGATCTCATATTTTTATGAAGTGTTTTGCTAATTCAAAATGTATGTAAAATAGTGCATTTTCAAGATTTGATAGGTTTTTTTTTATCACCGTAAAAGGATGCCAGATAGGAAAAATCGTGATGTGCATGGAGATGACGATTTAGGATAAAGCACCGTCCGTAAGTGGTTTGCTCGGTTCACAAGTAGAAATTTTTTTCTGGATAAGGCAAAGTGCTCTCTGATCGTCCTTCAACATTTGATGATGACCAAGTTCAACCTTTTGTCACAAATAAATCGCACTTAACGAAAAGAACTATCGCAGAGACACAATATATCTCACAAAAGTTTTTCGACGCATCTGAAAGCAGCCGGATTTATTTTTCTCGTTGCATAAATGAGTTCCTCGCATGTCCTCAGAGAAGAATTTCCATTTTCAGCCCATTTTTAAAAATATTGATAACTGGGGATGAAAATTGGGCTTTTTTAACAACGTTCATAGAGGAAATTCATGGGGAAAACAGCCAGTGGAATTGGAAAGTGATGCTTTATTATGATCTTTTTCCTCAAATAAAACTTTAATTCAATATTATACTACTTATAATTGAGTTGACCAAAAATTTCCGGCATTGGCTAATCTCAAAGGGATTGTATTCTACCAGGATAAACAGAAAGCGTTGGATGAGCGCGGATTTTCACTTGTACCAGGCTCTGAGAAACTTTATTAATAGGCAAAACTTTACTTCATTTGAGAACTACAGAAAACACATCGAGAAATTAGCTCAAAACCCGAGAAAATCTGGAAGGACGGAATTACAAAATTACACTCAGGATGGCTGCAGGTCATGGAACAAAATGGTTCGTAAATTGCTGACTAAATTAGTTTACAAGTACCTGAAATTTTCATTGAACTTAACATCAAATAGACTAATTTGCGATTATCTAGTCTATTTGTTTCTTGTTATTCCATCTATCTATTTATATTTTTTATGTTATAACATTAAAATTTTCGTCATTCACTTTTAATTAATAAAAAAAGTGGCATGTCCAAATTTGATGGTGTGTCCATATTTGAATGGTATGTCAGTTTAAAAACTTAAAAAATCGAAACAATTATTATTTTTCGAATGGTTATGGATGCAAGAAAGATAAGTGGAAAACATAACTAAACAGAAAAGTGATATTATAAAAGAAAAAAAGGCAACAGTCACAGCACTAACACTAGTGCCAAACCTGCATCCGGATGACACATACCATGAGAAACCATCCATTGCTGGAACACAATGTCTCGAGGCCATCGCCGATTAAAGCGACGTGGGTGCTACTCGGGATGAGAATCGGTGGTGTGGGGTCGAGCAGGATGCTTAAGATGGATCGAGAGGTAGGTGCGAAGCTTTTGGAATCGGGAAAAAATCAGATAAAGCTTCGATTTGTCTAACGACTTTTGATTTAAAGCATTGGATGTAAATACTCCGTCCAAATTGGTCGCAGTAATCGGATCAGGTAGTTGGCATAAGGAATGTTGAGGTGGTTATGGATAGTGACGTAGAAAGCAGTTTTGTCGATTTGTCTGAGGACTTTTATTGGAAGGATTGGATGCGGTGGATATTGGATTTAAATACTCCTTCCAAATTGGTCGCAGTAATCGGATTAGTTGACATAAGGAATGTTGAGGTCGTTATGGATAGTGACGTAGTAAGCAGTTTTGTCGATTTGTCTGAGGACTTTTTACTGGAAGGATTGGATGCGCTGGATGTTGAAGTGCTTGAAGAACCCAATAATTAGTATGAAGTTCCACTCCAAATGTCCAAAGTGGTCGCAATAAATTCTAGGGTAAGGTTAGTTTACAGAAATTATAAATGATGGGGTGAGTGTGGAGTTCAATCCTTTTTAAAAAAGATGGTTCCTATTCGCATTGAGTTGTTTCGCAACAATCCGGATTTCGAGCCCTTTAGCTCATCGTCAGGTTGAAGGGTTTCCACGAACACGTCTTCAACCTGACGATGAGCTAAAGGGCTCAAATCCGGATTGTTGCGAAAAAACTCAATGTGAGTAGGAACCATCTTTTCTAAAAAGGTTAGTTTACTGTTGACGATCAAGACAGATCTCTGTGCTAGAAGTCTTCAAAATTGTCTAACTCTTATGTTAAGTTGTTGTTTTCTAAGTTTAAGAGATTCCACGTCAGTCTATTGTCTATGTATAGTCCTAAGTATTGAATGGATTAAATCTCACCAGTGGATAAGCTCAAGGTGTACTTGCATGTTCGAGGTGGGTTGAATAGTGACAACTTAAATTCTTGCCACGCATTAAATCAAGAATCAAAAACGGGAATTTTATTCAACCAAATTATATTACTACCCAGTTTTTAACAGGGCATGGAGAATTTAATAAATATTTATATAATTACAAGTTAAAAAACACAACAACATATTGTGACGAAATGCGAAATCTATAACCATAAAAGAAGAATACTAGAAATGGAAATAAAAACAAAAATCGATGATGAAAGTAAATTGGTAAAACTGACACAGAACAAACACAATTATAAAGAGTTTATCAAGTTTATAAAATATGTCTAAGACAAAAAACTAAACACATTTCACAAAATCAAAATGAAAATCATCGATAATAAAAAATTCCCATAAGGGCTTTTAATTTTATGTATGTAAATAAACAACTTCAATGTACAAATTTAATTACTCTTAGTGAACTATTAATTTGAACTGATTGTGTAAATTATGAATGTATATAGTTAAATTATTTATTTAAAATGGTAGTTTAAAATAAATGTATATGGTTTAATCATGTATTTAAACTGGTAGTATTAAGTAGTTAAGTTTGTTATTTATAAGTTTTTATGATCACTATGTTAATTCCCTAGTCAATATAGTCATTTTATTAATAACTGTATATGTATATAATCGAATTATTTAAATGAAATGTCTTGTTTTTATGTTGTATATGTACATAGTTAAATTATATATTTGTTAAGTTATATTTAAAGTTATAAATTTATATAGTCCGTTAAGGTTATTTAAGCTGGCATGTCTTAGTAAATTAAGTTATTTATTTTGTTTTCATTAGTATCATGTTTATATGAGTATACAATTGAATTACTTATATGAAATATCTACTCTAAGTTGTAATGTATATATTTAAATAATTTATATGAAATTTTTGTTCAGATTTGTAAGGGTATATAGTCTAACGGGTTTATTTAAGCTAGTAAGATCTATTTAACAATCTTTTTATTTAATTGTTTCACTGTGCTCATGTTTTTATTACTAGTCAAAATAGTCTATTTATATTGTTTAAAAATGTTCTAACCGCCAAAAATTCTCTTTAAAAATTGTTATTCAGATATCGTGAGATGCGGTCGAGTGATGTAGGTTTCAGAAAAACATTATCTTTATCGTTCCAACGTTTCGATCTTTTATTGAGATCATCTTCAGGGCCTGGGATTTACAAACAATGTTTACATTTAACAATTACATTTAGGATGAGGAAAAGTGAATTTATACAATGCAAAATATATTTTATATTCAAACAAAGTATTTCTACTCACTCAAAGCGTTTGTCTTCTGTGTAATTGTGCCATCCTTGCGTGTCGTGTTGAGAGTGCCAGTGAGATTTTATGTTTATATATGTTTGGTGTTGAAGGGGTGGGGAAGGAAGTCGGTATATAAAAGACAATTTTGTGTAAATATACAAATAAGCCGACAATTTCACTTCAAAGAAGCCGACGCCTTACACAAACATAAAACAGCAAAATCTCACTGGCACTCTCAACACGACACGCAAGAATGGCACAATTACACAATGTTTGTAAATCCCAGGCCCTGAAGATGATCTCAATAAAGATCGAAACGTTGGCACGATAAAGAAAATGTTTTTCTGAACCTACTGAAACCTACATCACACTCGACCGCATCTCACGATATCTGAATAACTATCGATTAACGGTCACTAATCTCTACACATTTAAAAATTGTTATAAAACCTCTCAGGGGAAAAAAATCCCTGTAAAACCAGAACGCCGCCCAGCGGTCCATCCCGGAAACGTTGTAATATAATTATAACGGCTGAAGATCTGTGCAGGGAGACCTGTTGTGATTGAAAAAAAAATATTAATTTAGAAATTTATTAAAGCAAATAATGTGATAAATAAAAAATAAAATAAAAGCAAACGCTGTAAGAGGTTTACACCGAAAAACAGCAAAAACACAAATAATAACAGGGCAAAATTTTATTAACTTGTGCGTAGGTGATGACGATCGTATTGGCTGTGAAGATAAATCATCAGTATAGATAAAAAAGGATGGGACCAAGAATGCTTCCTAGTGGGACGGCAGCTTTTATAATATAACAATTTAATAAATATTTACAGTGCCAAAAAAATAAATCGTGCCTTCAAACTCGTTCTTACTGAAGAACGAGTCAGCTGTATAATGTAAACAAGTAGTAAGATAGAAACGCGATAAAACCGACCATTGGCCGAAACACAGTCAGTTGAGCACGTTGATAGATTTTGGTGTAAAATAAATCATTTTAATTATAATACAACTCTATAAATGTGATGATTAATGAAGAAGTGAATTATTGAAATTAACCTAAGCATTCATCATTATAATAAAATACTAATTTCGTTGTCCGCTTGACCAATTAATATATTATAATTAATTAAGGTTTTTAGTTGTGATAAAAAAAAGGAATGGCAAAATTTGACAAAATTGAAAAATGGCAAAAAGGAGAGAAAATTCAAAAGGTGCGGTTGAGTTGGGAAGTTGGTGTCCGGGTGGATCGAGGTCACGATAGCTCAAGTGGGAGAGCAGCGGCGTATCAAGCTGAAGGTCGTGGGTTCGAATCCCGCTCGTGCTACTGACTTTTTTATCACACCTAAAAACCTTAATTAATTGTACTATATTAATTGGTCAAACGGACCACGAAATTAGTGAATTTAATGATTTAAAATGAAGTAAACTTCACTAAACCTCTCCGTGGCCAATTCAGTTGTCGTCGAGAATCCAATCCGATTACACGACATTTGAAAAATGGCAAAAAGGAGGGAAAATTCAAAAGGTGCGGTTGAGATGGGAAGCTAGTGTCCAAGTGGATCGAGGTCACGATAGCTCAAGTGGTAGAGCAGCGGCGTATCTAGCCGATCGTGGGTTCGAATCCCGCTCGTGCCATTGACTTTTTTATCTCAACTAAAAACCTTAATTAATTGTATTATAATAAAAAATTATAAATAAATAAAGATCTTGAATTCACCAAAAGAAAAGAAGCTAAGAAATAATTAAAAATAGAACTACAGTAGTGCGTAGTGCGAGTCAAGAATGAATTAATTTTATTGAATATTAATCAAATAAGTTTATTTGTACAAAACATTTCTTAACAAATTCACACAAAAGGTGGTTTTTAACTTTCAAACATTTGGCAGAAATTCGTTTGCCAAAAGTTCGTAAAATTACAAATTATGGGCACAATCCAAAAGCAACGCTTTCATTGTGATTTCTTCATTAGATGGAGCTACCAGGATTTAAAAACGTTTTTCCTTTCTTAAGTTTCTATTTTATTCAAAATTAATAAACTTTCCTTAATTAATTTCAAATTACTTTTTAATTAATTATAGAGGTTCATTATTCAGGATAAAAAGGACTGTATTGGAGTTAAACGACTGCCATTGATATAAAATTAATTCTCTAATTGACTGACTTCGGCCTGTTTTCTACAGTTTTCGAACTTCTTTTATTTTTTCAAGCTCTCTGTAATAAAGAAGCTATTTAAAAATGAACCTCCCCTGAACCCGTTCTCAAACCAATAACGGGGAAATGATGTTCCATCGAGTTCCTAATCCCACCGGAATGAAACTTTTCGGGTGTGGAGTATTAATAAAGAGGTTTTAAAGTTATTAACACTGGAGTCTTCACTTAGGATTAGAATCTTTTAGAAAATTAAATACTTATCATTTTGTGTTGTGGGAAGCCGGGTGGAGATGGAAACTTTTCCTAGCTTCTTTTCAAAACTACTTTCATGTTTAAGGAATCGGCTTAATGAAAGCGTAAAAGAACTTTTCTTCCCCCCTTTCTTTTCTTTCATCAGATTAAGCTGTGCGACTCGATTGGAATTAATAATGAACATCTCAACTTTGGGTCCGATTTTCAAGAAGGCCATTTGGAATTCAAGATTTTCTTGAATCATTAAACCTCTCACAGTTTGTTAATCAATAGGAATATTGTTACGACGATCAGTACTCTTCTTTAAATTCAATACGGTTTCGGAAAAGAAGTGACTAAAATACTTACTAACTAGTTTAGTTAAAACTATACACACATCCTTGGAAGGAAATAAACTAGTGATAATAATTAGAAATTAATTATACAAGGCTTTTGACACTTTTAATCATGAAATAATGTTGAATGAACTAGAAGCATGTGTGACTTGCAAATAAGTTCTGCCATATGTAAAATCCGCTTATGAAAATTTTTAAGCAAGGGATACCACAGGGCTCACTCCTAGATCCCGTCTTTTTCTTCATTTATGTAAATGATTTAGTCACAGAGAAAACTTCCTTTCGGTTTTCGCCAGGCTTTCGACAGTTTTAAACTGTCATCTTCAGGGCCTGTTTTATTATCATATAAAAAAACAATTAAAACATGAAAAAAAAACAAATTGCACAAAAATTGAATATCTTACTTAAACTTTAATGGGGAATTAAACGACTTTTAATGTAAGTAATGTCAATGTCGAAATGAAAAATAACTCTGTAAATATTGAAAATGATTTTCCAAACCAAAATGCGATTGTACAACAAATCGAAATGGTAAACAATGGGGTGGCAAAACCTACTTTTTTCAGGTCTATCACGTATATACCTGAAGTGTCTCAAAAATTAAAATGGCTCTTCAAGCATAAAGTTGGGGATGTAGGTATTGCTTATAAATATAAGAACAACCTAAATATATTACATGCAAATCTAAAAACAAAAGAACCAATCGGATCACTTTGCAATGTGGTCTATCAGGTGTCGTGTGGTGAATGTAATGTCAACTATGTACGTCAAACAAAGCAAAAATTGTCTGCGCGGTTGAACCAACACAGGTTGGATTGCGAGAATAAGAAAAAGATATCGGTACTTGCTACCCATGCGTTAAACAGTAATCACTTTTTCAAGTTCGATTCCCCGAAAATTTTGTCCGGGGAGTCGAACTTGGAAAGGAGATTACTGACCGAAAAAGGATATATCAGTGTCACCCCAAATACTTGTAATCTACAAACTGATAAGTTGGGATTCATTTCGGTCTATGCAGGCCTCCTAAACGAATACAAGAATTTTAAGCAAAGGAGGGAAATGAGAACGTCGCCCTAGTGGCAGATTTTGTTAACTAGGGGAGAAAAAACGAGTGTATCCCGTAGCCTTTTTTCCTCTCGTCGAAGAGGGTTTGTTTTTTTGGTTTTGATTTGTGATCNCATGTACCTGAACAAGAAAGAAAGGAAGATTTTACTAATTTTTTAGAGGTATATATTTATATGAGGTAACCTTTCTCCACCACGTTTTTAATTCTTATTGTAATTTTAGTTATAATTTTTAATTATTAATTTATTCAATTTAAATAATGTTTAGAAGCTGCGCCCCAAAAAACATAATGTACTTCTGTGCCCAAAACACCATGTCGTTTAATTCCCCATTAAGGTTTAAGTAAGATATTCAATTTTTGTGCCTTTTTTTTCATGTTTTAATTGTTTTTTTATATGATTATAAAACAGGCCCTGAAGATGACAGTATAAAACTGTCGAAAGCTCCGAACGGAAGTTTTCTCTGTGTTTGACCTCTTCCGTAGATCCTCCGAAAAGACTTCACGTTTTTAGGTGAGATAAAAAAAAGAAAATTCAAAAGGTGGGGTTGACATGGGAAGTAAGTGTCCGAGTGGATCGAAGTCACGATAGCTCAAGTGGTAGAGTAGCGGCGTATCAAGCCGAAAGTCGTGGGTTCGAATCTCGCTCGTGACACTGACTTTTTTTATCTCAACTAAAAGCCTTAATTAATTGAAATTATTGAGTAGTTTGGTAAAAATCTATCCGCTTGAATACCAAGAAGGTTACACGGAAATGCTGGTCACATCAAAAATCATGGTTTGGATACCGTCCGCAAAAGCTTTCGGGTTTTTGGTTGAACTATTGCCCCTCATGACGTTCCCATGTGACCTGGACGGTTATGAATAAAACTTATACAACCTCATGATGAAGATAAAAAATATTTATGTATCGGAGGATGTAAAAAAATTATTCACTCTTCTCAGCCAAGACTTTGTATAAAAAGGATAATTAATTTAAGTAGTAAAGTACGTAGACCTAAATTGTGTTGCGTCTAGAACAGAAAACGTCTAGTCAAAATATTATGTGTTCGTTTCAGTCTGATCAATATCGAAAACTACTTAAGATTCAGCTTATTATGAACGTCAATTTAGCGTGTGCCTAAGTCAAACATAAGTGGTAAGTACTCTGAGTAATATCCCAGATGAATATTAACCTATAATGTAAACCGCTTATTGGAAATTGTCTGTTTAGTTTTAACTGCCTAATTTTCCTCCATGACCTACCGCCGTTGTTTCCTTTGTGCAAATGATCGAGAATTTTTTAAACTTTCGTTCTTCGATTGAATCTTCTCTAGATAATTTTTTGTCGTTGTGCTTGTATTTGAGGATGTAAATTAGGTAATTGTTTATTAGATACTGCAAAGAGAGATATAAAATGAAGGCAGATTGAATGAAAAAGACAAGAATGATGATTCATTCTGGGAGATACGGGTTCTAAACAGGGAGAATGTGAGCAAATTGTAGGTTTGTAAGAAAAAGTTATATGACTTGCCCAGAGTAACTTCCGGTTTTGCTTTCAAATCTGACAAACAGGGCGTTCCCAGTCGAGACGAAATCGTGTTTTTCCATAGCCCTGGAAAACGTGTCGCAGAAGGTTTTGATGATCCTTGAGTCGTCGGGCCAGGATGCGTCGTAAAGAGTCAGGCTTTCGCCGCAATCTCCGTCGAAAACCGCTATGGGCGATTCGATCCTGTTTATGCGGAAACTGCGAAAAAAATTCCAAGTAAATAAACAGTAAACGGGCCGGTCTTGTTTTGTGTACCTCGGAAAGTAGAGACGTACTACTTGGTCTTTTTGACCCTGTATGAGGTAGGTGCAGGACGTGTGCGGCGGGTACCAATGGGCCACGGACAAAAAGATCCCCTCGGAGTCACCGCTTTTGGCCAGATCTTCGGTCGTGAGGAGCCAGTCGCATGTTGAATTTCTGCTCCCGGCTGTCTCGACGTGGCCGGGCCAGTTTCCAACATTAAAATGGAATCCCGTGTTCAATAAAGGCCCTGAAAAACATAAATAAATAAAAACATTAACATTTAAAAATAGATTCTTTTTCTTTAAAACTTCTTCTCAAGTTAAATTTTTTCTAGCATATTTCAACTACGAGATAAATCAGATATATTACGTTAACACACACTCACACAAATAAATACATTCACACCTACATACTTGCATTCATTCTATTTAATAGATGGGGTACTTTATATTCCTCCATTAACCTGCCAACCTACATACAATTATATAAAGGGTGTCCCAAAATTAACGAAGATTTGAATTTGCCGCCATTTTTGCATTGTTGGCAACCCTGAAAAAAGAATAATTTGACAGCTGAGAGGTTAAGGTTGGTAAAAATGGAGCGTTATACGATACAACAACGTGTTTTCATTATTGAACAATATTTCAACTAAGTAGGTTTTTCTATAAGTTCTTGTCCACGACACCGAATTGATGTTCCTGGGTCTTCACCAGCACTTTCACGAACTGCTTCGATATCGACAGTTGAAGGGTTTTTGGACTACGGTGTGTTTAGCGTCTCAGACTGATCCAGTCTTCCTGAATTTTTCAATTAATCTTTTCACAGTTGACGAGTTTAAAACACTATTTTGACCATATTTTGTATAAAATTTTCCAACTGCGGCCGCCAAGCTTTCATTATTATTGGAATATTGTTCGGGCCTGGTTTCAAAAATGGGGGCAAATTCAAATCTTGCGCTATTTTTGGGACACACCTCTTTGGGACATACTTATATATAAATACAATAATATATTGTACATTAAAATTAATTAAGGATTTTAGTTGAGATAAAAAAGTCAATGGCACGAGCGGGATTCGAACCCACGATCTTAGGCTAGATACGCCGCTGCTCTACCACTTGAGCTATCGTGACCTCGACCCACTCGGACACTAACTTTCCATCTCAACCCCACCTTTTGAACTTTCCCTCCTTTTTGCCATCCCGCTCGTGCCATTGACTTTTTTATCTCACCTAAAAATCTTAATTAATTGTAATATATTTATTGGTCAAGCGGACCTTGTGTTCCCGAGTACCCATCGTCAACAAGACAAGAGGATCTTTAGCGTCCTTATCGGACGTTTTGATTCTCAAGATGAGATCTGACGCACTTCTGCATACGACGGAATGGTGTTACCGTCGCAGCATTGGTGTAGAGGTTTCCCAGCCCCTAAGGGCCAGCACAACCACGCTCTCCGCTTGTCCACTCCGAATGGTCGGGCCCGCATTGTGCATCGGGTCGTATGCCGCACGAGAGGGACTAACGGGCCGAAATACATCAGCCCGTCCCCCTCCCCCGCGTACTCACTAGATAGAGAAGGCCACTCTATCTCTCTGAGTATAGAGGCTCCCCCAGCGTAGAAACTTCCGGGAACGCCCCAGCAGCGGTTTAGTTTAAAGTGAATTGCTAACCAACCCATAGATGAGCACCGCCTACGGTAAAGTCCCTTATCGAGCTCAGCCTACACCTGTCACGCGCATTCGACGGACGCCATAAGCTCAGCCTAGATGGTCCGATCCTTCGCTTCCCAAGGGTCACTACCCGCTTCCATTCCCTTACTTACGCATTCGAGGGACTGTAGCATGATCATTACGTCCTCAACGCTTACATGCTGTCGTCCGGTCGCAACGTCTCCCGTGAGGCCGGGGGGTTTTACGTGGGCCATACGCAAGCTTCGCTGAGGTCACAGATAGAAGACAGCCTCTGTCTAAGTTCCCGCCAGGGGCGTCACCACGCACCACCACGAATCCTTTTCAAGTGTAACTAGGGCTGAATTTGAAACTTTTCAGTTACCCCGTGGTACAGATGGCCATACACCCTCCCCCGTTTTTGCAGACAGGATCTAATGCACTGGACCTCGTGTGACTCTGCTAAGGCTAAATTGACCTGACCTAGCTCTTGAGGACACCACCGGGAGCCCAACCTCGGTGAATAGATAGATAGAACCTAGGTGGGTGAATTTCTTGAGGCCTGCCGGACATCTATTGTAAAGTACGAAGCTCGAATTACTGATGGATTGCGTGAAAAGATAGTTTTGACGTCCTAAGTAATTAGTTAGTCATTAGTCTTTGGCCTAAAAGTGCAACTCTCCGAGGGCATCGTTGGCGGAAAGCGTTTGTTTCGTTCTGAGAAACTTCCCATAACTCCGAAGCATTTCAATTATTCGGATGTCGATGATAAATCTCCATCGGCATTTGAAGAAAGTTTCCGCCTCGGGCTTTCAGTGTTCTAAGTCTCGGATTGTTTCCAGCCTTTAATTTGACGTTCACTTAATTCTCGCGAAGAGGGTATCGATTCGGGAAAAAATTTCTCCAAACACAATAACAAGCCATTTCACGCTTAATAAAAATTCTGTTTTATATTTTCACGTAAAATTATGAAGGCCGTGATTCATTGATCGGCGTGCGTGTTATTCGCGGGATGTTCAAACTTCGGTCTTCGTGATGTCCGTTTTTTTAATTGAAAAACTGTCACGAAGTTTTTCCATTCGTCTTGTTTTAACTGAAAGAGTTTTAAAAGGATAGATTTCATCAGTTCTCTAACCATGAAAATAACAATGGAAAAGAGCTCGGTAATCTCATTCTATTTTAAAAATAACACACACATTTACTCCCCGACTCTAGAACAAATACCGGAGGGAACTACGAACATCCCACCATTTAATGGGAAAGTACGAGTTTAGGGAGGAAAAACAAGGGGTGGGTTAAAAAACGCCATTAGGATAAAAAGAGAAAGGGTGGATTAAATGAACAAAGTTTGCCCGGGTGATGGACGAATGAATGTGTGTATTTAGGAAAACAACAATTTCCAAGGGTTGATCCGGACATCGGGGGGTCATCGTCTATCGTCCTAAATGACTATGCACGTTTCGACCAAGGCACAAACAAAATAGCCAGCGGTTCTTCAAAGGGGAAGTACCCCTCTAGTAATTCTGTTTCTATTGTCCTTGAATATTAAATTAACCTCAATCTCCTTTGATTCCTCATGGATTTAATTTCCCTAAACGGTTCACACAACGCGGCACGACAGTTTTTTTGCCATTTTATAAAAAAAAAAAGATGTTTCTCTTAAAGCAATACCTAGGATCGATATCAGGTCACTCTACCGACAGTAAAGGTAAATCGATGACAATTTGTCAACAAATCACTTTCAACAATTTATCATGCTTAAAAACTGTGATGAATTTTGATGAAAGGTTTTTGCCTAGTAATGGCAATAGTTGATTGTACAAATAAGTATGTATTAGCGTGATACTTTAATTAGATAAATTTTTCCTTTTGTAGATTTTCTGTACTATCATAATGTATGAGAAGGAAAATGAGTGAATGATCAGTCGGGGAAAATGGTTTTCCAATGATTTAATAATGGTATTACACACTTAATACACTACAACCATGAACCAAACACAATAGAAACAAGCATGACATTAATACACAACGCACAAAAAGGACGAAAACTAAACATACTGGAGAACCTCGAGATATACAAACAAACTCAAAATCACACACCACCTTCACACCACTAAAAACACTCCATAACAAAAAACGAAAACGTTCAGAAGAACAAAACGTAACCAACACCAGGAAAAAACAAAAAACCAACAACGCACAAATAATAACTGACAACGGAAATAACCGCCACCAAGACCGACCAACGAGCACAAAAACCACGCCCCCTAACGCAACGCCCCCAGCGACAAGCGACGGACGCAACACTATATAAACCCCACTCAGACTAAATGACAGACAGTTTATCACTGAAGATGGCGTAATGTCGAAACGCGTTTGAATAACTCAAACAAAAAACCCGTGAGTGAAGACAGACCCAGTAGTGCCCGTGTGCCGGTTCAACATAAATATAAAATGTTTACCGATGAAAGGAGGCACAATGTGAGAGTAACTATTTTTCGATCTTTTGTTAAAGACAATTGCGAGTTATTATAACCATAGGTGTAAAGATATTTTTCATATTCGGAAAATGTTTAACGGGAGGAATGGCGGTTTTTTGTGAACCAGGCGGATTTACGGAATTAATAAATTCGATACGGGTTTGACGTATCGACGGTTGGTGTGTTACAGCGGCTATAATTCAATAACGAATCCTGTCGATCTCGCTTTATTTTTTTGACGGAATAGTACAGCAATTGAACGATTTTTCATATATCTGCCTGGTCTTTTTAGCCTCAATCTATTCATTTTAGACATAATACCTGCTGGGTTTTTGGTTAAAATCACGCTACTATTTACTGACCAAATTGTAGTAACAATCCTATATTTCATAAGCAATGTTTAAACCAGATTGATGGTATAAAGTTTTAATTATTTTTCTTTACCAAACCAACTAATTACTTGAGTTTAAGATATAATATACAAGGGGGCGTAGGAGACATTTGCACAGCGATCATCACTAGGTTAAAAAAATGCCCATGGTGTTGCGACCCCTCGTTAAATCAAAAATTTATTACCTAAAATATAAATTAATTTAAAATTAAAAAAGAATAAATTTATTTTCAGATTATGATAAGACTTTTTTATCTCAACTAAAAAACCGTAATTAATTGTAATGTGTTAATTGGTCAAGCGGACCACGAAATTAGTGAATTTAATGATTTAAAATGAAGTATACTTCACTAAAGCTCACCGTGGCCATTTCATTTGTCGTCGAGAATCCAATCCGATTACACGACATTTGAAAAATGGCAAAAAGGAGGGAAAATTCAAAAGGTGAGGTTGAGAAGAGAAGTTAGTGTCCGAGTGGATCGAGGTCACGATAGCTCAAGTGGTAGAGCAGCGGCGTATCAAGCTGAAGGTCGTGGGTTCGAATCCCGCTTGTGCCACTGACTTTTTTATCTCACCTAAAAAACTTAACTAATTGTTCTATATGAATTGGTCAAGCGGACCACGAAACTGTATTAGAGGGAGGTAGTTAAATAGATTTATAGACCGATAGGTAGACCGACAGATGTATAAAGAGAAAGAGAAACCGAGAGAGAGAGAGAGAGAGAGAGAGAGAGAGAGAGAGAGAGAGAGAGAGACAGACAGAGACAGACAGAGACAGAGAGAGAGAGAGAGAGAGAGAGAGAGTGAGAGAGAGAGAGTGAGAGAGAGAAAGAGAGAGCGAGATTGAAAAAAAGAAAGATAGATACGTGTTATAGGTACATAAGTAGCTAGATGAATAGATAAAGAGGTAGATGGTTAGATGGATAGATAGATAGATGGGTACATGAACAGATGGATAGAGAGAGTAAGTGTGTGAAAGTGAGAGCACAATATTCCGAAATCTACTTGATATATAAATAGATAGATTAGTTAGTCAGAGAGAAAGAGCGAGAGAGAGAGGAAGAGAGAGAGAGAGAGAGAGAGAATGACTAAAAGAAAGATAAATGATAAATTGTTGCCATATATATAGGTAGTTGGGCAGTTAGAAAAATGGATAGAGATATAAATAGTCTAATAGATACATTAGATAGATACATAGATAGATAGATATAGAGATAGATAGATAGATAGAGAGAGAGAAAAAGAAAGAGAGAGAGAGTGAGAGAGAGTGAGGGAGAGAGGGAGAGAAAGAAAGAAAGAGAGAGAGAGAGAGAGAGAGAGAGAGAGAGAGAGAGAGAGAGTGAGAGCACAATTTTAGGATATATACTTGATATAACGGGAAAGAGAATGAATAAGAGAAAAATTAGGGAAAGATGATGTGTGAATATAAGGAACTGAATGGATAGACGTTTGATAGGTTAGAAATAGAACTGGTGCACTCGGTGACGCATCAATCTAAATGAACAAAAGAGCTGGTGACGTAGAAGAAGTCCACCAGTGCACATATATCATAAGATAATCCCCCTATCCAACACAATCCCACATGGAACACACACAACAAAAAAGGAATAACTGAAGATACTGACAACTCAAACCCAAATCCCCAATGAGTACACACATTAAACTAACACTATCCACGACACTAATTTGACCGAATTGGGCTTAAGGAGTTGGGCTGTGGGGTTCAGCCAAGCCATCCAACATGGAAAGAACGGTTCTTTTCACGACGAGATTATATTAATATACAAAACCTGTTCAACCCTTTTTAAGAATTAATATAATAAAAGTAAACGAGAAAAACTAGGAGAGCTGGAAAGAGAGAAGGAGTATGAGAGTGAGAGAAGGATATTTTAAAATCGTGTTTTGCGACAGTTAAATATAATTTAATAAGGGAAGTTTCATGAAATTGACACGGGCCGCAAATAAGGCCGTGTGTCACGTGGCGGAAACGCGAGCAATTAAGAGCAGTTGTGCCTGGCTCGTTGCTGCTTTTAAACAGAAAGTTTCAGTCGAGGGGGACTGTGAAGAAAAGGAATTGAAGGACAATTACAATTATATCGCCCCTTCTCGTTCTACCCGTTGGAAGAATGCCTAAATGGGGCCTAATGGTGAGCGGTGGATTCTGAAACAATTGTCATTAAGTCGGAGCAGATTTAACTAAAATTTATGAACTTTCAAGTTGGCCCTCAAACTTTTAATGGGTACAAAAGTGGGAGAGTTTTAAATGCAGCGAAAGCAAAAACACCGCCGAGTTTTTATTGACCTTGTTCTTCATAATGGCTCAGAATAGTTAGTTAAGTCTGAATTCAATACAGATTTGGATTTGAATTTATACAGGATCAAAAAGCACATACAACCAGATGTGGAGTTGAGCTTATCACTTCACCCCCCCTGCAATTCCATCTTTTGCAATGTTTAATCAAGTCTAATATTCGTCAGGCCTTGAGACCCACTTCGGGTATTGGTAGCTCAGGATTAGACCTAGGTCTTGTACGTCCAGCCCCCGAGGTTGGGCCCGAAATCTGTCACCAGCTAGGCCAATTTAGTAACCGAAAACATGCAGCATATGCCGGACACATACGCGGACTTTGGCACTAAAGGTGTACGCTTCGCATGGCCTATCCTTAATCGCTTGAGGATGATCCTTTTTCTATGAGTCAGATCATCCGAGATCCAGCTATCGACAGCGCTCTTGTTACTCGAGAGCTTCTCTGCTCTCATACATACCCAAAATGTGGGCACAAAACAATACATGCAACTACTATGTACAATGAAATAACCCTTTTTCTTCCAAGAATTGGAACAGGGTCCCCAAATACTCATTGCCCTGTTCAAGCACAATTCTCACTAAGGGTGGCATTACTACAAGCTCTCGATTTGAAGAATCGGTAAGCTCTCGGTAAGAAATAGCACACTTCAGTTAGGTTGGACTCATCGAGCACGTTTCTCTGCATGCCGGACACATACGCGGACTTTGGCACCCAAGGTGTACACTTCGCATGGGATATCCTTAATCGCTTGAGGATGATCGTTCTTCTATGAGTCAGATCCTCCGAGAGCCAACTATCGACAGCGCTCTTGTTACTCGAGAGCTTCTCTGCTCTCATACATACACAAAATGTGGGCACAAAACAATACATGCAACACTACTATGTACAATGAAATAACCCGTTTTCCTTCAAGAATAGGAACAGGGTCCCCAAATACTCGCTGCCTTGTTCAAGCCCAATTGTCATTAAGGGTGGCATTACTACAAGCTCTCGATTTGTAGCTAAGAAATAGCACACTTCAGTTAGATTGGACTCATCGAGCACGTTTCTCTGCATGCCGGACACATACGCGGGCTATGGCACTCAGGGTGTTCACTTCGCAGGGCCTAACCTTGATCGATTGAGGATGACCCTTCTTCTTTGAGTCTGATGCTCCGAAAGCCACCAATCGACATCGCTCTTGTTACGCAAGAGCTTCTCTGCTCTCATAAATATACACTAGTGGGCTGTCTAGTGTTTCCTCTAAAAGTCGAATCAGGAGACCCACATGCCATGCTCCAACAAAATTCTAATATCGGGTGGCATTACTACAAGCTCTCGATTTGTAGGTAAGAAATAGCACACTTCAGTTAGGTTGGACTCATCGAGCACCTTTCTCTGCATGCCGGACACATACGCGGACTTTGGCACTCAAGGTGTACGCTTCGCATGGGCTATCCTTAATCGCTTGAGGATGATCCATCTTCTATTAGTCAGTTGCTCCGAAAGCCACGTATCGACATCGCTCTTGTTACGCAAGGGCTTCTCTGCTGTCATAAATATACACTAGTGGGTTGTCTAGTGTTTCCTCTAAAAGTCGAAACAGGAGACCCACATACTCGCTGCCATGCTCCAACAAATTTCTCATATCGGGCGGCATTCCTAAAGCTTTCTTTATTAAGCCAAGAAATTGCACTTTTAAACTAGGTGGGACTGTTTGAGCAATCTATCTCTGCATGCCGGACACAAACGCGGGCTTTGGCCCCAAAGGAATTGTCCGTGTGTCAACCTCGTAGGGCCTATCCTTAATCGGGTGATGATGACCCTTCTTCATTCAAAAATCCAAAACATGCGTTCAAATTTTATATTTAATGCTATTTTTGTCCCTTAACAACAAGGCTTTTACATGCCAATAGGTTCGTACAATAACATACAATAATATATGAAATACTGATATATTATTTTAAACGAAAAATCATTGACATATCCTATAGATTTTTTATATTTATTTATTACCGCCTGTACAATTTATACAGGTTATGTAATGAGATGCAATCTTATTTATCATTTGCATATATCTTGAAGGAATCAAGCAACCAATGTCGCTCTCCCAGTTTTCTGAATAGTTATGTACTACACCTAAGAAGGTCCCAGAAGGCCTATCGCTGCTTTAATCGCCTTACTGGGTTGCAGAGGTGAGGAATGTTGGACATATTGAGCTAATGTGTTACGATGTGAGAAAAGTTTTTCATGGAATGTGGAAAATTCGTTCGGGATAATGGTATTGACGAAGGGTTTGGAGGTCATTATGAAAGTATCGGAAATGTACTAAGGAGCGTTGACAATGGTTCTGAGGGCTGGTTTAGAAGGACCTTTGGAAGGTTTGGCAGTGGCCCACAGTTCTACTCCGTATGTCCAATAGGGTCTTATAAAGGGTGAGGTTGGTTTTTTTGAAACGTGTGATCTTCTTGATAATAATTTATACAGTAGTCCCAAGTTTGTTTAATTCTTGTCTTTTAGATCGTATATCTTGATTCCAGGTTAGACAAGAGTCGAGATAGAACCCAAGGTGATGCATGTATATAGTCAGTTTTTGAGAAATCTACGCGTATGAAAGATACTGTCTTGAAGAAAACTTACAGAGAACATTAATAAGGAGACAAAACCTCAAAGAAATAATCGCACGCCCAAGTATAAATTATTTTCAGAATTTATTAAAAAATATAGCCCCCCAAAAAAAACTCGAATGCCAAAAGGTATTAATTTAACAAAGAAAGATGGCACCACGTGTCTTGCCTTGGATATACACCATGCTACTGACAATCCCATAATTTTTGAAGTTCTAGCCAAAATTAATTGTCTCAGGCAGAGCGGTAAGAATGTCAAGTTTGCATGGGTTAAGGCCCATGCCAATTGAATATAATTAGAGATTGGACAGGCTGGCAAAGGAAGCTGCTCACAACCGAAAAGAACGCTTGTTACAAATTCATTACACCGAAATCAAAAATCAATTAAAAAGGGCTCTAGCAGACGAGTGGCAACTAATGTACAAACATTCAAACAAAGGGCTATTTCACAAAAATATTCAACCTAACATTAAGGCATCCTGGTTCAAACAACATGTAAATAAAGAGATGTGCAAAGTTATAGCCAGGCTCAGATCAAACCATGCCATATGTGGTCGATATATGCGTAAAATAAACAGATCTGCTACAGACGTTTGCGAGCTCTGTATAGAACAGTGTTCAATGAAATATTTAATCATGATTTGTTCTAGATATGAGAAGGAATAGAAAAAATTATTTACAGCCTTGCCTGGATACATAGTTACCAATAATAATTATAATAATAATAAGGATAATCCATAGTTACCACACTATATTAGAGTCAAGAAATATATATATATATAGCGAGGTCGTCTCATTTGTAAAATCATCTTAACGTTTAAATAACAAATAATAAAACAAATATTTATTTCAATTTTTCATTTAATTCCCTAGTTTTCGTGGTCGGTGTGACCAATTAATATCTTTCGATTAATTAAGGTTTTTAGTTGAGATAAAAGAGTCAGTGTCATGAGCGGGATTCGAACCCACGATCTTCGGCTAGATACGCCGCGGCTCTACCACTTGAGCAATCATGACTTCGATCTACTCGGACACTAACTTCTCATCTCAACCACACCTTTTGAATTTTCCCTCCTTTTTGCCATTTTTGCTAGAATGCTGCTTGAAAAAATGGCAAAAAAGGAAGGAAAATTCAAAGGCAGGTGTTGAGATGGGAAGTTAGTGTCCGAGTGGATCGAGGTCACGAAACTCAAGTGGTAGAGTAGCGGCGTATTTAGCCGAACGTCGTGGGTTCGAATCCCGCTCGTGACACTGATTTTTTTATCTCAACTAAAAATCTTAATTAATTGAAATATATTAATTGGTTACGCGGACCATGAAAACTAGTGAATTGAATAAGTTAAAATGAAGCATATCTTCACTAAAACTCTCCATGGCAATTTCAATTGTCGCCAAGAATCAAATAGATTACACGACATTTGAAAATGGCAAAAAGGAGGGAAAATTCAAAGGTGGGGTTGAGATGGGAGTGTCCGAGTGGATCGAGGTCACGATAGCTCAAGTGGTGCGTATCTAGCCGAAGGTCGTGGGTTCGAATCACGCTCGTGCCATTGACTTTTTTTCATCTCAACTAAAAACCTTAATTAATTGAAAGATTTTTCATTTAATTTAATTTTTGTTTTAACACTATGTCAAACTTAAAAAGTAAACAATTATTGATTGAAAATTAATACCATATTTGAGGCACGGATAAAAATCCAATGCAAAAAAAATAAATAAATAAAAAAGACACTCAAATTTTTTTATAGTTTATTTCGAATTATGTATCTGTAATTTTGTCGTTAATTAATTACAGCATTCCTATTTTAATGTTAACCAAATAAAACGAGATAAAAAATCGTAAGTTTTTATAAAAATTATTTAATTATGATGGTTAGGAAGAAAATTTATCAAAACACCTGAATAAATTTATGTAAAACAATTAAGTTTACCAAACAATTTATCTCACTGGCACTCTCAACCCGACACGCAAGAATGGCACACTTACGCAGAAAACAAACACTTTGAGTGAGTAGAAATACTTTGAACATAAAAAATATAATTTTTTTCCATTGTATAAATTCACTTCTTTCCATATCCTACATGTATTTGTTAAATGTAAACAATGTTTGTAAATCCCAGGCTCTGAAGATGATTTCAATAAAGATCGAAACGTTGGCATGATAAAGAAAATGTTTTTCTGAAACCTACATCACACCAGACCGCATCTCACGATTTCCGAAGAGTAATGTTTATTTATCTTAAGGAAACATTGCGTTTTAACATTGTATATTGAATATTATGAATGGACGACTGGAATTTTTTTTCAACATTGGAAAATATTTAGATAAATTTACAAATTGAATAAATACTTTTTGTCTTTCTTGGACGTTAGGTGTTTTTTCTGGCTAATAAAGATTTTCAGAGAAAAAAAGAGTAAAGTTTTCCTTTACTTGTGGCACGAGAAACTTAGCAGGGTCGTTTAAGCTAATTCTGGTCGAATCGGGTCCGTTATTTGGGGAAATTCTCCCAAGTTGCTTGCCCCCTTCCTCCGACCGATTTTCTATTCGGATGTTTCCCGAAGTGGAAAGCGCTAGAGTTTGATTCAAACTAATCTTATTTCCCCTTGGGTGAAAGTGGAAAATCGGATAATGTAAAATTTAGAAATGGGATTAGTTAGTTGAAGACATTTGTTCTCGGTGGTAGGCGGAAGACTTAGGGTGGCGTGGGGGCGCCGGGGGCGGAAAGGGGCGCTTGTTAAAAGTTTCCTCATGAGCTGAGTGGGTTGCCGGCGAGAAACAGGGAACGAAGAAATACCAGTTATGGACATTTCTTAATAAAGTGATTCTACAAGACTTAAGGACTAGTTTTCGTTAGTCGCCTCGAATTTGGCGCAACAATAAGTAAATATATATATATACATATAATAAATATTTTATAAATATAAGCTATTGAGCAAATATAGCACACTAGCAGGAAAAGTGACATAACTCAACAAAAGAAAATTTTATAGGAGAGACAAAGAGAAGTTTACTTTTTTTGAGTTATGTGATAAGTACACGGCATAATAAAAACTGTCATAAACCATCAATATTGTCTTTCGTTTCTCCAAGACTTACGGTAAATCAAAAACCTTTAAAAATTTAGCGGAACTACCCCTAAAAAACTACTCCTTTTTGAGTTGACACTTTTCTGGCGTTTATTGGCTCTCGGTAATATAAGTTTGTTTGCTTTAACGATAATGGTGGTCGGTGAATGATTTATTCATGATGATGAATTTTTCTGTCTAACTGACAACATACAAAACTAACAAACGATCATAGATATCCATGTAGTAAGTTTTACTAAGATCATTTTCGACCCAAATGTTCCTAACTGTAGTGAAAAAATTAATTATTGAAATAAAGGTTTTTTGACTATTAAAAATAATTAATCTTTATGTAAGGTATTGGTTGAAATAAAAAAAGGCAGTGTGACGAGCGGGATTCGAACCCACGACCATCAGCTAAAAGCCGCTCCTTTTGAGCTATCGTGACTTCGATCCTCAAACAATTCCATCCCTAAACAATCGTGACTTCCATCCACTCGGACACCACCTCCCCATCTGAACCTACCTTGAAAAATGGCAAAAGAGAGGTAAAATTCGAAAGGTTGCTGGTTGAAATGGGGAGTTTGTGTCCGAGTGGAGGGAAGTCACGATAGCTAAAGTGGTAGAGCAGCGGCGTATTTAGCCGAAGATCGTGGGTTCGAATCCCGCTCGTGCACTAGCTTTTTCATTTCAACCAAAACCTTATATAAAAATATGTTTATGTTTGTTTTGTTCTATGTGTAATATTGCGTGTTGAGAGTGCCCACAAGAATAGCACACAATACGACACACAAGAATAACACATCTACACGGAAAACAAACACTTTGAGCCCTGAAGATGCTCTCAATAAACATCGAAACGTTGGCACGACAAAGAAAATGTTTTTCTAAAACCTACGTCACACCAGACCGCATCTCCCGATCTCCATAAAATCCTTGCCTGAAATATTATCAATCTTCAACAGCTGCCAAAAAATTTACATCCGAGAAGGAAAAGAATGGGTACATTCCATACCAAGATGTAAAAGTGGTAAGATATCAGGATGGATATATTTATACAGACTGGCACAGAAAAAAATATACGGACAGATATTTCAATTTTAAATCTGCACACCACTTCAGTTTAAAGATAAATTGTGGCCTCAATTTGATTTTTAGTGTGCTGACAATCCGCAATGAACGGTACTGGGAAGGGAATGAAAAGAAAATAATAAATATATTGCATAAAAATAATTACCCAAAATCTCTATGAATCTACCTTATTCATCTATTCATAAAAGAAAAATCCACCTAGTCCGGATATTATCAGAGGAACACAACATAGTACTATCAAAAATAACTTATCGGTATAGCGATCTATAAAAACATTAACTTATATACCTAAAATTTCGGAAAAACCAAAAAGGATGTTTACTAAATCTGCTCCGAATATTCTGATAACTTAAGATATTGTAACAAAATATCCCATTTACACCGAAACATGAAAAGTAAAGAAAAGATAGAAAACCAAGCACAGGCAATCTACAAGATAAATTGAAAAAAATTGTGTGTATTAGGAGAAAAAGACTGGGTGTCTGAATAGGACAACATAAACAAGATTGCAAAAATCAAAGTAAACAAGGTATTAAATTAATTAAGGTTTTTAGTTGAGATAAAAAAGTCAATGGAACGAGCGGGATTCGATCACACGGCTTGATACGCCGCTGCTCTACCACTTGAGCTATCGTGAACTCGATCCACTCGGACACTAACTTCTCATCTCAACCCCACCTTTTGAATTTTCCCTGCTTTTTGAAAAATGGCAAAAAGGAGGGAAAATTCAAATGCGGTTGAGATGGGAAGTTAGTGTCCGAGTGGATCGAGGTCACGATAGCTCAAGTGGTAGAGCAGCGGCGTATCAAGCCGAAGATCGTGGGTTCGAATCCTGCTCGTGCCATTGAATTTTTTATCTCAACTAAAACCTTAATTAATTGAATATATTAATTGGTCAAGCGGAACACGAAATTAGTGGAAGTATACAAGGTACATGACTATCACATCATGTCCATGAATCAAAACACCTACCCGATTTAAAAAATACAAAATATTGGACAAGGAAACTGTGTCAAGCAAACGAAAGTTTAAAGAAAAGTTATACATAAAAACAACTGTAATATATAGATAGACAAGATGGGTATAAGTAATATTTATGAGAATATAATTGACTATAAAAAAAAACAGAAAAAGGTATGCCAGATATGATCCATCTTTTCACTTTATGTTCAATAATTAAATGTTGGAATGGAATTTTATCGTTTCCTAAGGTTCGCCGATATTTTATTTTATTTATTAAATTAACCACATTGGTGAAAAATCATTTATCTAATAGTTTTTTTAGTATTTTTGATATTTCATTTGTTGTTTTATGTGTTATTTACTTATTATCAAGGATTTATAAACATCTACATATGTACCTGATGAATTGTAAACTAACTCAGAATGAGGCCAATATTGTGACTTGTCAATTCGACCACAGATATTTTTTTTATATTGATTATTTGCAGATCGTGATATGTGGTCTGGCGTGACGTCGGTTTTAGAAAAATGTTTTATCGTGCCAACGTTTCGATCTTCATTGAGATCATCTTCAGGGCTCAAAGTGTTTGTTGTCCGTGTAGATGTGTGATTTTTGTGTGTCGAATGACACATCTACTCGGAAAATAAACACTTTGATCCCTGAAGATGATCTCAATAAAGATCGAAACGTTGGCCGGATAAAGAAAATGTTTTTCTAAACCTACGTCACACCAGATCGCATTTCACGATCTGCAAATAATCATTAACTAACGGTCCCACACATTATATATTTTTTCGTATTAGGGCCTGAAGATGCTGACAAATTAAAGAAAAACTTGGCATGAAGTTTGGAGTTTTTAGATTTCTGTGATCCTGATTATCACACAAACAAATGTATACAAGGTCTATCCATCTCGTAACAATATTTTAAAAAAACACCGTCCGAATTTGGATCGTATCTCTGAGGACGATTCGCGGTTAGACGAGAGTCTACGGATTGGGTGAAAAGTGAGTGGATTGGCTAGACTCCAGACACGGTAGGATGGGACCGAGTTGGAGGAAGAGAGACCGAGTGTATGTGGTATCTGGTAATTTCCACATCCGTGCGGAAACGCCGGCGGTTTCAAAGTAAAACTTTCACCCCTTCGCACTTTAAGCGACACTTGTTAATGCCACTTTCCCGATGCGGAAACCTTCTAATCAAACAGTTTCTTCGCGCTTTCGAGAAATTACACCAAACCGTGAGACGGTGTTGAAATAGAAATATTTTTTATAAGTGTCATTGGCTTTAAGAGTAGCATCAGGACAAC
Organism: Cimex lectularius; assembly: GCF_000648675.2. Classification (NCBI taxonomy): domain Eukaryota; kingdom Metazoa; phylum Arthropoda; class Insecta; order Hemiptera; family Cimicidae; genus Cimex; species Cimex lectularius. The sequence goes on from NW_019393130.1 coordinate 533,159, forward strand.
AGTAATAAGATTGAACTGATTTACAAGTTTTGGCACTTCTAGCTTTGCGAACTCAGTGAGTTACGAAATTAAAATAATTTGATTTCTTCATCTTCCATCATCGCAGCCAGACCACTTTCTCCAATAGTGTCTCATCAGACGCGAATTTTATTTTCAGACTTTCTCGATACGATTATTAAGCAAAAATCAAATCAAACACTAATACACAAATTCCAATAGAATATTTCTCAAAATTAACAATATTTCCACAAAAGAGTGAAAGTTTTTTATTAATTATTGAATGTTTGCTTTAAGATATAATAAACTTTAATTAGAAAAAAAGATTTTAACAACTGAACGATGAATTCAGCACTTCAGCACTTGCTTTGCGAATAAATTAAAAAATATTACAGTATGTACATGAAAAACTTTTTTTGGTGGGGAGAGTCAGAAATTCCAAGGAAACGGTCCTACAAGGGGACATTCTTGGTCCTATCTTTTGTATAATATACTGCTGATCTACACACTAACACGACCTACTGGTATGATAACGAATTTTGTCCTCTAATTCGAATCCTAACCAAGATACCTCCACATCCATGAACACCTTGAGCTTATCGAATATTGGTGCAATAACTGGAGAACTGAATGGAGAAAAATGTACTCAGCGAACATTCACATTGAAAAAACGGTCTTGCCCTACAATTTACATCAGCAACAACCTTCTGCCATTCAAGTGTCGTGGACGCAGACTGTCGTGGAATCCTCACAGAAGACTTAAATTAACAAACGACTTGGACAACTACGAAGTCCTTATTCAAGAGTTACTGAGACCACTTTGGACTTCTATATACCCTGTGCGGTTTTGCCAAGCCATGCAACATCCATCGTATCAAATCCTTCCAATCAAAACACCTTAGACAAATCGTTAAAGATCCTTACAACATTATTCACTTCTATAACGACCTCAACATTTCAAAAGTTTTACACCAACTCTTGATCCATCCTAACCCTACTGCTGGAGGGCCATCTCTAAAGATTTTCATCCCGAGAACCCGCTGTGTCGCCTTAATAAACGATGGTTTCGAGACCTCCTTGCTTTTCAATTTCTTACAATGAGTATCCGTATTGGTATGTGTCTGAGTGCAGCGCTGGCATTAGTTTAGTATTGTGACCGTGTGAAAACAAGTATGGTATGGTACGGAAATAAGGATACAAGGAAACGGAGTTTGTGCTCAGCAGGCATTGCCTGGCTTATTGTACCTTCCTCGTTCCCTAGTTCAGTGCAATAGACTCAATCATACTTCTAGAAGTATCAGGTCATTGGCTGCCACAATTTCATTAGATTTTTTTCGTATGCTAGGTTAAATCTCCGATGAGCTGTTGCTTCGCATTCGAAAATGATATGGGTGGCTGTTTCCTCCTCCTCATTGCATAATCTGAAGATGGGATCATCGTTGTATATGCCCATGCTTTGAAGATGTTTCTTCAGATGCCACTGACCTGTTAGTATTCTTATTACTCCTCTGGGTCAAGCCCTCTCCATTTGCAGCAGTAAGTTTGCCAGTTTAGGTGAGGGTGTTTCATTATAAGTTTACGGTGTCTAGCGCCGCTAGAGTTTATCCACTCTTTTGTATTGTTTGGATTCATGCAACGATGAAGGATTCTATATTTGTTTTTGTTATCCCAAGTGGTGGTCTTACAGACCCTCCTCTGGCCAGGATGTCTGTTTTCTCGTTTATACCGTGACAATATCATCTGCATAGCCTTGGGTGTAGATTCCGCTTTCATTTATTTTGCTTACGAGGTCATCCACTACCACATTCCACAACAATGGCTCCTTGCGGACACCCTCTCCCCACCGCTGCTTCTAATTTTTCGCCGAACATGGAGGCCTGCACTTTTGTCATTGATTCTGTCCTTCTGAAGCAGTTTTTGCCAGTTCCTCGGTGTTTGAATGATGTAACAATTGGTTCAAAAGGAGTATTGTCTAATGCTCCTTCAGTGTTCAAGAAGGTTCCTAATATTATTTTTTGTTTGTTCAGTGAATCCTCTATTTGTAGCTTAATTGGTGTAGATTTTCCTTTCTGATAGGCAGTTGATATTTATGAAGAGGTTTTTCTTTTATAGAGTTGCCTCTATCTCCCAGAGTATTGGGGCTTCTCCAGCGTAGAAACTACCGGATCCGCTCCGGCCGAGGTTTTGTTTAAAGTGGAATTGCTAACCACCCTCCAGAGGAGACCGCCTACGGTAAAAGTCTTCTATCGAACTCAGCCAGTAACCGATTCACTACCCGTTCCCATCCGCTACTGCTCATGCATTCTAGGAACTTTTCAGCGTAATCGTAGCGTCTTAAACGCTTATACCCTGCCGTCCGATCCGCCGTATTCCGTGAGGCCGGGTTTATAACGATGGTCATACGCAAGTTTCGTGCGAAGGTCGCAGATAAAAGACAGCCTCTTCTCTAAGTTCCCGCCAGGGACGTCACCACGAACCACTACGAGTCCATTCCCAGTGTAACAGGGGCTGAACCTTGGAACATTTCTGTTACCCCCCTAGTAAAGATGGTTATGCACCCTCCCCCGTCTATGCAGACAGAATCTGGTACCCTAACCCTCATGTGCCTCTGATAAGACACCCGCCGCCCATGCCGACTCGAGGCCGACACGAGAACAGCTTAGAGAGGTTGCCACGCCCTCTGGGCTACACCATTATTTTGCGCTCTGACACCCCCCTTGTAGACAAGAGTTGGGAGGGGTCACAGGGAACAATGAAGAAACTTGAAGTGAGAGAGGGAAGTGGATGAGGACACCAGGTACACCTTTCTTGGGCCCCGAACCTTAACCACATTGTACCACCCGTCGTCGGCGTCGTAGTTTTTGGTTATTATAAATGTTATGTTATTTGAATACAACTTAATTTTATAAGAAACTTACCGGCGGGAGAGCTGACGAATTCCACAAACAAGTCTTCGCTGGTCCCGATGATGGAGTAGGGAAATTTCCCCATTCCGCAGAACGTTCCTATGACGGGGTACGAGGCGTCTTTACCGTCGTAAATCTTGATGTAGTCGTACGGGCAGTGTTCGGCTCCTGATAACAAAATACAACAATTAGTACAATGATTGAGCGCAGTATCTTTTTTATTAAAAAAACAAAACAAACAAAAAAACTGGAGTTGGCAACAGCAGAGTCATACTAATACCTGGGAGCCCGTGCCCATTTGGAAGTACTCTTGGTTCCTGTTAATTCAAGGTCGATCAGATTCAAACCCTGAATGCTTAAATCACCGTGTCAACATTCTAACCGTCGCGGCCATTTTCATTTTTCGTATCAAACTTAAAAAGAAAAATAGCACAAAGTTGCCCCGTTGTTTGGAAATATTGTTTCTTGGACGCCATGTGTGATCAATGCCCCAGAAAAAATCTCGGAATATATTTTATTGCAGCCCATGGCATTGTACAAGAAATTGGCAGTCATTTTATCGCATTCTCAGTCCGCTAAAATAGCTGAAATGTTTTTAAATTCGTTTATATTTTTAGTGCATTTGGTGTTCGTTCTGTTAGAAAGTTTATTATTTCTGCAGTCTGGTATTTCTGGAAGTTAAGATTAGACAATCCAGAGGTGATGGTGGGAACCGAACCCAAGACCGGGATACTACTACTACTACTACTACTACTACAACTAGCCGACAGTCTGACGTCTTAACTAAAGATTTTATATTAAATGGTTTATATTAGTACATTTCCAAGTTTTTGACCCGTCTGCCCGGTCTGTCTCCGCATTCATACATTATGGAGTATATGATCTTTTTGTCTGGTATTTTCGTCAATGTTTTGGCTTTGTAGTTTTCCGATTGCGTTAGTGGCCTACAGCGATTTATAATGCTTAATTTTAAAGTACAACGTACGTTATATTTTACTCATTGATTTACAACAATCTGGTAATCGGTTCGTAAGGTAAGTAACGTTGTTCGAATTATACATTTCATATTGCCAGTTGTATGCGTGTTCTTCTTACACGTCTAATTTGATGTCTAATATGTTAGTAAAAAGTTACCTTCTGCCTTGCCGTAGAGGGAAAAATCGAAAGGTTTTATAAAAACATACCGCGGTTTGAAATATCCCACGAGACAGTTCTTATAAGACTGAAAGTATTGCTGCTGCCTTCGAGCTGTATAACACTCAACGGGGAAAGAATGGCCTCGCTAACATAGAGTGATATTTTTTCCGTATGAAGTTAAACATACTTTTTATCCAGGTCCGTCATCATTCTTCTGCAATTCTCCCCTGACGTTTTCCCTGGGGTACGACAGCCTTTAAATTATTCGGTTAGGCCAATTTGTCGTTGAAGCAACGTGACTCAAAACCATTAGAATATTTCAAATGTATAGACTTCAAAATGTATAGAGATAAATAATATTGCAAAAGTTTTAGTTTATGTTATAATGAGTGGTGATTAGTGACCGTTAATCGCTATTTATTTAGAAATCGTGAGATGCGGTCTGGTGTGATGTAGGTTTCAGAAAAATATTTTCTTTATCGTGCCAACGTTTCGATCTTTATTGAAATATATTCGAAATACTTTGATTGAATATATAAAATATATTTAGCATTGTATAAATTCACTTTTCCACATCCAAAATGTAATTGTTATATGTAAACAATGTTTGTAAATCCCAGGCCCTGAAGATGATCTCAATAAAGATCGAAACGTTGGCACGATACAGAAAATGTTTTTCTGAAACCTACATCACACCAGACCGCATCTCACGATTTCTAAATATTTATGTGTTATGTCGACTCGGGTAGGCTTCGAAACAATTTATTTTCTTTAGAGGGGGGGATCGATTAAGAATTATAAAAATCCTTTCCTCCACCGCGACCTAAATACATCTATTGTGGAACCCACATAAATTACAGCCATACCTTGCAAATTGTACTTTTTACTATAAGACTTTCCTTGGTGTCTCTCAGCGCACCAGTGGGCATTGCCTTCACCATGTGGCTGTAACCCGGCTGATTCTTCACATTCACGAAGGATGTATTGATGCAGATATGTGCTGATGTCTCTGGTTACTTCCGGTGCGCCAAGTATTGGTTTTGGCCACATGGATGAAAGGGTTGCCTATTTCTTTGACAAGTTGGTTAATTTGTTCATTTCCTTTTATATTTCATGTCCGGGTACCAATTTTCAGTTGAACTTCTAGTTGTCACATAGTTATTAGAGAATTTAGACACTCCCAGATAAGTTTGAAATTGAAAGCATACTCATTTAGTGCCTATATGGCTCCCTGGCTGTCTCAGAGTATGTAAATGCTCTTTCATATTTTTTCTTTATTAGTTAGCCCAAAGTGCTTAGCCAAGGTATTAGGCCCTGTTACCTCTACACCTTATCTTTTATTCCATCTTTGATCCATCTTTAAGTATGTTTTGCTTACCTTGAGTCCTAAAAAAAAATACCCAATTTCAAGTTATCAATTTTAACAACACAACACTAAATGAAACTTCTTTTCAATTAAATAAGGTTTTGGTTGAGATAAAAAAGTCCGTGTTACAAGCGGGATTCGAACCAACGACCTTCGTCTAAATACGCCGCTACTCTACAATTTGAGCTATCGTGATTTCGATCCAATCGAACACCAATTTCCCATCTCAACCCCAGCTTTTGAATTTTCCATCCTTTTTCACCTAATAAAATGACATTTGAAAAATGGCAAAAGGAGGTAAAATTCAAAACGTGGAGTTGAGATGGGAAGTTAGTGCCCGAGTCGATCGAAGTAACGATAGCTCAGGCGGTAGAGCTGCCGCGTATTTCGCAGAAGGTCGTGGGTTCGAATCCCGCTTGTGACATTGACTTATTTACCTCAACCGAAACCTTATTTAATTGACAAGAATTTATTTGGTCAAGCGGACCACGACAGCTAATAAAAACCAAATGAAAATGTTTAAAAATGTTTATTACCGCCGGAGTAATTAATTGATTTTATTACATATATCGTAACGTTGGAAAATTTTTCATAGACCTGTGCGTAGACTTGGGCACGGCAGTGAACCCAGATCGCTGTTCCTGTACCTTAGGGCTATTACGGATTTTTAAATATAAATAATATTCACTAGTTTTCGTGGTCCGCTTGACCAATTAATATCTTTCATTTAATTGAGGTTTTTAGTTGAGGTAAAAAAGTCAGTGTCACGAGCGGGATTCGAACCCACGACCTTCGGCTAAATACGCCACTATTCTACCACTTGAGATATCGTGACCTCGATCCACTCGGACAGTAACTTCCCATCTCAACACCTCCCTTTGAATTTTCCCTACTTTTTTGCAATGTTGTTCAAGCAGCGGCGTATCAAGCTGAAGATCGTGGGTTCGAATCCCGCTCGAGACACTGACTTTTTTATCTCAACTAAAAACCTTAATTAATTGAAAGATAATAATTGGTCAAGCGGACCACGAAACTAGTGATTGTATGTTTATTTATTAGAATGAGCGTAATTTATTTGTATGGAAGAAAGGGGTAGTTTATCCCCGCCGGGGGAATGTCGACTACTCTGGGTAGTGTGTGACTTAAGGAGAGTAAAAGTTATTTATTAGCGAGAATGGAGTTGGAACCGCCCCGAGGAATATCGAGTACTCTAGGAGAGTGAATGTGACCAGATTTCTATGTTTGTATCGGGGTTGTATTTATGTTAATTTATTGTAATGAATGTAATTTATTAGCGTGAAAGGAAGGGGTTGCTTATAACCCCGGGCCGAGGAATTTCGAGTACTCTGGGAGAGCGAATGTAACCAGACTTCTATGTTTGTGGTGATGTATGTACAGGGTGGTACAGGGTTGAAAGTTAATACTGCCTTCCTGGATTCGTTAAATAAAACTGAGTTCAGGCCCACCAGAACGATGTTTTTATTTTGCCATTTTCCTGAGATATTAACATTTTTGTGGTTTTAATCTAAAATCTGATTTTTTTGCAGAAAATCGTAATTTATCAATTCCAAATACAAATCTACACTTTATTTCGCAAACTTAATTGAATTTTCCGCATGATGATATTTTCGTTGAAAAATTCGCGCTTCCGAATAGACAGTGGCCGCTGAAAAAAATAACAATCGGCAAAACCCATGTTGTCTTCTTTAAATAACCAATTGTGCTTCGTGCAATGACTTTTCAATCAAAATTTTCGGGGTTTTCGTCAAAGTTATCTTATCTTATAAGTAATCAAGGACAACTTGGAACTTTTATATTTTTTAAAACTTTTCTTAGTGAAATCTCCTTTGCGAGTAGAAAAGGTTTTTAGTTGAGATAAGAAAGTCAATGGCACGAGCGGGATTCGAACCCACGATCTTCGGCTTGATACGCCGCTGCTCTACCAATTGAGCTATCGTGATCTCGATCCACTCGGACACCAACTTCCCATCTCAACCCCACCTTATGAGTTTTCCCTCCTTTTTGCCACTTTTGGAGTGGATCGACGTCACGATAGCTCAAGTGGTAAAGCAGCGGCGTATCAAGCCGAAGATCGTGGGTTCGAATCCCGCTCGTCCCATTGACTTTCTTTATCTTAACTAAAAACCTTAATTAATTGTAATATATTAATTGGTCAAGCGGACCACAAAATTAGTGAATTTAACTGCTTTGCAAGGTTGAAAAATATGATTTCGAACCCAAGGAAAACAGCAACCCAAGAGCATAAAAATATTTTTTAATAAAAACATTTATTAGTTTGTAACAAAAATCAGATACATTCTTCTATTCTTCTTGATAAAGTGTACATAATTAAAGAAAAATTTCAATGAAAATGAAACTTCATGAAATTATGCATTTTTGCAAATTAACTGTTGTGATTGTTGGAAATGCTTTTTTTCTTATTGAATACACAAGGAAGTTGACTGCTTCGAGGACTTTTCCCCTTCTTTTCATCATTTTAATGCAAGTAATTTTATCTATGAGCCCTTCTTTTGATGAGTGTGTTGTACACTTTTCAAAGTTCTTCATATGCAAAAATCAAGTGGAGTCGAATCATGGCTCCTGGCTGGCCATGCTTCAGGAAGAATGTATCAAATTTAATGTAACCACCTTGGCAGTATTGACATTTAACCCTGTACCACCCTGTATATGTATAGTAAGTTTTATTCTGCAGTTGAATACCTTGGGTAGAAAGGAGAGGCTGGGATTTTAAAAAATTGACTTACTTTTCATATAAAAACAGAGAGAGTCAGTAACAAATCAAGAGGGTCAAATGGCTGCAGGCTGTAAAATTATTATGAAAGACCCCAAAAAAAAAAAAAAATATATAAAAAAATTTAGGAAAACACACTAGGACCTCAGGTATTTAATAAGTTTCCTTCACTACAATATTAAATATTTTTGATTGAGATGAGTCAAAAGTATTTTTATTCATGCTGGACTGATTTACAAGAAAAATAACGCAGAAACATCAATGGATTTCGATGATCAAATTTTTCGGTTAAATTTTGACTAAATAATAAGGTTATTATTATTTTCACGGGCTGTAATAGAAATCACTTCCTGCTAAATTGATTTTCTCGTTCATACGGTCAAAGGATGCAAAATGTAATACGGAGACGTTTCCCAGCTCTTCTCGACTTTCATAAAAGCGTAAGGGCCAATTATGAATTCGCCATGAGGTTTGCTCTGCGCCGCATCTCTCCTGAGGCTGGAAGTCAAAGTACGTGTCGCAGAGGGATTCCATTAATATACATAAGAGGGATAAAAAAAAAGTCGCCCACCTCCACCGTGAGGGCGGGACGAAAAACCCAGGAGAGGTGAGTTTGGGGTACTTAGGCTCTAAAAGCCTTCCTCGAACCCATTATGTGCCACATGTTGGGCAAATACAATTTTCTACGGCTCTGGAAACATCGGCTGACGCACCCTATACCGCTTGAATAAACAAAAAAAATTACACTCGCTTCAATTTATTTTAAGGAATAAAAAATATATTTTTAAAGAACTACTTTTCGATTTCGTTTTCTGATTTTTCTCATCGTTTTCTAACCTGTTAATATTATAACCTAATGTATCCAGGCATACTTTTTACATTTAAGAGCTCCATACTCTCTCATTATTAAATTTTATTGAAATCCTACCTAACTGATCGCTGTTTGAGAGTGAGGTGCGGTAATGAATTGTCGGAAGTCAAGCAGATACAGGCCGATGTACCGCAAGGGAGTATCCTTGTTCCTACTCTTTATATCATTTATACTGCTGGCCTACCAATACATCCTGACACTATTATCATCACCTACGCTGACGACACCGCAATCCTATCCTCTAACTCGAATCCTGTCCAAGCTACCTCCAACGTCCAGGAACACTAATTCACTACTTTCGTGGTCCGCTTGACCAATTAATACATGACAATTAATTAAGGTATTCAGTTGAGACGAAAAAAAGTTAATGGCACGAGAGGGATTCGAACCCACGACCTTCGGCTAGATACGCCGCTGATCTACCACCTGTGCTATCGTGACCTCGATCCACTCGGACATCAACTCCCCATCTCAACCCCACCTTATGAGTTTTCCCTCCTTTTGCCATTTTTTGAATGCCATTGTGGATCGAGGTCACGATAGCTAAGTTGGTTGAGCAGCGGCGTATCTAGCCGAAGGTCGTGGGTTCGAATCCCTCTCGTGCCATTAACTTTTTTTCGTCTCAACAAAAAACCTTAATTAATTGTCCAGGAACACGTTGAGCTTATCGAAGACTGGTGTAAAAAATGGAGAACAAGACTGAAACAAGAAAAATGCACTCGGTGTACTGTTACGCTGAAAAAGCATTCTTGCCTTCCATTGTACATCAACTACAAAGAGATACCAGTTTCCTCTCAAGTCAAATACTTGGGACTATATCTAGACAGCAGACTGACGTAAAATCCCCACAACAAAAACAACCAATGACTTGGACTACAACGAAGACTTCTAAGACCGAAATCGACTTTGACAAGACAAAGCTAGATGTAGATGTAGATGTAATATTTCAGGGTATGGTATACTGCGCCCTTTGAGAGCTATTGTATCCCCGTTCTCTGCCTAAAGCACATCTTCTTGATTAAGAGAGAAACTTGATTAATAGGCCCGGTTTTAGTGGTTGAAGCTCTTCTATGGTTACATTGTACATCCCAAAATACTTCCTCCGGCGGGCTAATGTAGCTCCGCAGTTTGTTTGTAAGTGTGTTGGTGTCTCTTCTGCTTCCTTGCAGAATCTACATGTGCCATCTTGGATTGTTCCAATTTTCTTTAGGTGTCCATTTAATCTACAGTGTCCTGTTAGGAATCCTGTTAGGATTCGCAGTCTGTTCCTGCTTCCTTTGACACATTTTGTGATTTCTTTCTTGCCAAAATTGGTTACAAAATTCTTGGATTGCCTATGTCCAATGAGTGAATTCCATTGTTCCTTCATTTTCTTTTTGTCCTTCTGTCTGAAATGTTCGTTAATAGTGTGGATTCCAATTCCACAGAAGGCTTCGGGTCCTATCAGCGGTGTGGCAGCCCCTTTCCTTGCAAGGGTGTCCGCTTTCTCATTGCCTTCTACTCCCATGTGTCCTGGGATCCAGTAAAGGCTGACTTTATTCTGCATACCTAGTGTGTTTAATTTGTTTTTGCAGTTCAGCACCATCCTTGAACTAATGATGCTTGAGCTTAGTGCTTTGATGGCTGCTTGACTATCTGATATGATAGCTATATTCTTGTTTTTGTATCCTTTACATAGGTTGAATTAGATACATCTTTCAATTGCGTGAATCTCAGCATGGGTTCTGAGTATTTGGTTCCGGGTCCGAATACTTCTGCCCCCGTACCTTCTTGTGTTCTAGATCCATCTGTGTACCAAAGGATGGTGCCATTTTTAAAGGAGTTATTTCCCTTTCCTTCCCATTCCTTTTTGACCCAGATGTATTTGGAATTTTTGGTTAAATTCAAACATCCTGTTCATGTCATCTCTTGGAGCCATGAGTGATGGATGGTTCTTCCACAGTTTGTTTCTGTCTCTCCAATTCAGTTTTATTCCTGTTGGAGGTTTCTCTCTGATAAAGTTGATTATGGTTTTCTGTGCTGTCCTTTCTACCATGTGATGTAGTGAGATTAGTTAGTAGATTAGATTACCTCCGAAAATACTGCTGAGATGGAGGTTGACCAGGTCATCCTGGAGACCCGGACCCCTCCTGCTCTACAGACGGAGCCAAGAGTGCTCACTGAGGAGGAGCTATTGGGAGAGGAGGCACCTCCTCCTCCCCCAAAAGAATAACCATACATGAAGGAAATGAGAATGGCCCAGGTGAACATCCACCACGCTAAACCTGCCTCGGCAGTAATAGCTAGGATGTTCACTGCGCAACATCTATGGGAAGTTTTCATCCAGGAACCCTGGCAGTGGAAAGGACAAATTATAGGTTTGTCCTGTAAAGACGTAAGACTGTATGGGATTCCAGACAGGAAAATCCCCGTGCATGTATACTGATTAGGAAAAACACTAATTATCTCTGTCTCTCAGAATTTATGACTGGAGATTTAGTTCCCATCAAGGTAGAAATACCAATCGATGGGAAGAAACAAGAAGCAGTAGTAGCATCGGCATACTTCCCAGGAGAAGAGGAACACCTTCCCCCTGATGAGCCACGAATGCTAGCCAGCTACTGCAGCAAGAAGAATCTCCCCTTGCTGGTGGGATGTGATGCCAACGCACATCATCAAAATTGGGGAAGCACCAACAACAACAAGACAAAGCTAACACTGCACAAGACTTTACTAGGACTAATATGGACCCACGGAGTAGAACTGTGGGGTACTGCTAAACCTTCCAATATCCAGCGCATGCAGTCCTTCCAATCGAAAATACTTAAACTTAGTCAAAGCTTATTATGTTACTATGTTCCCTATCTACAAAGACCTCAACGAACTAATCCGGTTCAGATTCCAAACCTTCCACAACAACCTTTCCAATCTTCCTAGCCATACTCTAGCCCTCTCCACTCCCATCCAGAAAACCCGCCACGTCGCCTCAACCGACGGTGGACTTCCTTGACACCTTCATACACACAGAGTGTCAGCATTGGCTGGCTCCTCAAAGAAGGTGTTCTACCTGCAGTACTGTGTTGTGGGAATCATGTGTACTTACTTGTATAGTATACGATCATGTATAGGTAACAAATAAATTAAAAAAAAATATTGTAAGCGGACGACGTCTTGTGTAGAGGAAGGTAAGGTTCCAGAATTCAATAAACCAGAGAGCATATTCAGTAACATTTATTGTATACAATTCCTTCTCTTAACGGTACCTAAACCACAGGATCTAATTAATCTACAAGTCAGCCACAACTCTAAATCTGGGATGAGTCTATCAACAAAGGGACTTACCCGAAACGAGCTCGCCACGATCAGTGTCCACAGCATCTCTTCTCTCGACCTCTGACTTGGCTCGATTGGTCGCAACGGCTGATTCTCGCTGGCTCTGCCTAGCTGAGTCCTCTTGTTGAATCCCAGACGGAGTGTGGCTGCTTCTCTCCCGGTCCTTGGTCTTGACTACCTGGTGTGAGTCTCGGATTTTGACACAGGCAAGTCTTCCGAGGTGACTCCTGAGAGAGAGTCCCTGGTCTTGACTGCCTGGGGTGAGTCTCAGATTTTGACTGACTGGGGTGAGTCTCGGATTTTGACTCAGGCAAGTCTTCCGAGGTGACTCCTGAGAGAGAGTCCCTGGTCTTGACTGCCTGGGGTGAGTCTCGGATTTTGACTGACTGGGGTGAGTCTCGAATTTTGACTCAGGCAAGTCTTCCGAGGTGACTCCTGAGAGAGAGTCCCTGGTCTTGACTGCCTGGGGTGAGTCTCGGATTTTGACTGACTGGGGTGAGTCTCGAATTTTGACTCAGGCAAGTCTTCCGAGGTGACTCCTGAGAGAGAGTCCCTGGTCTTGACTGCCTGGGATGAGTCTTGTATCTTGACTGCCTTTTGATTTTCCAGTCATCCCTTTTATACCGGGTCTCTCTCGGAGTAGGGGTGGAAAGGAAACTCAAAAGTCTGGGGAATTCTCACGCCGCGGGTGGGCCGGCAAAGACGGTGGTCTAGCACAGGGTCGACGCATCCCCAATTTACGATGTCCCCCCGTGGCTACGGATTTCTGACCGTTCTTACCTATCTACCTGGGTAACCATTTCCAAGCTACATTTGCCAGATTTGTCACGTCGTTCCCGTCTGGGTCAACCTTTGTCCCTTTTCATCGTTTACCCTATTTTGTTCTTATTTTATCAATTTAAACTTATCACTATGACGGGGACCGGGTTACAATATTAAAAGTCGAGTATCCGTAGGCGAAATACAGTAAATTTTAAAATAAAAACCCCGTTTAAAGAAAGTTTGTAGAAACGGTTGCTACTTCGTAACCCTCCGAAATGGAATGGGCGTGGGAAAAAGGGAAGTTGCGGGCTGGATTCAAGTGGGTGTTTGGGTGTCTGGGGGATAGGGGATCCTTCCGGACACAAAGTCGTCTTTAACGCTTCAGTTATTAATTCTTATAGAGGGGAAGAGAAACTCGCAAGTTTTGATTCGCTCGCCGAAGCGGAAACGTCAGTTTCCGGGAAGGGTTTCCAGCACGGGGGTTGAAATTTGAGCGTGTCCGTTTGCTTCGAACAAGGATTTCACTTGCATTGTCGTTAGTGGGAAATGGCGGATTACATTTAGACAACTTGTGAGTTTTCCTGATGATGATTAAACAATATTTTAATTTTATTGATAAATGAACAAATTATTAAACAAATTCTATTACATATTCAAAATAATATATACTTTTATTGACTGGGAGGAGGAGGTAAAATAATTAGAATTTTGTCCATCATGTATTCCTCGACAGAAATGCTTCTTTTTTTTAAATGTAAAATAAAGATGGTGTCATTTTTTTAGATGGTCTGGCTTAAAAATCTCTTGAACCAATGAGTCAAAAGGCAAAAAATACGTTTCTAATATATTTTAGTCTAGTTTCAAATTTTTACTTTTTTGGAGAAAAATTACTCCCAGTTCAATTTCAAAATTTCAAAAACGACAAATCGTTTTAAAGGAATTTTTACCCTGAAAACAATGGTGGAATTTGGTTTTATATTGGTCAAAAAATGACAAAGTTATGGTAAAAAGTCGAAAAATCACATTTCGCATGTTTCGTTGTTAAATCCAATAATTTGCTTCTTCACTAATGTAAACATGTAAACATTCTGTCATTGTTTGTCAAACTCGCATTATGAGAGTAAATCTTAATTCTTGGAAGTAAATAAATTAAAATATCCATTCTAATTTGCGTGTTACCCATGTTTGCAGTTGTAATAGTCAATAAAATTTAAAAAAAGTCTTGTTTGCATTCATATTGTCTTAAAGTATTAGGCGTATCGCGGGTTATTTGGGGAACCCACTCACTTTTACGCTAATAAATTACATCAACTCACACCAGACCACACTGATAATGTCCCAGTCAATATTCATCGGGGTCCATGCTTGCAAGCTAATAAATTATATTTACTCACTAAATTGATACAAATAAAAACTATTTCTCTTTCACCAATTTCATTGAAGCCAACAAATACAGACATGCAACAGAGAACTCACTTATTCGAGTACTCGGTATTCCTCGGAGATCGAGTTGTCTGATATTCCATTTTCGCTAATAAATACAATTTTTGCAACAAATAACACAAAAAATTAAAAATTTGAAACTAGACTAAAAAATATTAAACTCGTATTTTTTGTTTTTTTATTTTTTCAATAGAAATTCAGCCGGGCCATCTAAAAAGGACACCATGCATAGATCTTATAACTATGTTGTAAGCTCCTGCCTGCAAAGTCACCTCACCATATTAGAACATTAATACCGCAAATTGAGAACCAAAGAGAACGAAAGCAAACTTGTTTAAGTCAATTTCGCACTAATAAAATTACTCTGTCCTACATCGTAATGTCGTACATCCTAAGTCGTAACTGAATGATACCGATACGACTTCTGACATAGTACGATACATGGAATCTGTGGAATCCACACACTCGCCTGAAACGACAAGACATAAACTGCCGTTATAAAATCTTACTGAGACTACTCGACCAACGATCTAACCTAACCTTATCTAACCTTAAAAACAAACTGACCATTTACGAAAGATGTAAAGGCTGTGATGAAATATATTTCGAATAAATTGTCTTTATTTTATAAAAATTAAAAATAGTTTTTCAAATAATTAATCTTTGGTATTGGTTGAGATAAAAAAGTCAGTTTCACAAGCGGGATTCGAACCCACAACCTTCGGCTACCACTTGAGCTATCGTGACCTCGCTCCACTCGGACACTAACTTACCATCTAAACCTCACATTTTGAATTTTCCCTCCTTTTTGCCAGTTTTCAAATGTCAGGTAATCGGATTGGATTCTCGGCGACAAATGGAATGGCCACGGAGAGCTTTGGTGAAGTACATTTTATTTTGCTTATCAAATCGATTAAGTTCCATGGTCCGATTGACCAAATAAATTGTTTTTAATTAATTAATTTTTAAGTAAGGCTTCAGAAAAAAAATGTTGTTCATAGTTCATAGTGATTTATTCTTTTTTCCACATGAAATTTTAGCAATTTTATTTTGTAGGTTTAGTTTTTCAAAAATGATCATTTGTTTCTTTTTATTTAAAACTTTATATTTCTCTTTTTTTATAATAACGCGTTCCTTGCAATTCGGTCATCTTCTGGAACTTTTGTTAAGTGCTATTTACCGCATAAATTTTTGACGTCCATGTCGTTATGTTGACCAGAAAATTAACAATCTGCTCGAAACGTTGACACTACTGCAAAACAGAGAAAAATTTAAAGATTTAAATTAAAAGAATCACACTCATTATTGAAAAACCAACCCTAAAAATTAAAAAAAAACTATATTCCAAAAAGATGTTTGATTTTTGAGTTCTGTAACAATTACAACTAAATTTTTGACGGGTGTTAATGGTTGGGATGGTAAGAAAAAAAGTACACGCAGAATCTGGTGGATTACAAATATTATTAGAATTTACCTAACAAGAGCTAGAAGGAAATGCTGGCAAGCACACGACCCTATTTATTATGCGCTTTTGTTTTGTTGCCCCTTTTAACGAGCTACGCGACAGACACAGCGTCGCATAGTGGGACAAAGGCGGCAAAAAAACGATTTCCCAAAAAATGAAATTTTGATAATCCAATTCACTTTTTTTAAAGGATTTATTCCAGAGAATAACGATGTAATAATGTTTTTAAGTTAATTAATCTTTATGTAAGGTATTAATTGTGTCTCGAGCTGGATTCGAACCCACGACCTTCGGCTAAATACGCCGCAGCTCTACCACTTCAGCTATCGTAACTTCGATCCATTTAGGACCCCACTTTCCATCTCAACCCCACCTTTTTGAATTTTCCTTCCTTTTTGTCATTTTTCAAGAGTCGAGTAATCTATTTGATTCTCGGCGATAATTGAAATGGCCACGGAGAACTTTGGTGAAGTATATTTTATTTTGCTTCAAATCGATTAAGTTTCATGGTCCGATTGACCAAATAAATTGTTTTCAATTAATTAATTTTTAAGTAAGGTATTGGTTGAGATAAATGGCTTGAAATAGGTTGAAAAACCCTATAGAAGCTCAAGTGGTTAGAGCAGTGGCGTATTGACCCGAAGGTTGTACGTTCGAAACCCGCTCGTTACACTGACTTTTTTTATCTCAACCAATACCTTACTTAAAAATTAATTAATTGAAAAGAATTTATTTGGTCAATCGGACCACGAAACCTAATCGATTTAATATTTTGAAGGTTCAAAATTCATCAAAACCAATAATCACTGCTGAAACCTAAAAATTATCAATTTTGCGATTCGGATACCGCAATTTTCTGGACATTACCCAGTGGTTCGTCGTAAAATCTCATTCAAAAAAATTCAACGTTCGGATTAAATCAGGTCGGTTAGTATAGGGTTGAGGGTAAACCAGCAATATTCGAGAAATATTTTTCGTTTTTTATTTGGACCAAAAAAGCTTCGTTGTTCTCTCCTTTGGCTCCGTTATGATAGCTGAAGTGGTAGTGCAGCGGCGTATTTAGCCGAAGGTCGTGGGTTCGAATCCCGCTCATGACGCTGACTTTTTCATGTCAACCAATAGCTTACATAAAGATTAATTAATTGAAAAATGCCATTTGGTCAATCGGACCAAGAAATCTAAGGAATTAAAAATAGTTTTTACTGCCTTTTCAAAACCTGCGTAATTTTTTAACCAGCCCAATATCTTGATTTACAAAATTGGTAATGTAATCCTCTTGAAATGCAGGCCTGTTTTTTTATTATTTTCAATTGCAATTATTTCTTTCATTAACCGATGATATTCCGTTACACTTTAATTTTTAATATTGATTCCGAGTAAGAGAGATAAGGAATATCAATGTACGTTTGTTAAAATAAATCCGTGATATTTAATGAGGAAGAAAAGGTGAAATTGCACACTGTGGAAGGATTGGGTTAAATTGAAGGATTCCTTTGCAAATTATTTCTTCTATTACTTCATTTCTCTTTCTGTACCTAAATCTATTCAATAACAATCCGGAAAGAAAGGGGGTGGTTATTAAACAAAGGACGGCGTCTTGTGTATTCTAAACCTGCAACACCTGCTTGCCTCGCACTGTTTAGAATTCAAGGAGCCGCGCCGTGGCGTTTGAGAATAATGATACAACGAGGGAGGGTTTTATCCCATGAAACCATTCCCACCGAGAGAAAAAAAAAAAAAAAAAAAACTCTCCCGGGTATTAATTCAAAGGCCGCCCACCGTGAAACTTTCAGTTTCGGATTTATTTTCCAAGGAGATTCACAAGAAAAACTTACGTTTCCTTCTCCCGGCCGATTAAATAAAAGACGAAATGTATTCTGGAAATTGGGCAACCTCCCCTCGTTCGAATGCCTCTGTTAAATAGAGTTATTAATATTGATAACGAATTATGGTTCATAAATCACGGCGTAATTTTAACGCGTTTACGTGTGGGGAGCCGGGGAGGGTATTCCGGCCTGCCAGTTATTAACGTGTATATTCTCGTATTTAAATTAATGAGAAAACTTTGTGAGGAAAGTGTAATTACTACATCTTCCCCGCTGCCAGGCTGATGATGGATCGCTGAGAGTTTTAAATAGAATTTTAGAACTTTTCGACCCTGAAGGACAAGAATTTTTATATTCATTTATATCCTTAGAAATTAATTTGCGACCGGCCACTTAACTAAATTAAGAGCACTTTAAAAAAGCAGGAAAGTTTCTTCCGAGAGTGTTCGATTTCAATCGATTACACTCCATCTTTTAATACACAATTAATTTTGTTTACAATTGCTGTTTATCGTTACGCTATAAGTGCAAGAATTAATAATTTAACCTCAGTTGCTCAAAATGAAAGTATTTACTTAGAGACCTTTCCTTTTTCTTGTACATAATTTTAGAAGTGCTGGCTAAGAGTGTAATTGTCGTCATGTAATAGGGTAGTCGTAGCTGAAGGTTCTCAATATTTTTCAATTAATTAAGGTTTTTAGTTGAGATAAAAAAGTCAGTGTCACTTTGATTCACTCGGACATCAAATCACATCTCAACCCCCACCTTTTGGGAGAGGGAAAATTCAATGTCCGAGTGGATTGAAGTCAAGATAGTTCAAGTGGTAGAGCAGCGGCGTATCTAGCCGAAGGTCGTGGGTTCGAATCCCGCTCGTGACGCCGACTTTATCTCAACTAAAAACCTAATTAATTGAAAGATATTAATTGGTCAAACGGACCACGAAAAGTAGTAAAGTTATCAACATTGAAATTCCGAGACGACGCACAGTGGGGCCAAAACGCAAAAAATTCAATAACACTCAAGCCGTTTGAGGCAACTTCCATAAATTTTGTTTGTTTAGATTTTTCAGCGAGGTCAATCCATTCCAATTTTTCTCAAATCAATTGTAAACTGTTCAAAATTGTGGACCAAAATCAAAAATGGAACCAGTAATCACCATGGGTATGTTTTTCTATACCCTGAATTTAATAAAACTGCGAATAGATTGGATTAGAGCAAACCGTCCAAAATTGTGGACGGAAGACAACGTTTACACGGTGCAAAAAACCATCTGACGTATTGACTCTGAAGGACTCACTGACAATAATTGTAGCTGAATTACTAATATTCATGGAATGTTGAAACATGAAGAGTAAATAAGGTAAGAAAAAAAAATTATTCATTTTATCTAAGGTCTTGGCAGAGATAAAAAAGCTAATGTCACGAGCGGGATTCAAACCCATGAACTTCGGTTCAATACGCCGCAGCTTTAACCACTTGAATTATCCTGACTACATTCCCCTTGAGATAGGTTTTGGTCGTCTACCAACTACCAACCTTTTTTTTTTTTTAAAGTCGTGTAATCAGGATTTGATTCTCAGCGATTTATGAAGTGGCCCCAGAGAGCTTATAACTTATAAGTAATAACTTCTTTAGATTAATCCAGGTTTAGTGGTTATACTTAACCATATTAATCATTTCAAATAATTCTTCTTTTTATATTAATTTGAGATGAATCGATGATTTGGTGGTGTCCCGGTGGATCGAAGCTCAAGAGGTTAGAACGGTGGCGTATTGTGCCGAGGTCGTAGGTACGAATCCTCCCGTGACACGAACTTTTCATCTCAACCAAGACTTGAGGTAGATATTTATTTAGAAATCGTGAGATGCGGTCTGGTGTGATGTAGGTTTCAGAAAAACATTTTCTTTATTGTACCAACGTTTCGATCTTTATTGAGATCATCTTCAGGGCTTGGGATTTACAAACATTGTTTACATATAACAATTACATTTTGGATGTAGAAGGGTGAATTTATACAATGCAAAATTATATATATTTTTTAAAATTTTATATATTCAATCAAAGTATTTCTACTCACTCAAATGGTTTGTGTTCTGTGTAATTGTGCCATTTTTGCGTGTGGTGTTGAGAGTGCCAGTGAGGTATTGCTGTTTTATGTTTATATATGTTGGATTTTGAAGGGGTGTGGAAGGAAGTCGGTATAGAAAAGACTTTTTTGTATAAGGCGTCGGCTTCTTTGAGGTGAAAAGAGCCGACGAAGGAAAAAAAATTGTTGGTAATGGTTCGGCCAGATTATCCTTTCAGGATTATATAGAAAGGGATAAAATAGGATAAGGAAAGCTAAATTGTTGGGAAATTAGACTATGTGAAAAATATTTGATGTGTTTGATGAGATGATATAGGTATGTTATCTGTATTAAATTTGATTAATGATATTGGCGTAGCTGCGACTGAGTTTACATGTATCTGTTCTGTAATTGATGCTGTGTTTATCTCTGTTGATATAAACCATTTCTAAGAAATTACGTTTAGGTTTGTTTTGTTCTGTAATTAATGCTGTGTTTATCTCTGTTGATATAAACCATTTCTAAGAAATTACGTTTATATTTGTTTTGTTCTGTATGTAATATGTTTGGATTTTTGAAGGCAAAATTGTGTTGGTGTTCAAAATGGTGGGTAGCAAGTGCTGTAGGATTTTGCTTGGGTTTTTTGCAATCATAGATATGTTGATTTGCTCTCTTGTCCAGATATTGGGATGTAAGACCGATGTAAGTTGCCGGACAGTTTAAACAGTTGATCTTGTAGATTACGTCAGATTTATTTGTTATTGGTGTGGGATCTTTAATTTTGGAAAAAAGTGTTTGAATTGTTTTATAATTTTTGAAAGCTATTATGAAGTTATCGGACATGAGAAATGTGTTTAATACTTCAGATAGAAAGAATAATTACTTTGAATAATTAATATGGTCAATTACGACCTCTAGACATACATGGAATAAGAACAAATATTGAAAACCTCTATCCTTACAGGAAATTTGTTGCTGATCAGCAATATAACTATAAAAAAGGCATTAAGTTGCTTTTTGCGCAAGTAAATCATTAAAAATCTCCTTTTAGTATAACCAAAATTAAGCTCACGTTTTTCTAAATTTTCTCAATAAATTTCTCACTGAAAATTGTCAAAATGCGAACTGAACTCGAGGGCTTTCCAATGTTCATCATTTTAATTGTTTGTTCAATTTCTGTTAGAGTAGTACACAAGCTTTTTTAAATGAAATTATTAAAATTTTACGTAGTTATTAAAATTGCATAATTTCCAAATTTAAAAATTATCAGGGAAAGGCTTTCTGCAGTGAATATACGGTATTGCACTTATCTGTCTTTGTGAAAACTATTAAAATCGATATACTGATTGATTAAAATGATTTTTTATTCCAAGAATGTATAATAAATAAAACTGAACTGACGTAATAACTATAAACTAAAAACTAATAACTATATTTATGTACCTAAAACACATGTCAACAACTTTTTCCACCTCGTCCGGAATGAAACAAAAGATTGTGACCCTTTATAGATATACCTTATTAGTAAAAAACAACGTTTCGTGTTACATCTGATTCGGATTCTACACAGCAAAAGAACAGTAACCGTTAAGGCACACTCCTTCAACTAAACAGAAAGTGGTAGAATTTATTATATTTTCGAGCTTTTAGGCTAAGTAGCTCGATTTGAAACAGTGCTGCAATTAGATAGGCAGGAATAGGCAGCTAAAACGCGATAATGATTCGATGTTTTAGAAACGAAAAAAGACGGTGCCAAAGCAAAGAACAACGTAGCTTTGTTGAATGTCCAAAAAAACCGAATTTTGCCGGTGGGTCGAGGGTAACCTCAACTAACCCGCCTGATTCAATTCCAACGTTGAATTTTTGCCTTTATGCCGTTCTTGGGTTGTTCATAATAGGAAATTAGAGTGAATGAATTTTTACGACGAAGCGTGGAGGGTTATGCTCAAAGAATTGCTGTATACATATCGCAAAATTGATAATTTTCAGGTTTCAGCAGTGATTATTGGTTTTGATGAATTTTGAACCTTAAAAACATTGGGTTTCGTAGTCCGATTACCAAATAAATTCTTTTCAATTAATTAATCTTTAAGTAAGGTATTGGTTGAGATAAAAAGTCAGTGCCTCGAGGGGGATTCGAACGCACGTCCTTCGGCTCAATACGCCACTGCTCGAACCACTTGAGCTTTTTCAAACCTATCTCAACCTATTTCAAGCCATTTATCTCAACCAATACTTACTTAAAGATTAATTAATTGAAAAGAATTTATTTGGTCAATCGAACCATGAAACTTAATCGATTTGATAACCAAAATAAAATATACTTCACCAAAGCTCTCCGTGGCCATTTCATTTATCGCCGAGAATCAAATAGATTACACGAGTTTTGAAAAATGGCAAAAAGTAAGGACAATTCAAAAAGGTGGGGTTGAGATGGAAAGTGGGGTCCTAAATGGTTTGAAGTTATGATAGCTGAAGTGGTAGAGCAGCGGCGTATTTAGCCGAAGGTCGTGGGTTCGAATCACGCTCGTGACACTGACTTTTTATCTCAAGCAATACCTTACTTAAAGATTAATTAACTTAAAAACATTATTACATCGTTATTCTCTGGCATAAATCCTTTAAAAAAAGTGAATTGGATTATCAAAATTTCATTTTTTGGGAAATCGATTTTTTGTCGCCTTTGCCCCACTGTGCGCTGTATCTGTCGCGTAGCCCTTTAAAAGGACATCAAAATAATAGCGCATAATAAATAGGGTCGTGTGCTTGCCAGCATTTCCTTCTAGCTCTTGTTAGGTAAATTCTAATAATATTTGTAATTCACCAGATTCTGCGTGTTCTTTTTTCTTACCATCCCAACCGTTAACACCCGTCCAAAATTTAATTGTAATTGTTACAGAACTCAAAAATCAAACAGCTTTTTGGAATATAGTTTTTTTTATTTTTTATTAAGGGTAAGTTTTCCAATAATGAATGTGATTCTTTTAATTTAAATCTTTAAATTTTTCTCTGTTTTGCAGTAGTGTCGACGTTTCGAGCTGATTGTTAATTTTCTGGTCATCATACCGACATGGACGTCAAAAATTTATGCGGAAAATAGCACGTAACAAAATTTCCAGAAGATGACCGAATTGCAAGGAACGCGTTACTATAAAAAAAAGAAAAATAAAGTTTTAAATAAAAAGAAACAAATGATAATTTTTGAAAAACTAAACCTACAAAATAAAATTGATAAAATTTCATGTGGAAAAAAGAAGAAATCAACTAAAACTATGAACACATTTTTTTTCTGAAGCCTTATCAGCCGAGGAAACCGTATGTGCAATTGACAATGCGTTGAATTAATAAGGGAACCGTAAAGATGAAAAAATTGGCCTCGGTTAACGGTGGTCGAACCCACGAAGAAGTTTTCCTTAAATAGAAAAATGTTGAGCGATTGGCAAAATAGTTCCGAATTGTCAATTACCCTATGAATATTTTACAAATGTAGAGCAGAGGATAAACCCAAATTTCCGACAGGCCATGGATCTTTCAGCAGTATTTTTAAAAGTTCAAACCTTTTCGTCTTTGCACGATACGCGGAACAAAGAGAACGCTTGAGATCCTCCTTTCCACAAGGATGACCACCAGCCTTAAATGATTTCGTCAAAAAAGATGAAAAATAAAAAGCTTTCAAGGGGTTTGCGTTGGAGAGTTTTATACCCAACGATCTTGGATATCCTCTAAAAAAAATATTTCTTTCCGAAGTAATCGAATATAAAAATTATATTTCACTTATTTCTTTATTGTCTATATATTATTAACTCATTTTTTAACATTTATTCTGGAAAAAATAGAAGGGCGTAGCGAGTTCTTTCTCTATTTCCTAGGAAAGAGGGAACCGACAACGGGAGACTTCTTTGCAGTAAGCTTAAATTTAACAAATTGTAAAAAATTAACCCTTAGACTATGAAGGGATAAGGGATAAAAGAGGCGGCCACAAGGCTTACTGCACCTCGAACTGAATAGATCTATTGTGCTCCTCTGTTAATTATAACTCACTGGCCAGCTCCAGGCTATTAACCAGACTCCACAACTTTGCCAGCGGTTCCTTGGTGTAGAAACTTGCTTGTGTTTTTTCATGTCCTATTTGTAAGAACTTGCACCTACATAGAACTTCATAGGAACATAGAATGTGTTCTGCGGTCTCCTCCTCTACCTGGCACTCTCAGCACAGTGTTTCTCTTATCTGCACTCCTATCCGATGCATGGGCTTTCTTCCTGTCAGGAGCCCAACCAGAATCGTGGTTCGGTTGCGGTTGCCTTACGGTAGTTCTTTTGTAAGTTTTGCGGATGATCCTTCTATGAATTCCTTCGCGTGCCTCATGCCTGTGGTATTGTTCCACTAGGTTTTGGACTAATTAAGGATCCAGTTTAAGATCCTCTTTTGTGGCAGGCTGGTTCTGGGCCCAGAGAGTCCACGTTGGCTCCCTTTTTGGCCAGCATGTCAACCTTTTCGTTGCCTCTATGCCCGGAATGTCAAGGGACCCATGTCAGGGTCAGGTCATTAGTGTCGCTGACTTCCGCCAGGGCCTGCATACAGTTCGAAACCCTCTTTGCCTTGTATTTGTAAACCTCCCCTGAAGCTGTGAAGCTTTTTTTCCTGTGGCAGCTACTGCCTTCTGGCTTTGCTATTTTTTGTTTCTTTTGGCTTCACTGTCAGGTATCCAGTCATACTACAGGCATTTAAAATGCGCCGATCGGAAACCAGCCCAGGCCACTCAGCAAGCCAACCGGAGAGCCGTCGAGGGGACTCTCACTAGCGTCGCTGCGTCCTTTTTGTCTTTATTCGAGGAAAATCTTCTCCCTTGTCAGGCGTATCAGGAAGATGTGAATAAAAACCTTACAAAGCAGCAGATGCTCCTGGAAAAGTTCACATCTCCCCACTGCCCGGGGCAAAACCACCCATGACGCCGTGACACCCTCCAAAGACAACCCCGGCCGGACCGCCCGCGCCCAGCATGCGGGACCCCGGCCAGCCCCCTCCCGACACTCTCAAAATTCAGCACTCCTTATTGCAATCCTGCAGATACAGATAAAGTAGATTATACGTCTCTTCATGTTCTGAACCTATCAGGCTCTCCAAACTGAATGGCTTGTTAACCTCCTTCAGGAGCATCAACTGATCAAAAAATATCTTTCTTTCCTTCTCATATTCCGAACAGATCAGGACAATATGATTGATATTTTCAGGCTCATCACACGTCGCGCAGTTAGCGGATGTTCTGAGATTAATCTTGTTTAAGTAGGAGCCAAATATTAAGTGGTTTGACCTGATTCGAGTTAGCGTAGCGAAGAAATTTTTACTTCCTTTCCTGCCCGAAAACCAAGTTATACGGTTTAGTTGTGAGAACCGGGATTTATAGATCAAACCTCCCGATCTATTACCGCTAGGTCTTTCTATATGCAAGTATGTTCCTTGGCCCTAGATAGAGCTTTACAGATCATTAATATTCATCGCCTAGCGGTCGAGGCTCACTTCCCCGCCCGAACTTAGCAACGCCAGAGTGGCGTTCCCAGGATGGGCCACGCGGAGGCGTCCGGCAATGGTGTGGGGAAGGGCCAGTCGGA
This sequence comes from Cimex lectularius, assembly GCF_000648675.2. Classification (NCBI taxonomy): domain Eukaryota; kingdom Metazoa; phylum Arthropoda; class Insecta; order Hemiptera; family Cimicidae; genus Cimex; species Cimex lectularius. The sequence continues at coordinate 558,673 of NW_019393130.1, forward strand.
AGCTATTATCTTTGTTCGGCAAATATTTGTTTATGCTTGCTAACCTTTCTTCCTCATGACGTCATCCAAAATGTTACCGTCGATTTGAAGCCGGCTGGTGTGCTTAATGCTTTTTGTAAACTGTCCATGTCAGATGCCAGCGTATTGGTTTCTAGCCTCCACCTTTCGCGGGTTACTTCATACTGGGGGCATGTTAGTATGACATGTTCTGCAGTTTCATGATTGCCACACTGGCAGAATGGGTCTGTCCTTAGGTTAAAGGAATGCAGTTTGTGGGCGAAGTCTCCGTGGCCTGACAACAACTGCGAGATGAAATGGTCTACTTTCATATGCTTCATCTCCAGTCTCCTTTCAATGCTGGGTAGTAGTCTGTAGATGTACCTCCCTTTAATGCTGGTATTCCACCTTTGCTGCCACTCTTCAATCATCCATGCCTTTGTTTCACTAACTGTGCTAACGGGCAAACGCGGGGTGCAGCCATTCTGTAATTCCCACGCCGCACACGTTGCTCGTGCTAGAACGTCGAGGGGTGGTCTGCCAGCCATCACCAGCAAGGCGTCCGTAGATACAGTTCTATACGCTTGTGTGACCGCCAGCAGAGCAGCCCTCTGAGCGCTAACTAGTTTGGCCCACTCAGGCGCCCTCAGCCTTCCAATCCAAGCAGGTGCAGCGTACAACAATACCGTTTCACATAGGGCTTTGTAGTAGGTTTGCCTGGTTCCATATGATATGCCCCACGTCGCGCCACACAGAGATCTAATTGCGGCCACTCTACCCGGTATCTTGTCCCTGATGTATCCAGCGTTAGGCCCGAATCTCAAACCAGCGGACATCTTGATGCCTAGGTATGTAATATCTGGTGGGCTTTTTATTGTCCGACCATCCACTCTGATAACAGGCGGGGAGCGCATATTTAGTGTTCCTTTTAGGAGCATGAGCGACGTCTTGTCCGGTGCCAGCTGTAGTTTTACTCCTCTACACCAGCCACTTAGGTGTTCCACCGCATTAGTCCCTTTACGTTCCAATTCGGCTTTCGTATTGGCTGACCGATCTATTACCATCCCATGAAAGCCATATTTCCATCCATTTTGGGTTCAACAGGCGTTTAGTGTCCGCTTTGGGCAGCTTGATTTCATGAAACTCCCCGTCAACTGTGGCATCTCTGGCCATTAAATCCTTTCGCTATTTTTCATTTAAATAAAGCCAACATATAACCTTTAACTTCTGACGTGAAACAATGCCACCTACATCACATATCCCTTCCTATAGTCAACCAAGTTCGCTACCTTGGGCTGTAAATCGACAAAAGAAAACTCGAAATCGTCATACAAGGCTAAAAAAGCAAGAACTGACTAGACGGTGCAAACGGCTTAGACAAACGATCAAAATTGACGTTTGAAAACGAAATACTGGTATACGAGTCAATAATTAACATTTGGACATACGGTGTTGAACTGGGTTTAATCAAACATTCCAATTATCATCGTGTCCAGACTGCCCCATCCAAAATCCTGCGAAAAATAGTAAATGCTCCTTTCAGCTTATCAAACCACACAATCCTTAAAATTCCTTCAGAGATGTCATAAAATCCCCGATAAGTAAAAGTTCACAAGTACCTTACAGTACACCCCGATTCTTTAGTTTTAAAGTTGACATCCCGAATTATCCCCAATACTCCTCCAAAGAGATTGAAAGGGCAGTGGCTTCGCGACCTGTTGGGCAGCGAGTCATAGCACATAGACACTAGAAATGTCCCCACTTGGTAATTTTTCAAGCCCTAGTGCCAAATAGTTTTAGATTTTGCCTTACTATTTTTTCAATTTGTAAATGTTAGAAATTTTATTTATAGTAGAAAAGTAAATACTGTTAAAAAAAGTAATTTTATATAAAAACGCATGAATAAATTGAATACACAAAATTAGAATCATCAGCACTTTAATATTGAATTTCATAATTAGTGTGTAATTACACTAAATTAATTAACTGATGAGTGTACTTCAGTTTGCCTTGTCGAAATCATATTTAAATAAAACTTAAATAGGTTTCTCAGATGGTATTATTTCCTTTGAACAAATGACCCTTTCACTTCCATTACTGGTCCTAAATTGCGAGAGACCCTTAAGGAAATAATGCTTTCCATTGAGCCGTGGAACAAACGATCGACTCAAAAGGAAATCTTTAATATCCTCCCTTTTTTGGGTTTTGTGAGTAGTGGACTTTAGGGGCAGCTCATTCGGGGCCAAAGTGATTTGCGTCCGGGCGAAGGCTAAAAGGTTGAAACGCTCAAACAGATTGAGAGATCCCCGCACGGCAAGACTTCTCTTTCAGAACAGCCATTCTTCATCCGGGCAAAGGCTTAACTAAACATCAAAGAGAAAGAGAGAGGGAAGACAGAGAGAGAGGCACTACGTCGGGCCCATGCTCCTATAAAGGGCGCTCTACGGGCTCAGATAGACTTATAAACCTTTTCGACTATCTCTAACGAACCGACTTTGAGATAAAGAGATCTAACTAGCAGTAAAAGCGTGGGATTTCATAGCTTTTTATGAATGTCGCCTTTATGTTAAGACGACAAAGAACAGACCCAAGAAGGCGAGTGGAATGAAAATTACGTTTTTTAAATATTTTGTTTGCGTAAAATTTATCTAAAGTATCTAAGTAGGCTACTAACAAATGAGATATGTATTAGTTAACAATTTTCTAAAAAAATATTGTTATTTTATTATCATTTAAATCATTTATACTGCTGACCTACCAATGCTCCATAATGCCTTCATCACCAACTATGCAGACTACATTAATTAATATAATCAATTAATATTTATATTACAGGGTTTAGGATGGATTATGACATGTGGAGGTTTATCCCTTTTAAGACAAAATATCGAGAAAGATTGCTCGATGTGTCCCACATACTGGAAATATGTCATGCCTTGGCTCCGTACAGGGAGCGTGTAGGAATGTCATCCAGTCAGAAAATGGTACTCGAGCATTGCAGCGGGTTTCTGGGGTCCTCTTTTCCGCTTTTTAGGGGTGGGGTTTTTTATTGTATATAATATGTGTTATGTGTTGTGTCTGAGTGCATGTATTTATTAGCGTGAATGGCGAGGTGTGAGGGTGAAATATAACGTCATCATCGCCCTCGAAGTTGAGAGCGTATGAGTGTGTGTTCGGGGTCGATGACGGAATATTTATAAAAGTACTTTATCGACCCCAATCTAGGTTAGTTTGAGTATAGGTCGGTGGAGGAACATCAAGTACTCCACCGACCAAACGGAATGAGTGTAAAAGCGCGGGATTTCATAGCTTTTTATGAATGTCGCCTTTATGTTAAGACGACAAGGAACAGACCCAAGAAGGCGAGTGGAATGAAAATTACGTTTTTTAAATATTTTGTTTGCGTAAAATTTATCTAAAGTATCTAAGGAGGCAATTAACAAATGAGATAACTATTAGTTAACAATTTTCTAAAAAAATATTGTTATTTTACTATCTTTTAAATCATTTATACTGCTGACCTACCAATGCTCCATAATGCCTTCATCACCACCTATGCAGACTACATTAATTAATATAATCGATTAATATTTATATTATAAGGTTTAGGATGGATTATGACATATGGAGGTTTATCCCTTTTAATAGAAAATATCGAGAAAGATTGCTCGATATGTCCCACATACTGGAAATATGTCATGCCTTGGCTCCGTACAGGGAGCGTGTAGGAATGTCATCCAGTCAGAAAATGGTACTCGAGCATTGCAGCGGGTTTCTGGGGTCCTCTTTTCCGCTTTTTAGGGGTGGGGTTTTTTATTGTATATAATATGTGTTATGTGTTGTGTCTGAGTGCATGTATTTATTAGCGTGAATGGCGAGGGGTGAGGGTGAAATATAACGTCATCATCGCCCCTCGAATGTTGAGAGCGTATGAGTGTGTGTTCGTGGTCGATGGCGGAATATTTATAAAAGTACTCCATCGACCCCAATCTAGGTTAGTTTGAGTATAGGTAGGTGGAGGAACATCAAGTACTCCACCGACCAAACGGAATGAGTGTACTGTATGGATGTATTTATGTGTATGAATGTAGTGTTTGAAAGGGTAAATAGAATATAGACATGTCATTGTATTAGTGGCCGTTGGATAATCAGCTAATTGATCCCCAATTGAAATGGGATTGGTATCAGAAACCTACATCAACAGGATGTATTTTAAACTTTCCTTCTTTGCCCACTTATCAAAAAATCAACACTGCCAACAACTTAATACAGCGGGCCCAAAATCATGCCCAAATTTTCACCAAAAAAAACATCAATCTAGTCAGAAACATCCTATTAGCCAATGAATACCCCAGGAACATTGTGCACACCTAATAAAAAGAGCAAGAAATGATGCTATGACCCCCACACTTGAATTAGCCATCCCTGCCGACCAGTTGCCTCAGCAGCCACTGGATCCGGAAAAAAAATTTCTCATTTCCATACACTCCTGGTCTCACACAAAAAATAAAGAAAGCATTTAAAGAAACCAACCCGGACAACTCACCCAAATGGAGATTAGGGTTGCAGCCAACTGGCTACTTGGGAGACTTGTTTTTCCCAAAAACAAAGGACAAAATCCCAATGTTGGAACAGTTCAATATAATATACAGCGTCCCATGTGAGTGGGGTTGATTACGTGGGTAAGACCAAACAAAAGTTAAAAAACCGATGGGCTCAACACAAAAAGGATTTGAGGAATCTAAATGGGGAAGCTACAGCCCTTAGGCATGCATTGGACAATGATCACCGATTCAATTTCGATTATGGAAAAATAGTTTGCCATGTTAAAGGCCAAACCAAACTGAATTTGATGGAGTCTGTACAAATTAATATGAACACCAAGGCCTGTAATTTCAACACCGACAAACTTCTGGTGGGTAGATGCTATCAGAACATCTTAATGGAGGTTGGCCAAANTATATATATATATATGTTAGAGCTGAGGTGGTCTACTTCGAAAATAAAAATCGTCTGTGAATAGAATAATTAGGTCAATTTGTAGACATATTTAAGACTGTTTTGCCCTGATGATGATCTTAAAATAGTTCGAAACGTTGCAACTTAAGTCTTTTATTAAGACCGTACCGTGATCTAATGTATTTTTGAGCAGAAAAGTGCTCGATACGTCTAACACTTGTTCTTAGTTATAATTACCTGACGAAATAGGCCTCATCGGACACGTCATTATGTTCTCGCATCTCTGCCCGTCGATGTTGAACTCTTCGTTTTCGATGTACAGTTTGATGAAAGGCTGCCTCGTGTTGAGCTTATATGTGCAGTGAAGGTGTCTCGGGTAAATCCCTGGATAAGCTGGAGACTGGACGTAGCACGTCTGGAGCCGGCAGTCTCGAAAAACCCTCTCGCAGTACGTACTGGAACAAACAACGGACTATCATTCCAATTCTGACTGATTTCAACGTACAAAAAAAAATTAAATTTATTTAACTACGCAAGTTTTTTTTAAGTATATTAATACACTGACAAGCAAAAAGTTCCACCCAACTGATTTTTTTTCATCTTCTCGATAAAAGAAAATTCTGCTCTTAATTTGTCTCATTATTTTTATCAATAAATATGTGTTTATCCTATGTTTTAAACTGGGAATATCAGTTACAGGTAAACACACTTAATCCTTAATCCAAAACAAGGAAAAAGGATTTTTTCTAAGTTCTAAGTAATTTTTACCGGATTTAAAATGTTTATTCAGTCTCATTTGTATTCTGAAGTAATCAACTGTTTAGTTTTCACCTTTGTTTTCTGAATTTCCGTTTTTAAACTTAAAAATGCCACTTAGTGCTGAGGATGTTGCGCGTGATGCGGCACATATTGATGATGGACGTTCTATCAGGTATGCGGCTATTGCCATCGGAGTTCTCTAGGAAACTCTGCGAGATGCGGTCAGACGTTTTCGAGAAACTGGGTCCTACCATAGAAGGCCCGGTTCTGTACGCCCTCGGGTAACTGAACGACCGGATGACCGTTTTTTCATTTTAAGATTTGTTCGAAACCGCCACCTTAGCTTTGTTCAAGCGATTCATCAGCTCCAGAAGTTCGAGGTGTCCAAATTTCTGAAAGGACTGCTCTAAGAAGATTAAATCATTATGGACCGATGGCGTTTCACACCGTGAGATGACCAGAATTGACCAGAACACACAGAGCTGCACGGCACGGTGAGCACAACCATTGGTCTTTGGAAGACTGATCTGCTGTATCTTTTACAAATGAGTGCAGATTTGCTCTATGATCTTCAGATGGACGTGAAACAGTTGAGTAAGCGAAATGAAAGGTATGAAGTTTGTAATTTTTACTAGAGCCAAACTTTTCAACGTAGCTCAATAATTGTGTAGGCATGCCATCCAATCTTAAAATGGTACTTGAGCAACGGGATTCTGGGTCTCCTGTTTCGCTTTTTAGGGGAATTGGGTTTTTTATTGTATAATATGTCTTATGTGTTGTGTGTCTATATGTTCTGTCTGAGTGCATGTATTTATTAGAGTGAATGGCGATGGGTGAAGGTCATGATATAACGTCATCAACGCTCCTCGAACGTTGAGAACGTATGAGTGTGTGTTCGGTTGTAATAATGGTGTGGACGGGAATTTCAAAGGAGATGCGCACAGAGTTGGTTCGTGGAGGGTCTTTCACGACCACGCGCTATGTGGATGAAATTTTGGTACATCATGCGTTGCCTATCCTCGATGAAATCAGTGACAAAACGTAATGCAAGATAATGCCCGTCCACATCTTGCTCGCAGTACAAACCTACCTTCAACAACATAACATCAGGGTCTTAGGTTGGCCAGCCCGTTCTCTAAATTTGAATCCCATCTAACATTTATGAGATAACCTCAAAAGACGAATAAGAGCACGTCCATCACTTCTTGATACACTCCACCATCTTGAAAGGACTCTTCGTGAAGAATAGGCTAACCTCCAGCAAAGAAACATTTCCAGACTGGTAGAAAGAATGCCGACGCATTTTTGAGAGTAATTAAGGCAAGAGGAGGAAATACGCGATATTCAAATGTTAATTACAAATCTAAAACAAAATTAAAACAAATTGTCCGTCTTTTTTATTTTTCATTTTCCTTAGCAATTTTCTTTTTTTGGAACTTTTTTTTGACAAAGTCTCATTTATTAAATGTTAAAAAACGTGAACATTTGATTAATATATAAAAAAATATACAAATCGAGTTATATTACAAGTGGGCGGAAATTTTTGCCTGTCGGTGTAGTCTTTTTAAAATTGATTTTATCCTGTAGTTTTTTTTTTTTTTAAATTTTAAACGATAACTCTTAAAAATACAATGTTTTATATGTGATCATAATGATAAGTATCTATAAATAAAAAAAAATTGTAAAGGAAATGCCTTTAATCTAATCTATAACTGTATTTTTTTTCACTCGGATTATATTTTTTCCCCCCCGGTTTTTATACAATATCCGCTCGGATGTGTGTGTAGCTGGCATTTATTGAATCGAGAAATATTGATTAAAGATAATAAAGGGCTCCTTTTAGTACTTCGACCAGTGACAGGGTCGAGGGCTGGCAGGCCAGTGGGTGAATTACCAGGGCTCCCTGTCAATACTCGGCTGCTATAAACTGCCGTTTTCTCGGGGTTCCGAGTTAAACTGCGAAAATTTACAGCTCCCGTCTGGCCGGTACAGTCCCAAGGGTTGACCCGTAAAAACGTTCCACTTTCTGCAAGCGCAACACGTCACCGCTCTGGTTTAAAACGATTTAGAACACCCTGGTTGAACCCAGTTGACGAACGGTACAATTCAACAAAAATCCTTTTCTAATACGCTTTTTATTTGGACAGTATTTATAATGTGTGGTGATTAGTGAACGTTAGCCAATGATTATTTGGAGAATGTGAGATTTGGACTGGTGTGAGGTAGGTTTTAGAAAAACGTTGAAAAATGGCAAAAAAGAGGGAAAACTCAAAAGGTGGGTTTGAGATGGGAAGTTGGTGTCCGAGAGGATCGAGGTCACGATAGCTCAAGTGGTAGAGCAGCGGCGCATCAAGCCGAAGATCGTGGTTTCGAATCCCGTTCTTGACATTGACTTTTTTATCTCAACTAAAAACCTCAATGTATTTGTAAAATTTAAACAATGTTTATAAATCCCGGCCCTGAAGATGATCTCAATAAAGATCGAAACATTTTCTTTATCGTGCCAACGTTTCGATCTTTATTCAGATCATCTTCAGGGATCATCTTCTGCCTGCATTTCAACAAAAAGGAGAACAAGAACGAAGAACTATCAACAGATTTCAACTACACGAAGACACCAAGCAAAGAGTAATCTGAAGGACATCGTCAACAATGAGAAGAAATTTGCATCGGCTATCAAACAGAGAACTTTTTTGCCAAAATTCAGACAACACAAGGTTCTGAAGATGATCTCAATGAAGATCGAAACGTAGGCACGATAAAGAAAATGTTTTTCTAAAACTTACGTCACATCAGACCGCATCTCACTATCTCCAAATAATATTTATAATATGTGACTTTCTTAGAAGAGTTCCACAGTGTATGATTATTTTCTCTTTTCCCTGTCATTTGCAACTACACTGACAGACAAATAATTCCAGCGACTCGTAGTAAAACTTGATTTGTATATATTTTTATATATTAATTAAAGTTTAAGGTTTTTTAATTGTCTTTTGTCTAAAAAAATTAAAAAAATGTAAATTGCTAAGGACAATGAAAAATGAAGAAAAAGACGGTCAGATAAAATTTGTTTTAATGGGTGGTGATTAGTGACCGTTAATCGATATTTATTTTGAAATCGTGAGGTGGGGTCTGGTGTGACGTAGGTTTCAGAAAAACATTTCCTTTACCGTGCCAACGTTTCGATCTTTATTGAGATCATCTTCAGGGCTGTGTGTTCGCATTATGTGTAATTGTGCCGTTATTGCGTGTCGTGTCATGTCACTTTGAGCCCTGAAGATGATCTCAATAAAGATCGAAACGTTGGCATGGAAAAGAAATGTTTTTCTAAAACTTACGTCACATCAGACCGCATCTCACTATCTCCAAATAATATTTATAATATGTGACTTTCTTAGAAGAGTTCCACTGTGTATGATTATTTTCTCTTTTCCCTGTCATTTGCAACTACACTGACAGACAAATAATTCCAGCGACTCGTAGTAATACTTGATTTGTATATATTGTTATATATTAATGAAAGTTTAAGGTTTTTTAATTAAGTATTTGTCTAAAAAAGTTAAAAAAATGTAAATTGCTAAGGACAATGAAAAATGAAAAAAAAAAAGACGGTCAGATAAAATTTGTTTTAATGGGTGGTGATTAGTGACCGTTAATCGATATTTATTTTGAAATCGTGATATGCGGTCTGGTGTGATCTAGGTTTCATAAAAACATTTTCTTTACCGTGCCAACGTTTCGATCTTTATTGAGATCATCTTCCGGGCCTGGGATTTATAAACATTGTTTAAATTTTTCAAATACATGTAGGATGTGATAAAAATGAATTTATACAATGCTAGAAAATTTTAGATTCGGTCAAAGTATTTGTACTATATTATTACTTATATGTATTTCTTGACATACATGAGGTTTCCCATGTTTAGTTCTGATGATGGGCCCGAACGCAATGTAATAGACAAAATTGAATAAAATATTTTCACTACGGAGAATTTTTCATCCTTTGGATAAGAATTGCTACGAACCGTGGATTTAAAGAAAAAGATGATTAAATTTGCAAAATCTTATGATGTAGGTTTCAGAAAAACATTTTCTTTATCGTGTCAACGTTTCGATCTTTATTGAGATCATCTTCAGGGATCAAAGTGGCTCGACACGACACGCAATAATGGCACAATTACACAGAAGACGAACACTTCGAGCCCTGAAGATGATCTCAATAAAGATCGAAACGTTGACACGATAAAGAAAATGTTTTTCTGAAACCTACATAACACCAGACCGCATCTCACGATTTCTAAATAAAAATTTGTTTTAACTTTGGTTTATATATTTATTAACATTTCAATATCTTTACAATATACACTGTTGACATTTCTACTTCCCAAACAACGCCATCTCCATATTTGTCGACGACACCGATATCCTCTCTTGTCATTCCACCCCATCCGTTGTATGTCCTATCTGCAGTCACCCTGACTGGTACCGCAGATGGAGAATCAAAGTGAATTAAAGGGAAAGTGTTGGAGTCACTTTCGCATGAAGAAAATCACTTTATCTTTTATCACGATTAAATGACATGACATAAACTGCCGTCACAAACACTTACTGAGTTTACTAACCTCATCTAACCCGTAACAAGAAACTGACCATTTACACAACTCTTATCCGTCCGATATTGATCTATGGAATGGAAGTTTTGGGTTCAACCAGGGAACCTTTCTTGTCACTCCACGCCATCCGTTTTTAACCTCTTATCAGCAAAGTCACCTCAACCTATTAGAAGACTGGTACCAGTAGATGGAGAACCAAAGCGAACGAAAGCAAAATTATGTAAGTCACTTTCGCCCTAACAAAATTACTTTGTCCTTCATTACGATTGAATGGTACTGATACGACTTCTGACAACGATACGAGGGAATGGAAATGGATCCGTCGAATCCACCACTTGTCTGACAAGACATAAACTGCCGTTACAAACACTTCTGGGTTCACTCGACCAACGATCTCACCTAACCTCACCTAATCCGTTACAAGAAACTGACCATTTACACAACTCTTATCCGTCCGATATTGACCTATGGAATGGAAGTTTTTTGTTCAACCAGGGAACCTCTCCTGTCACTCCACCACATCCGTTTTAAGCTCCTATCTGCAAAGTACAAGTTCAACCTATTAGAAGACTGGTACCCGCAAATGGAGAACCAGAATGAAGAAAGCAAAAGTGTGTAAGTCACGTTCGCCCTAAGAAAATAACTTGTCCTTCATTACGATTTAATGATACTAATACGACTTCTGACAACGATACCAGGGAATGGACATGGATCCGTAGAAATCCACACATTCATCTAACAAGACATAAACTGCCGTTACAAACTCTTACTTAGACTACTCGACCAACGATCTCACCTAACCTCATCTAACCGGTAACAACAAACCCGTAAACTGACCATTTACACAACTCTTATTCGTCCGATATGGACATATGGAATAGAAGTTTTGGGCTCAACCAAACATTCCAATCCATATCCTAAGAAAAATCCGTAATGGTCAATTGTACATCTCCAATAAACCATCCACACTGATCACCATCTTCCATTCGTTCAAACATTGTAAAAACACGTCATCGGAAATTCCACAATACCCCTTCTATACAACCAAACCTCCTGGTCCAACAACTTTCCACTACCCTACCTGAAAAAAATAGGATTGAAGGACTGAACGTTATCCGAACACAATGGCCTGAGACTTTTCTACAATAAGGTTAAGCCCAGTTTTAGTGGTCCAGGAGCTAATTGAATTCAAGTCCTCCTGAATTTTTACACTTGCAGCAGTAATATATTAATTGGTCAAGCCACGAAATTAGTGAATTTAATGATTTAAAATGAAGTATACTTCACTAAAGCTCTCCGTGGCCATTTCATTTGTCGTCGAGAATCCAATCCGATTACACGACATTTGAAAAATGGCAAAAAGGAGGGAAAATTCAAAAAGTGGGGTTGAGATGGGAAGTTAGTGTCCGAGTGGATCGAGGTCACGATAGCTCAGGTGGTAGAGCAGCGGCGGATCAAGCCGAAGATCGTGGGTTCGAATCCCGCTCGTGCCATTGAATTTTTTATCTCAATTACAAACCTTAATTAATTGTAATATATTAATTGGTCAAGCGGGCCACGAAATTAGTGAATTTAATATGTTTCAATATTTTCTTAACATTTTGGCCTCTGGAGCTAAATGGTGTAAACTGTTGGATTTGTTACTTGGCTCATCAATTCAATTTTTTCCGTTCTTTTGCGCAAGGTTTTTATTAGTCTACTCGTAATTTTGGCATTATTTAGATAAGACTGTGTACGGAGAGATGTCATTTTATGGCCATTCCACCTTGATATATACCAAAAGCGATAAAACCTTCCATTTTACGGCGTATACAAATGGACGGCTCTGTTGTTAATCTCGTTTTATGGGTTTTAATAGAGGATCAATTCTGTCGGACCGCGAGAGTTAAACGAGTTGGAAGGGACAGATGCAATGTTTGCCAACTAATTTCTATGAAGAGGGTGGGACGGAGGTCCTTTAGAGTTCCCGACCGCGCTCGTTGACCCTAAAGCACCCATCCTACTAACCATGGGAAACTAACTATAACAGCTTGAAAACCTCAAAATTGATTTACTCTCACTTAGGCCCACTTAGGTAACAAGTGTCGTTTAAGACATTAAACGAGGCTGCGTCGGAGGGCTTACCGGGGAGGGCGAGAGAAAGTCATGGTAGTTGCCTCTCAGGGTTGCGGTCGTGGTAGGGGGTGCTACAGTAATTAATTTCAGTAATCCTACCAATTCTACTAACTTAGCTCTTTATTAATTTTAGGAACGATTACATTACGGCGTGAGGAACGAGTATCGAACTCTAATATCTCACGCATGACGTTTCACGTCAGAGAAGATTTGAGTCGATCGGACGAAACAGTAATATAACATTTCAGTTTTAAAAAATACTTATAATACCGAAAACTATATGGAAGTAAATACAGACAGAGGTGAATACAGTTTTCTTTTTCGGTGATACTAGTTCGAAAAATATTAGGCACTTGTCCGACCGTTCTGACCAATTTGGCTTATGAGTTGAAAAAAATCATAAACGCATAGGCTCAATTCTGCCCATCTGTGCACTTTGTACAGAACCGAGCACAGCAGAATCACACACTTTGGTGTGTTGGTGGACTCGGGTCAAAGACCTTGGTCTAATCCGAACCACCGTCGAAGTTAGGCTGAAGGGACTATCGATAGCATACAGTTTTAATCCAAACCCACTCATTATATCACTAATTCTTAACTACGCTCCTTCTTAATTACATTGACAACTATACTTACAATACCTAGCCTGAAGGGATTTTATGGTAAGTAGATACTTCATATCCCGCTATCGACACTGTTTTACAACATACACATTCACGCATATAAATACTTTCTCACGATAAAGTAAAAAATCGAATACCTAATTTAGAAAATCTTGCGGATAAAGAAATAATAAAAGGTAAACCTAGGTTTAACCGGTTAAATTGGGAAACTGAATTATTCATAAAAGCATGACCTGAATACATTTTCGATCTACAGTTTTTAGATAAATTGTTCTAAACTTTTCAAAACAAACACGGACCGGCAAGGGATGATATAATACTAAGTATTAAGGTGGCCAGTCACGATAACTCCAAATGGAACCGCGCCAAGACGTACAGCTCCATTTGTAGTGCCTGAAATTTGAGGGGCATTCACGACAGCTCCACAGACAGACGCCCCGAACGTCCACCTGTGAATTACCTTCTCAAAATGGATGACGATCTCTTGGGCTACTCTTCTGTTTATTTACATATTAAAAGCAAAAAATCGAAGAGGAAATGGTGTAAGAAGTGGTTCCTGAACAATAGCTTTAATACCCACATCAATTTGATGAAAGATCTTTCCCTTGAACCCGCTGATTGGAGGAACTATTTAAGGATGGATGAAACGTCTTATTTAGTGTTCTATTGACCAAATTACTTATTTCAATTATTTAATCTTTTTTGTAAGGTTTTGGTTGAAATGAAAAAGCTAGTGCCACGAGCGGGATCTGAATCCATGGCCTACGGCTAAATACGCCGCTGCTCTACCACTTGAGCTATCGTGACTTCGATCCTCTCCGACACCAAAAAATGGCAAAAAGAGAGAAAATTCGAAAGGTTGTAGGTTGAGATGGGGAGTTAAGTCAGGATAGCTCAAGTGGTTAGCGCAGAGGCGTATTTAGCCGAATGTCGTGGATTCAAATCCTCCCCTCGTGACACTATTTTTTCATTTCAACCAAAGCCTTACAAAAAAAAAAAAAAAAAAAAAAAGATTAACGTTTTATTTATATTTACTCCAGCTTGTTACCACCTTCATTAGAAAACAAAAGACAGTCATGAGAGAAATCATTACTACATGAAAGGTTGGCAACCACATTACGATTTCTCGGTACAGGGATGAACTACAAAGAACTTAAGTTCTCTACTACGATTTATAATCAATGCTAGGGGTTATCAATACCGCATCTCTCATTGCATTTGTATCCTTTGTTTTGAAAACGTCGACCAACTGGTTGAGGATTCAATTTCTTTTATTTCTATCGTGGTAATATAATCATTGTCCACCACTTTCATAAACATGCTAAACTTTCATACAGTTCGTATCTAGCCGAAGGACGTGGGTTCGAATCCCGCTCGTGACACTGACTTTTTCATTTCAACCAAGACCTTACAAAAAACATTGTTGAAAACTCATTAAATTCACTAGTTTCGTGGTCCGCTTGACCAATTAATATCTTTCAATTAATTAATGATTTTAGTTGAGATAAAAAAGTCAGTGCCACGAGCGGGATTCGAACCCACGACCTTCGGCATGATACGCCGCTATTCTACCACTTGAGCTATCGTGACCTCGATCCACTCGGACACTAACTTCCCATCTCAACCCCACCTTTGAATTTTCCCTCCTCTTTGCCATTTTTCAACTGCCGTGTAATCGGATTGGATTCTCGGCGAAAAATGAAATGGCCACGGAGAGCTTTAGTGAAGTATACTTCATTTTAACTTATTAAATTCACTAGTTTTCGTGGTCCGCTTGACCAATAAATATCTTCCCATCTCATTTATTAATTGTTTAAAACTTTGGGCTGATGTATTAGGAGAGTTACTAACTTTATCGAAGAAGTGGATATTAGAAGGAAAACATTAAATTTCAGTTTGTTTCTGACATAGGACCAAAAATATTTACTACTTGAGTTTCAACATATTGAATTTCTTTAAAAAGCTCTATTTTAATCTTTTACATTCATATTTTGATTGTAAAAAATATATTTAATCCAGATAAAACCTTGACTTATTGTTTGTCACATTAGATATCATTTTGTACTAACTAATGATGATAACATCCAAGAAATTATGTTAGACGGAAAAAGTTCCGTTTAAATTCGGATTTTTTTAAAACTAATAATAATAAGGATTGATATCTCGAAATGTGGTTGTTTTGTCATAAAGAAAAACGGCTTTTAAGAAAACGAGGCAATGTATATTTGATGAATGCGCGATGGGAAATAACGCATTCGCTCTATGAGTCTGAATAATATTGAGTGAAACCAATCTCATTTCATCAGTAACAATCCTCCTGTTTCGATGCATGAATAAATTCATCGTCTCATCATCATCATTCCGGAGATTTTTTTATCATTTTCGTTCGAGAAAGACTGTAAATCGGTAGTTCTTACATAAGTTTATAAATATATTTAACTATTTTTTAATGTCTGCGTGTCTTTAGGAAGATTAATTTTGAATTAAAAGTCAAAAATTTTAGTTATTTACATATTAAAGCAGGTTATTTTTTAATTGTATAAAATGAATAATTTTAATTAGGACATATAAAAACGTTTAAATGTGCTAAGACAAAATGTTTTATAAGAAAACTAAACGTTTCAAAACGGATTTTTTTTCTACGACCATTAGCATATAGTTAAATCTAGTCGCACTTTCTTCTAAAAAACACTCAATCTATGAGGCTACCAGGTATGCTAATCGCATGTCCTTCAAGATGGCACTTTTTAAGAATATGTATGTGCATTATTAAGGTCTTCATATGTCCACACACGCTTTCACGGTCCATCGTTGACCGACTCGGCTTAGAACCAGTTTGGCTCATTTTTTTAAAATTTATTAAGACAGATTTGTTTTGATTTAAAATTCATGGAGTGTTGAAATTATTCATCTTACAAAAAACGAGAAGCAAATCGAATTAATTTGGAAAGAAGTATTGGCACATTTCAACGGTGAATTTTTCACGTGACAACCACGACAAAGATAAAGTTTTTGCAAATTATCCAGAACAAATATTTAAGCCAAATACAATCTGAAACATTATCGCACCTATAGAAAAGAAAGTAATTAAGTGTTAAGTCACAAAATTCATCAATTCATTAAATTAAGTCACAATAGAAATCATAAAATAAAATTAAAAATGAACTCCAGAAAGTCGCATCTCATGACAAGACAAATTCTGTAAAATATTGTAAAAAAATAGTTTTAAAACTAACTCGTTTATTTCATACAGTAGTAAGGTTAAACATTTTCCCTTCATCTGGAATTTGGCGGAATTGGGAATGGCGGAATTTACAGAATTACAAACTTTAATATAGACTAAATTCAAATTTCGTTATATAGACCAATATAGATACTTTCAAAACTCTTCAGGAAGGTCAAATGATTAAATCCTCTCATAAAGAAAGAATAGAAACAGGCTTGAATTTAAAACAAAACACTCGAACTGAAAATCGACAGAATTACTGATATAACAGAAAGAGCTTCAGAATAGAAAAATACAGGTTCCTTCGTGTTTGTGGGCATATTTCAAGACTTCTTTAAATTCTGGAAGGCATAATACATAAATTAAAAAACATTTTCCAATCCAGTACGTACTACGCAAAGCAAAAGGTCGAATAACACGGAGCGTTTAGAAATAAACGCTGGTGTTCCACACGGGGACGTCCTAGGACCAACCTTGTTTCTGCTTTATATTGGTGCTTTTACCAGAAGAAAACACACATTCCCGAATAACACTTCTGTCAGTGGAAAATAGTACTGAAGTATCGACAACAAGCAAAATATGAACAACTAGATTGACTAGTGAATAAAAGATTAAAAAATTAAAATAAATGAGCCTGGGTAAACACATTATTCTAGCACATCGAAAATCACAGACAGTGCAATAGATATATATAAACGGAAAAATATTACCGACAAAAAACACTGTGAAATAAGCGTAGAAAAAAAGAAGTTAAAAAACGGACCTGGAGCTTAAATACCGACAACTTTATTGGCTTTTAGGAAAAACTCTCATTTATCAATCCAAAATTTTCATTAATAGCCAGATCGTTAACCCGATCTGGATCTATGAAATACAGGTTTGTGGCTGCTACAAAATGTGTAACCCAGCTATTTTTTTTTCCCTCCAATGGATATCAGGAACTGGAGGAGTTCCCTCCTGAGCACTGCAGCTGTACAGCTTATTGTACTTTATCCCTGGCTCCATTTTTTGGGGGCTCGCAACACAAGTGTGAATTTGAGCCCCCGGTATTTTTCCATCGAAGAAACTCATTTTTGAAGGGGGTTGGGGATCAAATTCAGGGCTGCTGAGATCTGATCCCGCTCTTTTCATTGATGAGTGCCATGTCAATTTCTTTCAATTGCAGCCACCGGTCCCCTTAGGCGTCAGAAAAAGTCCACAGGCGTCTGTGGGGATCGAACCCACGACAGCGGGATCTACTAGCCGAGAGTCTGACGCCTTAACCACTCGGCTACCGCGGCCCCCAACCCAGCTATTTTTTTTCCTCCAATGGATATCAGAAACTGGAGGAGTTCCCTCCTGAGCACTGCAGCTGTACAGCTTATTGTACTTTATCCCTGGCTCCATTTTTTGGGTGCTCGCAACACAAGTGTGAATTTGAGCCCCCGGTATTTTTCCATCGAAGAAACTCATTTTTGAAGGGGGTTGGGGACCAAATTCAGGGTCGCTGAGAGATCCCGCTCCTTCCATTGATGAGTACAGCGTCAATTTCTTTCAATTGCAGCCACCGGTCCCCTTAGGCGTCAGAAAAAGTCCACAGGCGTCGGTGGGGATCGAACCCACGACAGCGGGATCTACTAGCCGAAAGTCTGACGCCTTAACCACTCGGCAACCGCGGCCCCCAACCCAGCTATTTTACCAAAAATTCCAAAACTTTCCTTTTCGTGAGCAGATATTCTTCGCGTCATTACAGAATTCACGAGATACACCAAAAATCATAAATCATCAAATTAATAGACTAACAAGGACGCCAGTGGGTGTAACTTGAAATTGAATACTTTAATATATTCCCTCTATTAACACTTTAATTTAGTTTTTTTTTTAATTAAAATCCATATATTAAACAGTATAGGGAAATTTCCTTGATATATCTCAACTCTTTTTTTTTTTTTTTTTTTTGAGTAACTAATTTAATGGCAACATTATAAAAGCAGTTTAAAAATTTCCATATTTACTACCACCAACATTAGAGGTAAGACTTCATGTTAATTTGTTGCTAAAGATAGATGGATCTGCTTTAATGAAATCTGAAATAATGAGGAACTTAGGGTAGCATTTTTCATTGTAATAACCGTGTAGTTTTTAAATTCATTTTCTTCTTTATTTATCAGTATATAATTCTATTTTGTACGAGACCAATTATTAATGTCTAGAAGTTCACTCTAGTGACTTTAAATTCTTGAAATTCATTATTTAAAGGCAAAAAGGGGGCGTTTTCAAAGTGAAGCACGATACGGCTATAAATAAGGCGAAGATAAAGGGGTTCCTTATTTTCCCGCTTGAATGGCCGAACTTATTTAGTTGCGAGAAGGGGTTGCTTTGTAGAGGGCCGGGCCATTTATACCGAAGCACGTTTAAGTACTTGGTCCGAGATCTACGCAAATGTTAAGGAACTAATTTACGCGTATTGGCCTCGTTCCTCCATCTCGTAAAAGGGGGAAATTGATTTTCCAATCATTTCTTAACGAGTTCGAACCGTTTTCACCGTGTCTCCTCGCCAATTACAACCGGTGAAAATAGATGTGGCGGAAGTGAGAGGATTAATTTGGACCCGGCTAAAAGACCTCCCTCGGACGGTTTCACGGCCGTGTGGTAAAATTATTTACGACGTTCTTATCATAAAGCTTAATGGGGTTGAAGAATACCTTGGGCCCGGGGCTTAAAGTGGGTTTCTCACCTCTGCTTCATTTATCACTTACCCGGGGAACTAATATTAAAACGCCCATCCCCTCAAGTTAAAACTCCGCGGGGTTAAAAGGATGTAATACATTAAATCACCAAAGGATCACGTCCCGTAAATAATTCATGAAATATTAATAAATGGACCAAAAGCTGTTTTCCCCCTTTCGCTCTAAGGCACAAAAATTGCTCATATTTATACAGTTAAATTGTCCTAAGGTGAGAATAGTCGAAAATCTCATTCTTACTTCAAAGATGCTAGTATAGTCTGGTCTCCAAGATCATACAACGGATAGCTCATGATGGAGAGTATACAAAGTAGGGCATGTAAATATTTACTGTTTATAATAAATACGCAGGATAATATGGCTCCTCCTTATACCGAAAACTAAATTTGGTTGGACTGGAATGAAAGACAAAGGAATTTTGGCTTCGGCCTTGTTATTTTGCACGATTCTGAACAATAGGATCGATTCCCGGATACCTTGTCCTACATTGGTATTATGTTCTCCCTGCTACTCGGCTATATATGAAATATCTTTCGAGATTCTATGTTCCCAACATATGGGTCGGAATCTTGCCTTGGTCGGATAATTCGCATATTAATCGATACTGCGGTAGCTTCGGAAGATCTGCAGAGACATATCACATGCTTAGCAGATTGTAGACAATGGAAAATGATGTTAAATGAAAGCAAGTCTATGTCACTTGGCATGAGACTACGGTGACAATGGGTGGTACAGTGTGGCCAAGGCGTGGGGGTGCAACCTGAAAAATGTGCCTCGTGTCCTCGGTACCTTTCTCAATCCCGGTCTTTCGGCATACTTCCTTCAGACCTCTCCTAACCCTTGGATGCCACGGGGTTATCCAGGCACAACATAATGGTAAAGCCTTGAGAACGTGGCACCCTCTGTAAAGCACAAGGTAGATTCGTTTCGGCTTCGGGTCGGCAGCGGACGGGGCGTGTTGTATCAGAGTCAGACGAGGGATAGGGTACCATATCCTGCCTGCATAAACGGTGGAGAGTGCATAACCATCGGAACTACGGGGTAGAAGAAAATGTTTGAAGCCCAGAATAGAATAGAATAGAATAAATTTGGGGGCGTCGGTGGCCGCAAGGTCTTTGACTCGGCGCTCATCACTGTAAGGTAAAGGTCCCGGGTTCGAAGCCCTGCATTCGAACCCGACATACTTACAAATAGGCTTTTTTTCAAAAAACCGGCACCCTGAGGGTTTATATGACCTCTGCTGTTGCGAACCCTCGTAAAAAAAAAAAAAAGAATAAATTTTTATTTGTACATGTGCAAAATAATATATACATTAATTTTAGAATGTAGGGAAAGTGACATTTCACTATGACTTCCTACTATTTACACTGGTCATTTTTTTTAATACAAATCGGTACGAGTAATTCCATATCAGTTTGTGGTAAAAAAAATTTATGTTAACAAAAAACCACAAGCAAAGGGATGAAATCTATACATATAAATTAAATAAATGCATGTACAAAGTGGAGGTGAGAAGTGAATAAGTAAATAAATAAAATAAATTATTAAATACATAAATAGGTTTATAAATATTCTTATTACTATAAATTTGATAACTATGTAAAGTTTATAAGACAGGTACATAGTGTTTGATCCTCTTATGTTTCCAGTTTGCATTTGTTGGATATGCACCTATGGATCTGCAAATAGGATTTGAGGAGACACTCGCTTAAAGAATTTGCAGACCGCATTGTAAATTTCCTCCTCTACCCATTTCATGTTAGTTCGCTCATGTATTGTAGGTCTCTCAATCTATAATATCTAGGAGAGGCAGTGGCTAGCCGCAGAAATTTATTTTGAATTACCTGTAATTTATTGAGGTTTGTTTTACAGGTAAAATTCCATGCTGGGCAGGCATATAGCAACACTGGTTTAATAAATACTTTATAAATTAGTAGTTTATTGAGTTGGCTCAGGCCACACTCCTTGCTGAGCAATGGGAAAAGTGATCGTATAGCCGCCTTCCCGTTGCCTACAAGATTTCTTGTGTGAGCACCAAAATTCAATTTGGTATCAAGAGTGATCCCTAGATATCTCATATTTCTTAACCACTCAAACGACTTCCCCTCGAGTAATATGTAGTAAAGAACTACCGCCGAGTTACAGACCTATCAGCCTACTCAGCTCTTTGAGCAAGATGTTTGAAAAGGTGTTAGCAAAAAGGATCGAAACTCATCTAGTCACCCATAATATAATTGAGAAAGAAACAATTTGGCCTCCACCCAGGCCTTAGTAGGTCAACTTACTAGAATAGTTGATCACGTAACAGAAGGTTTCAACATTAAAAAACACACGGGACTGGTCTTTCTTGATTTGGAGAAAGCCTTTGATACTGTATGGCATGATGGTATAATTTACAGAATGATTAAATAAAACTTCCCAAAATACATTATCAAGGTCGTACACAGTTACCTTCACTTGAGGTCTTTTCGAGTATCCCTTCATAATACTCTCTCCTCCCGTTTTGCCACCAAAGCAGGCGTGCCTCAGGGTTCAATTCTGGGACCTACACTTTTTTGCATCTTTTTAAATGCCTTGCCTACGCCCAAATCATGCCAACTCGCTTTGTACGCCGACATCGCGCTTTACAGTTCATCCTGGAGGATTAGTGCGATCTTAAAAACATTAATATGGAGCTGGAAAGAGTAAGACGGTTCTGCACTAGATGGAAGCTGAAAATTAACTCTTCCAAAACCAGTTGTATGCTATTCACTAAGCGTAGGCCCCTGCTCTCCCACAACAACAAGCCCAAACCCTGCTACATCGGAATGGACTTGTAGTGGCTTAGTGGCGATGCGCTTGGCGAGAACTTAGTGAGAACCTGTTGCTCGGGGGGTGCCGTTATCGGCTCCATTCCGATGGCTGTGTTCATCGAAGCGGTTGTTACATTCTACTTTAAACAAACCGGAGCGGATCCGGTAGTTCTTACGCTCGAGGAGCCCCAATACTCTGGGATAGAGTCGCCTTCCCTATCTTGGTAGCTCGGCGGTACGACCCAAGCTGATGCATTTCAGCCCATTGGGGTTACCCTTTCCGACCGGCACACGGTCTGGTGCTTAATGAAGCCCCATCTACTCGGAATGGACAAGCGGAGAGATAGGTCCGTCTCTACACCAAAACGTGCTGCTGTAACATCCATCCTGTTGCGAGCGGAGGTGCGTCATCCCTCCTCTTAAGAATCAAAACGTCCGGTGGGGCCGAAAGGCTAGGGTACGGACGTTAAAGATCCTCATGTACGGGCTAACGAGTACATACGGGAACCTAATATCACTTGACTCCGAAGCAAATCTCTCTCAATACTACGACAACGTTCCTATCCCCAAATTCGACTGCGTACACTTCCTTGGATCCCAACTCGACTCACGCTGGAATCAGCACATACGATTGAAACGACAAGACTACAGACTACTCTAAAACCTGACAGATGACAAATGGCTAACAAACTTACAATTTACAAAACCGATTTGGACATATGGAATAGAATCTTTGGGAACCGCTAAACCTTTGCATATCCAACATCTCCAATCCCTTCAATCTAAAGTCCTCAAAATTCGTATTATGTCTCGAATACAGTTCTTAAAATTCCATTTATCCAAAATATTGTCACTGGCCCAATAAATAGGATCACCCAAAACTTTATCAAGTTCCACAATAAACTATTCTATCACCCCAATAGTCTTGCACAAGCTTTTTTCAATCCTATAAGGTGTTTCAAGGGGAAATAGCTCCGCAATTTCCATTCTGAGGAGTAGGCAGTGAAGTTTATTCTGTGAAGTGAAGTGGGAGAAAAATATTAATTATTTGCTCCCCTCCAAACATGTAAATAGCTGAAATATAGTTTGTTCATCAAATTACATATTGTATTAAAAAATTGCCGATATTTACAAATATATACAAAAATCATCGATATGAAGATGTTGCCCACGATTTTTTTGTCTACTTGCCTGTTTAAAAAAAAGAAAATTTGCAAACATTACACTGAACCCTGATGTTGCGAATTTCCTGTCTGTTCTCAGTGACCTTGTAACTCTCATCAAGGCAAAGGAAGAGATAACAAATGGAAGAAGAAGAGGTCATTAGTGTTACTCTGTCAATGAAGAACGAATGGGAAAACCGCCGACTTTCGAAGGATTCACCCTAATCCACCATTTGTGGGATTTGCTGTTAAAAGTATATGAGTCGTGAAAATGGTATGAAAAAAAAACCTATACGAAAAATGTCACAAAATGTTTATCGCTAAAGAGTCGCCGATATTTTCTTTTAAATGGCTCAAGGAGAAATGAAAAAATAATAAATCAAATGTGAAATAGCAGGCGATCATCTCCATGTTTCCTTTTATTTCATATTTGATTTATTATTATCTCTTCTTTCCTTCACGATCCCTCCCTCCCTCGGGACAATACGGTCGGATTTATGTAATTTTTCCCTTGTATATTTACTTTTTTAATTTGGAGACAGAGACGAATTGGATCATTTGGATAGCCCCATTTTTCAAATTCCGAATCTTAAAATTACGTACAGTCAAAGGACAGACAATATTATTTTTAATAGAATCAAATAAAAATAATTGAAATTATATTATTATTATTCTGAAATATGTATTTTTGGCCTCATTTTGTGTAGGTAGTAGAACTGAATAGAATTTTTTTTTATATGATTGCATATAAACAGGAGGGTATGGTGGAACATAAAACAGTATAGAACAAAAAGAAAATAGAAAACAGAAAAATCAAATAAATCAGATAACTAAATAAGGCAAAATAAAAAAAAAACTTCAAGGCTAATATGAATAGGTACTACAGAAATAAGTAAAACATATGGCACTTATATAAAATCAAAACAAAAAGAGTATCAATTTTTTTTTTTTTTTTTTTTTTTTTTTTTTTTTTTAACGAGGGTTCGCAACAGCAGAGGTTATATAAACCCTCAAGGTGCCGGTGTTTTTGAAAAAAAGCCCATTTGTAAGTAGCTGGACCTTTACCTTACAGTGATGAGCGCCGTGTCAAAGACTAAACCTTGCGGCCACCGACGCCCCGAGTATCAATATTATTTTTTTTATTTGCAACCTACGCTTATATCGGCAGTAAATGTCCTTAATTTCAAAGCACGAGAAAATAAATAGAGCAGAATTTGTTTGTTTTTTTCTTAGGAAACAATAAAATTTATATTTAAACGTCCTGCCTGCCAAGTTCTAGGTACTTATTTAAATATATTTGTCGTAACGATGAATATGTAGAGTGATGATAAAAAGATGTGTTCCATCCTCCATACTCTTTGGACGGCCATGGCTGCAATTAGAACTTTTTCATTTTGACTTTTTACTATAAACTTAGCCATTATAATAAAAACTTTCTTCTATGCAAGCTAACCGTATTTTTTTTCTTATTTCTTATTAATAAAGGCTGGTACCTTATTGGTCATTAAGCCTTGAGTCTATACTAGTCAACGGTGCAGCCCGGCCCCATCAGAGCGTAGCCCCCGCAAGCCCCGGAGCAGTGGCAGCCCCAGGCTTGGAAAGAACTGAACCCCACGGATCTCTCGCAGCTGATGCTTTTAATCTTAATATTGTGCGCAGGGCTTTATCAAGGAAGGGTTCGACCTCCTCCAAACTCGCTGGAGATCCCTTGATCTTCCGGGGAGGCACCACTCAATCCAGCCCAAGACCGACCAGCACACGACAGCCAGAAGACAGCCGTGCCACACCGCCTACACGGGGAACCATCAAAGGAAACAAGAGTTGAGGGGATGGGATGTTACATTTTATTTATTAGTTGGATGTCTGTTAAGAAATTAAAAATTTTGTTTATTGTTGTTGAGTTGTTGCTTAGTATGGATTGGAGGTCTTTGGGGATTTTGGTCTTTGGTGGAGGGTCCTTGTAGAGGTGTATGTGGGACAGTCTATTAGGATGTGGGATATTGTAATACTGGACATACAAGTTTAGAGGTTTTTTTCAAGGAGGAAAGTATGCGTGAGTCGGGAGTGGCCAATTCGAAGCCTGGTTAGGAGTGTTTCTTCTTTTCGGGAAGAATCCCTAACCGTATTTTTAAAATTAACATTTCCTTTGAAATTGCCTTATTATCAGACACTGCTGGAATGGCACTATATGTTCTTCAGTTGTCTTGTAAGTACCTCTGTGAAGTTAGAAATCTTCCTCGCATAACAAGCAATCCGGTGCGGGCGTTCAAGCAAATGCCACCCAAGAACACAATAGCCCAAATTGGAATGCCACCCAAGGAAGCACACAGCGTCCTGAGCGTCTCCTTATGAATTTACTCTCATCTGATAATTTGAACTCTCACTTCAACTTAATAGAGAACAATCTTCCAATTTTCAATTCTCTTGTCCCCTTGAAGAAACCTGGCCATTTTCTGAGCTGTGGTAAGAAGAGATCGAGGTACCGCGTGTCAAGCCCTGAGGTTTCATTGAGCCTTCTTCTTACAGTCCTGCATTAAATCGAAACATTTCGGACTTGTCTTCTTATCACATTTCCCGTAATGCTGCGGTTTGGTAGATGAATCTATCGTTTCGCCCGTAGGCCTAGTTCGACCCGGTTTTGGCCTTCCAGTGTGAAGCCCTGTTTCTCTGAAGATCCGAAGAACAATTCCTATTGTGCGATTTACACTCAGTCTCCTGGCGAATTCGCCCTGGCTGCATCCTATAATAATGTTGTGACCATGGCACTGTCATATTCACTCAATGCCTGACTGGAGTCAATGAAAAAGGTTTAAGAATAAGAAAAATATCAAGAACAACACGACCTTAAAATAATAATACGAATAATAATGCTAAGTTTTGTGCAAATGTGATTATTCAACACAAAAATAAATAAAGGAAGCAAGCATTATTTACGGTTCATTTGGATTACGATAGCTTCTAATTACCTGTAAGTAATGTGGAAAGATAATGGATTTAATTTCAGACTGAATAAATTGAGTGGTAAATTTCTCCAACAGTGTATGCTAAACAATAATAGCGACTCTCCTTATAAAACGCCTTTTGCACAAGGAATGTCTTGATTACAAATTTTTCCAGTAGGTTTCAATTCAATAGGTAGTCGAGTAAAATTTATAATATAATTCCATTACAGTTCGTTCGATTGATCAATTATCATTTTTCAGTTAATTAATATTTAAGAAAGGTATTGGTTGAGATAAAAAAGTCAGTGTCACGAGCGGGATTCGAACCCACGATCTTCGGCTAGATACGCCCCTGCTCTAACCATTTGAGCTATCGTGACTTCGATCCGCTCGGACACCAACTCCTCTCTCAACCCCTCCTTTGAATTTTCCCTCCTTTCTGCTTTTTTTTATTTCAACCAATACCTTTCATATTAATTAATGGAAAAATGTTAATTGGTCAAGTGGACCACGAAAACTAGTGAATTTAATGTTAAAATGAAGTAATAAATAAAATTTTGGATAACAAAAATTTGGGTTGAAAAATGGCAAATAAAATTCGAAAGGATGGGCTGAGCTGGGATATTCGTATTTAGCCCAAGATCGTGGGTTCGAATCCCGCACGTGATATTGACTTTTTTATCTCAATCAATACCTTACATAAAGATTAATTATTTAAAAGATGTTATTTGCTCAATCGGACCACGAAACCTAATAAATGTAATAAGCAAAATGAAGTCTACTTCACTAAACTCTCCGTGGACATTTCATTGTCGCCGAGAATCAAATAGATTACAGGACATTTGAAAAATGGCAAAAAAGGAGGGAAATTCAAAAAGTTGGGTTGAGATGGGAAGTTAGTGTCCGAGTCTTGCTGAAGGTCGTGGGTTCGAATCCCGCTCATGACACTGACTTTTTTATCTCAACCAATACCTTTCATCAATAATAATTAATTATAATATAATCCTAATAAATTTATTTCTAAAAATTCATAATGAATTTTTTTGTGAGAATAAACCTCGAAAATTCAATTTTTACAAAAACAATTATTCTTCAGAAAAGTTAAGAATTAACAATTAATTAAGGTTTTTAGTTGAGATGAAAAAAAGTCAATGGCACGAACGGGATTCGAACCCACGATCTTCGGCTTGATACGCCGCTGCTCTACCACTTGAGCTATCGTGACCTCGATCCACTCGGACATCAACTTCCTATCTCAAGTTAGGTGAAACCTTATGAGGTTTCCCTCCTTTTTGCCATTTTTCAATTGTCGTGTAATCGGATTGGATTTTCGACGATAAATGAAATGGCCACGGTGAGATTTAGTGAAGTGTACTTCATTTTAATTCATTAAATTTACTAATTTCGTGGTCCGCTTGACCAATTAATTAAGGTTTTTAGTTGAGATGAAAAGTCGAGGTCGAGAGGAAAAGACGAGTAGATCGAGGTCACGATAGCTCAAGTGGTAGAGTAGCGGCGTATCTAGCCGAAGATCGTGGGTTCGAATCCCGCTCGTGCCATTGACTTTTTCTCATCTCAAATAAAAACCTTAATTAATTGTAATGTATTAATTGGACAAGCGGACCACGAAATTAGTGAAGTTAAGAATTAACTTTTCTTTATATATAAGAACATAAGAACACATTAAACACTAATCTAGCTTCAAAAGTCGGAAGGAAAAAAAGAAAAACATGGATATAGAAGCAAATCCATCATTTAAAAAAAAGTCGCAGGGTAGACAACGTAATTAGATTAGTTATAGATATACCAGCAATCTTTTGGCTAATTTTTGACGAAAACTCTTCATGAAGGTATGGTCTTGAAGAAGACAGCAAATTTAGTTGCTACCGCCAAGCTTTCGACCTAGTTTAAAATCATCATCCAGGCAAAACAACTTTAAACATATCTACAGATTAACATATTTAAGTTTTTTCATGAATTCTTAAATTTCCTTTAAGACAAACTCAGTCCCAGTCTGAATATCAATCTGCAGACATATTTAGAGTTGTATTGCCCTGATGACCTTAAAATATGTCGAAAGCTTGGGTGTAGCAAATAAATTTGCTTTCTTCTCCAATTTCGTGCCTTGATCAAGTGTGCTCGTAAGTGAAAAAGTAGTTGACACATCAAATACAGAAACGTGGGGTGATTAGTGTCCGTTAGTCGATGATTATTTGGAGATCGTGAGATGCGGTCCTGTATGACGTAGGTTTCAGAAAAACATTTTCTTTATCGTGCCAACGTTTCGATCTTTATTGAGATCATCTTCAGAGATCAAAGTGTTTGTTTTCTGCGTAATTGTGCCCTTCTTGCATGTCGTGTTGAGAGTTAGAAAACAGAAACCTTTAGTCCGTAAACATTTTAAAGAATTATTGTGTCTATATATACAATTAGCCGATTATAAATCCTGGAGGTGGTTCTTTCTAAAATGCAGAACGTATGGCCTCAATTAAAAAATAAATAAAAAATGGGATTGAGTTATTTTTCAAGGAAATTTGAGATCGCCTGTAAAAACGTAAATAAAGCTTGGCAGGATCAACTAAATTTGCTCTCTTCTTGAAGACAGTACCTTGATCCAGTGTTCATAAGTGAAAAATTCGTCGATAGTTCTAATATTGAAAACAGAAACTTCATATAAATATTTTTTTGAGATTAATGTAATATAAAAAATTTGTGTTTTGTGTACGATGGTCGAAATGTAAGACAAACGTTAAGGAGGAAATGAAGCATTTACATTTTGAAGGCGTTGTTTGCAATTTGATTTTACAAAATGTTCCAAGCCGCGCACAACCACCGCCCCCTCGTGTCGGCCGTTTAATGGGGAAAACTAATGTGTTTTTTAATGTCTAAACTGGTGGAATGGGGTTCCGCGACGCAGATGTGTTTCGGGTCGGGCCGAGGTTATTCTACATTAGGGTGCCGACCCTTTTTCCCGACCTCCCGCGCACATCCAAAACCCAAACGACTTTTATCTGCAGAGAGGCCGGGAGTTATCGCCGTTAAATAAAAGACCAATAACCGTTTGTTCAACCGCGCCACAACTCTGCCCGGGATGGAACGTTCTGTTCCAACCGTTTTTTAATTGGCTCCAAAATTGCTATAAACGTTGCCAAATATTGAACAACGGCTCCGATAATGGAAATGTTTATCTTCGACGCTTTATTCGATAACGATGGGTTTAATTGATTCCCGTTTATTATTTACGTTTATTTACAAAGGCAACCGCTAGGGTTTTTTTATTTGTTGGTTTTTTTTAATCCAAGAACATACTAATGTGGTTATAGAACTTGGGCAATTTCTACAAATTTCAAGTTCTGGCCACTGCACATCTCGACAATTCTCGCTCCGCAAATTGATATAAGACCTACAACAATTTTTTATATGTACCGCCGAAGTACACAAATAGTGCAGTCATCCGGCATGGTTCAGATCTCCTAACGACCGATAAAGAGAAAGTAAATGGGATGGGGAATTATTTCGAATCAGTCCACCGCTAGACTTTAAAGCAGGGCCCATAGAATCTTCAAAGGTTTGTATCTAGGAAAATAAAAATTCTCGTTCTCTGATAGCCTTAATTACAGCTCTAGAGAGTGCAAAATCGTTACTCCTAGCGAAGTCAAAAACATCATAAAATCAAGGCAAAATAGGAAAACCCCAGGATTTGATGGTATATCAAACCTTATGTTAAAAAACATTCCAAAAAAGCTCTGGTTTTCTCAGTATACTTTTTTTTGCCTTATGATCTTTGCATATTAGCCATGACGAATTCTTATATATGTTGTTTCAAATTGCGGGTTATGGGGAAAAAAGGGCCAGAGGCGACGGTGGGAATCGAACCCACGACCGCGGCGTGAGAGTCTCTCATGCTAACCACTCGGCTACCGCGGTCCGCGGCGTGAGAGTCTCTCATGCTAACCACTCGGCTACCGCGGTCCCCCTCTCTCAGTATACTTATTTAACGCGATGTTCTTCCTTGGATATTTTCCTCAAAACTGGAAGACGGCAAACCTTATTTTTATAAAAAAGCCAAAAAAGCCTGCCGAGAATCCGTCAAGTTTCTCACCCATTAGTGCTGAGTGCACTTAGTAAGATATTCGAAAAGTGCATTCAGCACCGTCTTAACCTCCACATTAACGCTAATAACATTATTATAGATGAGCAGCACGGCTTTAGACCGGGCCTCTTTACGGCCACCCAACTCACTCGCGTACTAGATCATGTGACCATGTTCAACAAAAAAAAAAAAACACACTGGGATGGTCCTCTTGGACATGGAGAAGGCCTTTGATTCGGTCTGGCAGGACGGTATGGTATACAGGCTCATTGAAATGAATTTCCCTGGATACCTTATAAAAGTTGTCATATCCTGCTTAAAAAACCCGTTCTTTCCGTGTTTCCCTAAACAATGAAACTTCTAGACCATTCCCAATTGCCGCCGGAGTTCCCCAAGGTTCAATCCTAGGGCCATGTTTGTTTCTCCTTTTTATAAATCCACTCCCCTCACTGAGTAATTGCAAAATTGTGCTTTATGCGGATGACATAGCTGTCTATTGGTCATCCTGGAGGCCTAAGACAATTGTGAAAAGACTAAATGACAGCATCACCAGGATTTGCAGGTTTTGTCACCGCTGGAAACTTAGGATTAATGTCCTCAAAACTGAGGCCATATTCTTTACAAAACGACGATCAATATTTAGGGAAACCATTTCAATTCACGGACACAAAATCGAGTGGTGTGAAAGAGTAAAGTACTTGGGTTTAACTCTGGACGGAAAACTTAACTTCTCTAAACATATAAATGAAATGGGTCCTATCAGCGGTGTAGCAGCTTCTTGCCTTGCAAGAGTGTCCGATTTCTCGTTGCCTTCTACTCCCATGTGTCCAGGAACACAGCAGAGTCTGACTTTGTTCTGGATACCTAATATGTTTAGTTTGGTTTTGCAGTTTAGCACCAACCTTGAACTAATGATATTTGAGTTTAGTGCTTTGATGGCTGCTTGGCTATCTGACATGATAGCTGTATCCTTGCTTTTGTACCCTTTACTTAGGTTGAGTTGGGTACATTGGAATAATGGGAGAAGCTTCTTTTAGTAATGAAAAGAAATGAACAAATACTATTTCCGAATATCAGTTCTGCTTCCGAAGTCCCCATTCGACTGTTCAGCAAGCTCATCGCGTTCCCTGGATCTGATACGGTATAGTCCTTATGTATTCTGGATTTAGCTCATTGATAGGGTATGGCATCCGTGGCTGCTGTATTAAGTAAAGGGCAACCTATCACCTCATCCTCCCCGATCAATACTTTCATGTCACTCAAAGATCTTCTTCCTCTATTACCTTGTCCGAACTGAAGTCCAAAAAGGGGGCACACTTTCTCCTGTATTATACACAATTTATACGTTAGCATACCCTCTCACCGATAAACTACACCTTCACCTTCGACAACAATTTTGCTTCCTAATTACGTTCCAGTCATAGCGATCCGTAATCTACAAAACCATCTCCTTGTCCATTAGCCCTGGCTCCGGAGGTGGAGAATCAAGGTAAACGAACAAAAACTAATCACAGTTTCCTCCTATACTTTAACAAAAATTTATATTTATTTCGTGGTCTGCTTAGCCAAATAAATTATTTTCAATTAATAAAAAAGTCAGTGTCACGAGCGGGATTCGAACCCACGATCTTCGGCTAAATAAGCCGCTGCTCTACCACTTGAGCTATCGTGATTTCGATCCACTCGGACACTAACCTCCTATTTGAATTTTCCCTCCTTTTCGCTATTTTTCAAATGTCGTGTAATCTATTTGATTCTCGGCGACAAATGAAATGTCCACGGAGAGTTTAGTGAAGTAGACTTCATTTTGCTTATTACATTTATTAGGTTTCGTAGTCCACTTCATCAAATAAATTCTTTTAAATTAATTAAGACTTTGGTTGAGATAAAACACTAATCCTATTCCGAATACGAATCAAGTACAATATCTCGGACTTTACATTGACAAACGAACGACGTGGAATTCACACACTCGACTAAACCGTACAGAATGCAGCCGCAGATGCGCTGAAGATCATGGTATGGTCTTGATGGAAAAAAGCGAATTCAATTGCTACTGCCAAGCTTTTGAACTATGTTAAGGTCATCATCAGAACAAAATCTTAAGTATGTCTACACACTGACATAATTAAGTTTTTAATAGACTATTTCCAATGTTTTTCAAGACCGACTCAGTCTCAACATTGCCAAGGACTGTTTGATCTTTTTCAACACGTCTATAATCTGATCCAAAGTATTCGTGATTAATTAGAGTCTGGAATATACTAGAAGGAATACCCAACATGCGAAAATAAATAGCGTTATGGTTGTTGAAACCGGCAGTGCTCAACCTCCTCGGCCTAAATCTCAAGAGACGAAATAGGCAATCTTTGACGATTGCACCGAATCTTATCTTGAGGAAATGGGCCCTAGATAGAAACCCCCCCTCGTTTGACAAGCTGTTGTCTCCCTCTCACAAATGAAAATGATACTTATATACAGTCCAACCTGAGGGGTGTCGATCTACTCCTAAACAGAAAATTTGTTAGTTACCGAAAAGAAATTCTTCACTGTCTATATAATACGAGTGATTTTTTTCCATCTCGATCGTGTTGCTATTTGAATTTTTTTTGATGATACTTCATGTAAAGATGATAGATTATCTGATAATAGACTGAATTTCTATTATTTTTGTGGAGCTGGATCTAGATTTCTTTGCATTATTTTAGTTGTTTTATTTATCAATTTTCTAATTTTGTTTATTTTCTGCTTGTATATGAGATTATTATTTGAATTTAATAGGTATTATTTGACTGACTATTTAAAAATAAATAAATTTTTGTTCTATTTCATTTGTAAAGAGGACTCTAGTTTTGTGTTTACCTTATTTTTGTTAGGTTTCATTTATCAATTTTCTAATTTTGTTTATTTTCTGCTTGTATATGAGATTATTATTTGAATTTAATAGGTATTATTTGACTGACTATTTAAAAATAAATAAATTTTTGTTCTATTTCATTTGTAAAGAGGACTCTAGTTTTGTGTTTACCTTATTTTTGTTAGGTTTCATTTATCAATTTTCTAATTTTGTTTTACTTTTTGCTATTATTTATACGATATGTATATTTATATGTAATTATTAAATCCATTAGATTTCGTGGTCCGATTGACCAAATAACTTCTTACAATTAGTTACTGGTTAAGGTATTGGTTGAGGAAAAAAGTCAGTGTCACGAGCTAGATTCGAACCCACGACCGTCGGAACGAATTTTTGATCTCGTTTAATTTGGTTAACATGAAAATAGGAATGCTGTAATTAATTTAACGACAAAATTACATAGACATAATTCGAAATAAACTTTAAAAAAATTTGAGTGTCCTTTTTTTATTTATTTATTTTTTTTTTGCATTGGATTTTTATCCGTACCTCAAATATGGTATTAATTTTCAATCAATAATTTTTTACTTTTTAAGTATGACATAGTGTTAAAAGAAAAATTAAATTAAATTTTTTTCAATTAATTAAGGTTTTTATTTGAGGTAAAAAGTCAGCGTCACGAGCGGGGTTCGAACCCACGACCTACCGGCTAGGTACGCCGCTGCTCTACCACTTGAGCTATCGTGACCTCGATCCACTCGGACACTAACTTCCTATTTCCACCCCACCTTTTGAATTTTCCCTCCTTTTTGCCATTTTTCAATTGTCGTGTAATCGGATTGGATTTTCGACGATAAATGAAATGGCCACGGTGAGATTTAGTGAAGTGTACTTCATTTTAATTCATTAAATTTACTAATTTCGTGGTCCGCTTGACCAATTAATTAAGGTTTTTAGTTGAGATGAAAAGTCGAGGTCGAGAGGAAAAGACGAGTAGATCGAGGTCACGATAGCTCAAGTGGTAGAGTAGCGGCGTATCTAGCCGAAGATCGTGGGTTCGAATCCCGCTCGTGCCATTGACTTTTTTTNGTTGTCAGGGTCATCGTTAACTGATTGACCCAATAATCCCCTGACATTCTCCCTTATCATTGAGGCCTGCCCACGGATTGTTCTAGGAAAAATAAATAAGGAGAGTAAGCTGGACATCCGTGTAGGAAGGTGGTCTCTTTTTTCAGATTAAGGATAGGGTGAGAGAAATTATTTTATTAACCCTCTTATTTTTCATACGGCCTCGAATAGTTTACCTCCTTATAAAATTTTAATTAGTTTTAATCAATGGTTAATTTTGCTCAATAAACTTTTTAAAAAAAGGAGAACTGATTTGAGTTTATTTTTATTTTTAAAAAACCTGGTTTAAACAGGGAACCTTGTTACAAATGGTAGCAGAGCGATTTATCTTTCCACAGTCAATTTTTTTTTCTTTTTTTTACGAGAGGTGAGTTTTGAATTTTTCCGTTTTTCTTCTATCCAAATTTTTTTCAAGCGCAAGTTAAACTTCCTGAGAGCAGGTTGTTCATTTTACATTATTATTTTCTACATTAATTTTTTTCTCAGAATAATGTATTCAATGTATAACAAATAACTTCATTTTTGTCTTTTATTAGGGGGGGGGGAATAAATTCATTATTTATTAGGGCTCATTCCAAGAAGCACGCGGTTTTTGAGCCCTTTACAAATGGTTAGTTTATTTTAAAAAATTTATCCTTTTTTTCTACATTTCGGGCTTTTCTTCACAATCGCAAAGCAGGTTTGATCAAAAATATATATTTAATAGGCTTTATCTGCCAGTTTTTGTGAAAATAAATAATTTTTGGAAAACGTTTGACTTTTTTTCAAGGATTAGTTTTTCTTATATTAAAAAACGTTTAACTGTATCCCTCACTGTTTTACAGAGTTTTGTTATATTTAATTGTTACTTCTCCATTATTTTATTTATTTGTCGTTTTTCTTAAATTACACTTATTAATATGTACCTAAATTTATAAATTTGTGCAATATTTATATTTAATGAAAATTTGGATTATTATAAAAAATGATTATGACTGGTTTCTACTTCTTTTGTAGAAAAGGATCTAATTTTGTTTTTGCATTATTTTAGTTATGATTTAGTTATCAATTTTCTAATTTTGTTTTTGCATTATTTTAGTTATGTTTTAGTTATCAGTTTTCTAATTTTGTTTATTTTCTGCTTGTATATGAGATTTGTATTTAAATTTAATATGTATTATTTGATTGACTATATAAAAATAAATAAATTTTTGTTCTACTTCATTTGTAAAGAGGAATCTTTTGTTTTTAACTTATTTTTGTTATGTTTCATTTATCAATTTTCTAATTTTGTTTTATTTTTTGCTATTATTTATAAGATATGTATATTAATATTTAATCATTAAAACCATTAGAGTTCGTGTTCCGCTTGACAAAATAAATTCTTTTCAAGTAATTAAGGTTTTGGTTGAGTTAAAAAAGTCAGTGTCACCTGCGGGATTCGAACCCACGTCCTTCGGCTAAATATACCGCTGCTCTACCACTTGAGCTATCGTGACACTTTGTGGATGTCACGTTAGCTCATGTGGTAGAGCAGCGGCGTATTTAGCCTAAGGTCGTGGGTTCGAATTCCTCTCCTGACACTGGCTTTTTTATTTCTACCAATACCTTACATAAAGATTAATACCTTGAAAGAAGTTATTTGGTCAATTGGATCACGAAATATAATGAAAAAAAATTTATTAGAGCATAAATGGAGCTCGGATCTATTTATGGCGAGTGGAATGTTTTCTCTTCTTCTTCGAATTGATAAAATCTTATTCAAAATGATTGAGGAAGAATGAGGACAGGTTGTCAATACGGCCTTGCCCAACTTTTATGCCGTTGTCCTGGTTTTCCTTGCGTAAATCAAAACGGTTTTTACAATTTGCTAGAAAGTTTTTCCTCAATAGAATAGTCAACCGCAAATTACCGAAAAAAATGTAATATTTCTGGAACTAGTTCTATTTGAGAGCAGGCTGGACAAAAACAAATTGATCGCGAATTTGGGCGTGTTGATTTTTTGGAGATTTGGCGTGAAGATGACCCCCAGTCAAAAAACTGTTATTGAGAGTGCATCTAAAAGAAGTAAGGTATAACACAAAAGAAATCGTATTTTGATTGATTTTTAACAAAATCTATAACATGTTTATCCAAGTGCAAATGTCAAGATAAAAATGATTGTCAAACAATAAACGAAAAAGAAAGGTTTATTGGAAACAAATGTCATGTTCATTCAACCAAACGTTTATCTTCACAGACGCATTTTCATTACTTTCATTTTATTACTTTCAAAATTCATTGTTTATTTTGCTAAATAAATACTGAAGAGTTCCCAAAAAAACATATAATTAGAATTTTAAACGTGTTATTATTTGATGTGATAGATTTTTTTAATAGGAAATCACTTTTCAGGCAAGCAGTTCATAAAGAAATGGAAACAATCCTCTTTAATAAGATAAATATATTAATAATGTTTTATGACAGTTATATTGATTAGAGGATGTGAGAAGTTAGAAACTATTGAAGATTATCGTAGAGTTCCGGGTGGAAGGGTGTAATTAATTCCTCTAAGTTACACACCCTCCTTTCCGCCACACCAATGCCACCCCCACCAAACCACTACAGCAGCCCTTGTCTCTTTATTAATTGCCCTGTGAAACTTATTAGGGTTTTACAAGGGATAGATCGCTTTAATTACTGGATAAGGTGTTTATTAAGCGCCGCCTGTTAAAACTTGTAGATCGCTAAGTGCTTCGACGTTGTCGTTTATCAATTTCCGACGTCTCTATGGGAAAAATCCGAATTTTGTGTGATATTGAAAAGTTATCCGGTAATTATCGTTTTAATCTTAAATATCGGTAAGGTATTTTAAAAAAATCCTTTTGTATCCCACTGTGAATATTTTTCTACTAAAAACACGAGCCTGCGGACTTCACCAATTTTAATTTTAAACAAATTTCATGCAATAAGTCGAAAACAATTAAACAAGTTACAAAACTGAGCCTCTTCCCAATTCGCCTTAAGAACCGGAAAAAAAATAAATATTATTTTATACCATTGTTGTGTATGTATTTTAAGAGTTATACAAAGCGATCTAGTTTCGTTTTTGCATTTTTGCATTATTTTGGTATGTTTTATATTTATCATTTCTGTAATTTTGTTTATTTTTTATATATGAGATGTGCGTTAAATTTAATAGGCTTATTTGACTATCTAGGTGAAAATATATACATTTTTGTAAACGACTTTCTTTTCGAACATTAGTTTTTAAAAATTTAAAATTGATTTTATACCATTGTTGTGTATGTATTTTAAGAGTTATACAGAGCGAGTTATTTATAAATTTAGTAATTTTGTTTATTTTTTACTTTTATATGAGATTTGTGTTAAATTTAATAGGCTTATTGGACTGTCTAGGTGAAAATAAATACGTTTTTGTAAACCATTTTCTTTTCGAACATTAGTTTTTAAAAATTTAAAATTGATTTTATACCATTTTTGTGTATGTATTTTACGAGTTTTACAGAGCGATCTAGTTTTTTTTCCATTTTTGCATTATTTTAATATGTTTTATATTTATCAATTTTGTAATTTTGTTTATTTTTTACTTTTATATGAGATGTGTGTTAAATTTAATAGGCTTATTTGACTATCTAGGTGAAAATATATACATTTTTGTAAACGACTTTCTTTTCGAACATTAGATTTTAAAAATTTAAAATTGATTTTATATTATTGTTGTGTATGTATTTTAAGAGTTATACAGAGCGATCTAGTTTCGTTTTTGCATGTTTGCATTATTTTGGTATGTTTTATATTTATCAATTTTGTAATTTTGTTTATTTTTTACTTTTATATGAGATGTGTGTTAAATTTAATAGGCTTATTTGACTATCTAGGTGAAAATATATACATTTTTGTAAACGACTTTCTTTTCGAACATTAGATTTTAAAAATTTAAAATTGATTTTATATTATTGTTGTGTATGTATTTTAAGAGTTATACAGAGCGATCTAGTTTCGTTTTTGCATGTTTGCATTATTTTGGTATGTTTTATATTTATCAATTTTGTAATTTTGTTTATTTTTTACTTTTATATGAGATGTGTGTTAAATTTAATAGGCTTATTTGACTATCTAGGTGAAAATATATACATTTTTGTAAACGACTTTCTTTGTATGTATTTTAGGAGTTATACAGACCGATCTAGTTATGTTTCCGCATTATTTTAGTATGTTTTATATTTATCAATTTTGTAATTTTGTTTATTTTTTACATTACAATTAATTAAGGTTTTTAGTTGAGATGAAAAAAGTCAATGGGACGAGCCGGATTTGAACCCACAATCTTCGGCTAGATACGCCGCTGCTATATATATATAATATATGTTTCAATATTTAGATTTAATTTAGAATTAATCACAATTGTGACAGACACAATATTATGACTGAATTTGTACTAGTTTTGTAATATTGAATCTAGCTTTGTTATTGCATTATTTTAGTATGATTTTTTAATCAATATTCTAATATTGTTTATTTTTTGTTTTAATGTGAGGTGTGGTTTTGAATGTAATAGGCATTCTTTGACTCTCTATGTGGAAATAAATAAATTTTTGTAAACGATTTTCTTTTCTAAGATTAGTTCTTAAAAATTAAAAAAACATTTAACACTATTTATTTTTATATTTTTACTACTTTTTGTTAGATTTAATTATCTGTATATTTTTATTCATTTGATCTTCTTTCTCATATTACATCAATAAATATGTACCTAAATTGTATACATATGTATTTAATTATACTATGTTTATATATATAAATTACTAATTATATTTTTTTTCGATATTTCGATATTTACATTTAATTAAAATTAGGACATGTTATACGATTATGGCTGGATTTCTACTACTTTTGTAAAATTGGATCTCATTTTGTTTTTGCATTATGTTAGTTGTTTTTATTTTATCAATTTGCTTATTTTGTTTATTTCTTGTTTTAATATGAGATGTGCCTTTGAATTTAATAAGCATTATTTGACTATCTATGTGGAAATAAATCAATTTTTGTAAACGATTTTCTTTTCCAAGATTAGTTTTTAAAATTAAAAAAACAAACTGTTAACAATATTTATTCCTATGTTTTTACTGCTTTTTGTTATATTTAATTGTTACTTTTATAGACAAATTTACATTTGTCGAGGCTGTTAAAAGATCACATAAAAAAATTAATTTAAATATGATTTTAAACCATTGTTGTGTACGTATTTTAAAATTGGAAATCATGGTCAGATTCTCGACCCTTCCGTAGATAATCAACTTGTTCCAAATGTCTAAGGGATTCGACATAAATCCACTTGAAACCTTTGAACTGTTCATTTTTCGGCCAAACCAAAAAGTATTAAAAAGAGCTTTAAATTCCCTTTATGAAGGCACCCGTCTCGTACTTTCAATTTAATTTAAATTTAGCTGTGTGACTTATGATGGCGGTTACTTGTGTGATGGTGAATGTTCGGTAGTAATTGCAAAAAAATGCATTTCTTAACGTAATCAGTGATTGACGTAAACACCAGGTAACTAGAAAATTATTCGGAAATCGTGAGATGCGGTCTGGTGTGATGTAGGTTTCAGAAAAACATTTTCTTTATCGTGCCAACGTTTCGATCTTTATTGAGATCTTCTTCAGGGTTTGGGATTTTTGTGTTCAATGNAGAAAAACATTTTCTTTATCGTGCCAACGTTTCGATCTTTATTGAGATCATCTTCAGGGCTCAAAGTGTTTGTCTTCTGTGTAATTGTGCCATTCTTACGTGTCGATCTTTATTGAAATCATCTTCAGGGCTCAAAGTGTTTGTCTTCTGTGTAATTGTGCCATTCTTACGTGTCGATCTTTATTGAAATCATCTTCAGAGCCTGGAATTTACAAACATTGTTTAAGTTTAACAAATAAATGAGGATGTGGGAAAAAGTGAATTTGTACAATGCAAAAATATATTTTTTATATTCAATCAAAGTATTTCTAATCACTGATAAATATGACAAAAAATAAACAAAATTAGATCCAACTTTACAAAAATAGTAGAAATTCAGCTATAATCGTATAATATGGCCTAAATTTAATTAAATCTAAATAAAAATATAAAGAATATTTTTTTGAATTGTATAAATTCACTTTTTTCCACATCCTCATATATTTGTTAAACTTAAACCATGTTTGTAAATCCCCGGCACTGAAGATGATCTAAATAAAGATCGAAACGTTGGCACGATAAAGAAAATGTTTTTCTGAAACCTACATCACACCAGACCGCATCTCAAGATTTCCGAATAATCATCGACTAACGGTCACTAATCACCACACGTAACTAGAAAAGTTGGTGAGGGTTTAAAGGTTTTATAAAGATTTTGTTCAGGGAGGTCTCTATCACCTTCTCCCAACTACCGTTTGTTACTAGCCCAATTATGCCCTTCTTATAAAGTTTGGATATCAAGACTTAAAAAATAAATTTAGCATATTTTCCTGCTGTTGGCGTTTATCGATCTCCCGATTGTCCCGATGTGCCAAGAATAGGCGAAAGTCAGGTTGGGTCAGGTTTGGAGAGTACGGAGGGTGTGATGGGACTTCCAAACCAATCTTTATTGTAAGCTCTTTTGCCGTTCTGGCAGTGTAAGTTATCGCGTTGTTCTGGAGAAAAAAAAACACCTTTTCCGTACCCGAGAGCAGGTTGTTTCTTGGCCAGGGGAAGAGATACTCGTTGCCGTTGGACTGAATGGATTTCTGCAATGGTCTGACCATATGGTAAAAGTTCATAGCGTCCACCAAACCCATAAATTTTTGTTGGTGTATATTTGGTTTTTGCGTCAATAGTTCAGATTCATTTTGTGGCAATCGTACTGCTCCTGTTGTTGCTGTACAACATTCACATCGTGAAATGTGACAATCCAGTCAGAAAAGTGTACTTTGCGCCGTGACAGCAATAAAAGGCAAATCTTTAGAGTCAGAAGCTTGTCAATTTATGAGGAACCCATTTGCTCAGTTTACACGTCTTTCTAAGTCGATGAAAGCTAGAGCAAATGGTTTCCTGGTTTATGGTAAACATTGTGGCAACCTCCGGAAGTGTTTACCCGAATCGAGTTCGATATCTTCCCTCAATTCGGGTCATTCAAGACAGAAGGTCAACCTGGTCCATCTTCAATCACCTTGCAAATGTATTGAACCACTTCTGGGCAATGCGCTCAATGGTTTCATTACCGAACGCAGTGCAAATTTCACTTGCTGCTTGCCATTGTACCGTAAATTCCTACAATAAGTACGAAAAAATTATGTGTTTTGAAGCCATGTTTAAGAAAATATTTGATAATTTACATTGAGCTATTCAACACAGTTTTTCTTTATGAGCTAACGCATTATCCTCTTGTATTACTTGATGCTAACATATAATCCTTTTATGTAAACAAAAATATTGTTTAACTGTATTAAAACAATAACAAATGTAAAACCGTAGGAACTATTCTTGTTACCTGGTAATTGTATATTGTGTAATTTGATTAGACTCCTATCGAAAACCACAAGCTTAGCCTATATGTGGAAAATATTTCTAAAATATATGTTTTGTATACTTTTGTTAAAATAAAATAAATATGTTTATGATGGAAGAGACGTTCGTTCTGGGACGAAAATATTTGATGAATGTGCATATTTACCCAGCCATGACTTGGCCTCTCCGGTTAGGATACAACTCAGGGTGCTGTCCATATCTGAGGTAAACGTCGAACTGTTGCTCCGCTCTCGAATCGAAGCTGAAGTAAGTCTGATCGGTGAAGTTGTCGGCGTGGAAGACGAGCTTGACGAAGCTCGTCTCCGAAATGAACACCTGGGGCTGCTCTGTCTCGCCGCAGAAAAGGCCTGGGTCCTTCCTGTTGGACAGCTCCGTCTTCGCATTTCCGTCCACGATCTGAAACAATCGACTTATATCAGCGACTTCTCAATCTCACTTTATCGACGCTATTTATCAGAAATTGACTGGAAAGGGCGGAGAGGGAGGGACGAAATTGATGGAGACTTAGGTCACCCCCTGTGAAATAT
The DNA here is from genome assembly GCF_000648675.2 of Cimex lectularius. Lineage (NCBI taxonomy): Eukaryota > Metazoa > Arthropoda > Insecta > Hemiptera > Cimicidae > Cimex > Cimex lectularius. The sequence goes on from NW_019393130.1 coordinate 600,712, forward strand.
AGCCGCCACATTTTAAGTTCATTTTTCACTCCTATTTTTTCCGCCCTATTGAGAAGATTTGCAGCAGGCGGAGTTCGGTATTGTCCAAGAGTTAGGTGTGGGTCGGGTTTATCTCTTTTTTTTTCATAATGTATGTGAGAAGGGTTCTACATTTGGGCCGAACAAAAGGTTAAAGTGACGAGACCGGTTTCCTTTTTTCACCTCAGCCTCTATCCATGCCATACGTTCTCATTTGAAAGTCGTTTAATTTTTACGAATTCGGAAAACATCACCAACCAATAATATTTCTATTTCAATCAATATGATTCAGTTTTATTATATATGTAGAAATTAAGAAAAATCATGACAAAATACATATTTTACATATAGAGGTATGAATAAAATGATGATAAATGATGTATATATGTTAAAAAACAAGTCCTGGTGTTAACGGTTTTACAATCTTTTTGCTCCTACGAATGATTTCATTTACCTGTTAAACTCTTGTATTCGACGAAATAAATAGAAGTATTATATCGCCGTTTGACTTTTTTTCCTTTTTTACTGTTTTAGAGCCGGCAAACTTCACTGGCCATCGCCAGCCCTCTCTTCTTTAGCTTTCCATTTATTTTCTTATTTCTCTCACGTTTTAAACGTTAATTTATTTCACTGAAACTTCAGAAAAGTTATGATGTTGATATAAGGGTAACCAATTATTTTTCTTTATCTATTGCTAGACTCTCTGCATAGCATGGCCTCGTCAATTTTGGATAAAATTACACATCATAAACAAATACACAGAAACGCAAAAAAAGGATAGTCTGATTAGCATCCACACTACCCAAGAGTACTTAACATTCCTCGGGTTAATTGGGGATACGCCTTCCTATTCACGCTAATAAATTACATACACACTTCTCCAGAGTATTCGATATTCCTCGGGGTAATTGAAGATAGGGCATATCTCAGACCATCTGTTGCTGTGGTTTCCACATACAGAGACCTCGGCTATAAAGATTTCTATCTTAAATTCGTTAATACAATTTTGCTCATTTTAGCCCAAAACGTTTCTGATGTATTCCATGTATGTAACCGTCTGAGCTTCGTAAGTCTGAATAGTTGCTGATTAGATAAAATTATTTGGTAAAACTCGATTCATTTTAAATTTTCTGTTACTTCCTTCCTATGTGGTTCTGTTTTTGCTTCGTGTTCCGTTGTGCTTTTCCTACATTACAAAACTTGTTACCTAACTTTCCTCAACTTTTATTTTTAAATGACTATTAATTAAGGTTTTTAGTTGAGATGAAAAAAAGTTAATGGCACGAGAGGGATTCGAACCCACGACCTTCGGCTAGATACGCCGCTGCTCTACCACCTGAGCTATCGTGACCTCGATCCACTCGGACATCAACTCCCCATCTCAACCCCACCTTATGAGTTTTCCCTCATTTTGCCATCTTCCAAATGTCGTGTAATCGGATTGGATTCTCGACGACAATTGAAATGGCGACGGAGAGCTTTAGTGAAGTGTACTTCATTTTAAACCATTAATTCACTACTTTCGTGGTCCGCTTGACCAATTAATACATGACAATTAATTAAGGTTTTAGTTGAGATGAAAAAAAGTTAATGGCACGAGAGGTACATACGATTACAGGTTCATCACACAACAGAATTTCAGAAAAAAAATTACCCAGTGTATTCTTAAAATCGAAAATAAAATATTGAAGTTTAAATTTAAAATGTTTTCTAATTCAATAATCCATTTCGCTACAATTGGTCAGGATTTCTTCTTTTAAGTGGCAATTCTTAATCATAAAAGGTTTTCTTTTCATCTCTGCAGATATTGGCTAAGTATAAAAAATAAAAAATTGTTAGCCTAGATCTATAATAGTTAAATTATGAGATAAATTAGGATGAACTTGAAAAAAAATTTGAATTTCAAAAATACTATAAGTGCAATTCTTTATGATATATGAAAACCAAAAGTAGAAAAATTGCTCAATTGATAATAAATAGACTGCTTAGGCGGTTATGCCCGAAGCAGGCAAGGCGTTTTTCGTGGGTGAGACGTTATCGAGATAAGACGTCGGCTGTGGATAGGACATTGCCGAACGCCAAGGACGCCTGATTCGTTGACCGGTTACACGGGTTTACATCTTTTTCACTTTTACTCATCTCACAAGCTGCAGACGTGGGCCCGTTCAAGAATCTCAATAAATGAATTATAACGGTATGCTCAGAAGAGCAAGAATTATGGTGACGACAAACCACCGATGAAAAACGTACCAAATTTTTAAGAGGCATTTTACGTTCACGAAAAAAAAATTAAATAATTAAATTTCTCTTTCTTACATTCCAAAAATACAGAGATAACAACTTCAATTTAATTATATTTCTACCAATACATTTTTTTTCTCACAATTTTTGACAAGAACGCTATATTATGTACGGTTTCTTTAAATCTGCGCAAGCGCACTTCATTCAGTTTAACGTTACGTTCACGCTAATGTTATGCAAAATCTCTCAAATAATAATAATCCATTCATGTTTTAATGGTTACTTATTTCAATTAATTTTTTTTTATGTATGGTCTTCTCATGTCGTCTCATGAAAAAAAGTCAGTGTCACGAGCGGGATTCGAACCTACGACCTTCGGCTAGATACGCCGCTGGTCGACCACTTGAGCTATCGTGACCTAGATCCATTCGGACACTAACTTCCCATCTCAACCCCACCTCATGAGTTTTCCTTCCTTTTTGCTATTTTTCAAATGTCGTGTAATCAGGGTTCGATTCTCACCGAATTATGAAGTCGGCACTGTTGGTGAAATGATACTTCTTTACTTATTAAATATTAATCCATTTATGCTTTATTGATCTAATTGACCAAATTACTTATTTCAATTAATTATTCAAAGTTCAAAGTTATTCAATGGGGCTATGGTGTCCGAGTGGATAGCCATTACGATAAATCATGTAGCGGCCTATTCACCTAAGGTCGTAGGTTCGAATCCCGATCATGACACTAACTTTTTCATCCCAACCAAGACCTTACATAAAACGAACAAGAATAATAAGTAATTTTGTCATTTAGACCACTAAAAAATCAATGAATTTTATTGGAAGGAAGACCTTATATAAAAAAGAATAATTAATTGGAATAACTAATTTTGTCATTAAGTCCACTAAAACATAAATAGATTTTCCTGGAAGGAAGACTTTACATAAAAAAAAGAATAATTAACCGAAATAAGTAACAATTAATTAAAGTTTTTAGTTGAAAAAAAAGTCAATGGCACGAGCGGGATTCGAACCCACGATCTTCGGCTAGATACGCCGCTGTTCTACCATTTGAGCTATCATGACCTCGATCCACTCGGATACCATAAACATAAATGAATTTTACTGGAAAGAAGACCATTCGTAAAAAAAGAATAATTAATTGAAATAAGTAATTTGGTCATTTAAACCACTAAAACAGAAATGGATTTTCCTGGAAGGAAGACCTTACATAAAAAAAGAATAATTAATTGAAATCAGTAATTTGGTTATTTAGACCACTAAAACCTAAATGGATTGTAATGGAAGGAAGAACTTACATAAAAAAATAATAATGAATTTAAATAAGTAATTTGGTCATTTAGACAATTAAAACATAAATATATTAAATTGAAAGGAAGACCTTACATAAAAAAAGAATAATTAATTGAAATCAGTGATTTGTTCATTTAGACCACTGAAACGTAAATGGATTTTACTCGAAGGAAGACCTTACATAAAAATGAATAATTAATTGAAATAATAATAATGTTCCTTTTAAAATAATGTTCATGGGGTATTTAAAAAAATCCCAATTCAACCACCGAAAGTCCTTATGCAACTCTGACAAATAGAAACCATAAAAAAATATTTTGCTATCCAATAAAATATGTAAAATATGGCGGACAACTGGGCACAGTATGCGACACGTATGGACCGGAGGATCTCATATTTTCCTATAGACAGGGCGTCTATGCGGAAGTGAAGAATCAATTTATTAATATCACATATTAATATCATGTAATGGCTGCAATGTTATGTTCTTAGATATTATTTCTGCCAAACAAGAAAACAGTCACTAATGTGTTCAGGGGTGATCAATTACATTTATAATATAATTTATTTGGTACTTCTTATGTTTGGGTGAATGTAAAAAATATGTAATATGTATTGAAAATGTAACTTCTTACACGTTGAATATGAATTGTACGTTTACTTTTAATAGTTGTTTATCTGCCTGTGTATTAACATCAAACCCCTGTATAAGTATTATAAAATCTCATATAATTTTATAAAATATTTCATTTGCTGTAATTGAAATTAAAAAATTGATTTGTAAAGGTAAAGGTTAAAGAATACTTTTAAACTTTGTCGTGTGATTTTGTAATTGAAAGGCAATTTATGGATCGCTGTCATTCGCGTCGGTCTTTCATCCGGTTGAGAACAGGAGTGAAAAAGGCGCGGCCCTAAATGTAACTGAACGAGACGACAACCGGGATCTGTAACATTGTGCAAGGTGGGCTAAAATGCCAAGGACCATCCTCATTACATAAGCCCTACCTCTGGGGACTCTTCTCCCCCGTATACCTACCATCTGACATTACCGGAATATCGTAAAGTTTATCGTTTTCAAAAGTGGAAAGCGGTCCGACCGCAAATTGAAGGTCGAGAATCCCTTCTGTGAATAATACAAATGCCCCGTTTAGAAAACTACTTGCAACTGGTCTTACGATTCCAAAATGTATATTCCAAAAAAATTATTATTTGGAGATCGTGAGATGAGGTCCGATATGACGTTCCAAAAAATAACAATTACTACAAAGCAATTTTAAAAGAAGTTGATATAATCAAATTTATCGTCAAATTTTGTTCCGGAACTATAACAAACTCCTCTTATAAAGCAAAGCCTTCAAATCAATTTTTTATTATTCAATAATTTATTATTCATATACAGTTTGGCAACTAATGAAAAAATATACACAGTACCATTACCGCTAATTGAATCGGTGAGTGTAACAAGGTTAAGAATCCAATTTTCCAGTCTTGAGAAAAACAAAGAAAACTTATTTTCTTCCAGAATAATAGTTTTAGTCAATATATTTTTATTTTACCCAATAGCTTTCGTGGTCCGACTGATCAAATAGCATATTTCAATTAATTAATCTTAAATAAAAATTTGGATAACAAAAATTTGGATTGAAAAATGGCAAATAAAATTCGAAAGCATGGGTTGAGCTTGGAACTTCGTATTTAGTTCAAGATCGTGGGTTCGAATCCCGCTCGTGACATTGACTTCTTTATCTCAACCAATACCATACATAAAGATTAATTATATGAAAGATGTTATTTGGTCAATCGGACCACGAAAACTAATGAATTTCATAAGTTAAATGAAGTATATCTTCACTATAGCTCTCCGTGGCCATTTCATGTGTCGCCGAGAATCAAGTAGATTACACATTTGAAAAATGGCAAAAACAACGGAAAATTCGAAAAGTGGGGGTGAGATGGGAAGTTAGTGGATCGAAGTCGCGATAGGTCAAGTGGTAGAGCAGCGGCGCATCTAGCCGAAGATCGTGGGTTCGAATCTCGCTCGCGACATTGACTTTTTTGTCTCAACCAATACCTTACATAAATATTTATTTAGAATTCGTGAGATGCGGTCTGGTGTGATGTAGGTTTCAGAAAAACATTTTCATTATCGTGCCAACGTTTCGATCTTTATTGAGATCATCTTCAGGGCCTGGGATTTACAAACATTGTTTACATATAACAATTACATTTTGGATGTGGAAAAGTGAATTTATACAATGCAAAATATATTTTTTTATATATTCAATCAAAGTATCTCCTCACTCAAAGTGTACACAGAAGACAAACAACTGCAAATAACTTCTGCCAATGTGTAAAATCCGCTTATGAAAATTTTTAAGCAAGGGATACCACAGGGCTCACTCCTAGGTCCTGTCTTTTTCCTCATTTATGTAAATGATTTGATCTTCTCCGTTCAAACTGATATCATAAATCATTCCAATTGAATATTGTAACAACTAAGTTTTGCAAGAGAAAAACAAATTTGGCACGATCTATGACAAGAATTCAAAATACATTATTGAGTAGTTCACTAATTTTCGTGATCCGCTTGACCAATTAATATCTGTCAATTAATTAAGGTTTTTAGTTGAGATAAAAAAAGAAAATTCAAAAGGTGGGGTTGAGATGGGAAGTTAGTGTCCGAGTGGATCGAAGTCACGATAGCTCAAGTGGTAGATTAGCGGCGTATCTAGCCGAAGGTCGTGGGTTCGAATCTCGCTCGTGACACTGACTTTTTTTATCTCAACTAATAAATTACATAAAGATTAATTAATTGAAAGATTTTAATTATTGTCGTTGTCGCTCTCGCTAGTTGGTAGTTGACCGCTTAAAAATCCCTTAATCGAACGTTTTAAAATCTTCAGGAACATAGTGCACCATCTTCTTGATGTCTTCTACTTTCTTGTACTTGATCGGTATTTTTTCCAGATAAGTTTTCATTCAAGGTAGCTGCGCGGGGGAAGCAGTTTTAGCCAATTTGAAAATAACTTGAATTAATCCATCAATGAATTCGCAGGCTTTAACACAACCAGGCACACTACTCGAATACAAGAGATGTACTTTCTTATATTGAACTTGATTCTTTGTTTTTCAATTTCTGTCGTTTTTTGTAATACTGAGGCAACCAACACTAACCATCGAAAATCAGGTCAGTACCAACGGTCTTAGCCCAAAATGGGGTGCTTGTTTCTTGGCTGTAGATATCTCTTCGTATTGACTTAGGAGTTAAATCTGTCCAATCTTCTAACAACATGTTTAGTCACTGAAAAGTTCCTATCGCAAGGTAAGAAACAGGGTTGAATCTTATCCTTCTCTTTCTCATGAGATCATTTTTCATAACATTCTTCGTCCTAAGTAACGCTATAATCTTAACCTTAAACTTTCAGCCAATTTTGGAATTGACATGAAACATGTTTCAACCCAGTGGGTGTCTTCTAAAATTTTGATTTTTTAAAACTACATTTATTTATACATCACGAGCAGCATGATGTTTCCTTTTCAGCCATCTAAGTTCTCGTGTGGCAGAGACTGGACAAATCAGTGATGATCGGGTCTGCTGCTTTGTGTTGATACAATTTCAACTATGCTTCTTTCACCATTTCAACGATGATACCCAGATCACGATGAATTACAGAGAATATCAAAGGGAATTCTTAATTATCCAAAGATTTTAGCGGACTTGAAGCCTTTTTAATTCATCTCCAGAACTGAGGAAAAGTGACGCGTATTGCCAAATAGGACGGAGCAGTGATAAATGTAACAACCACTTGTCGAAGAGTGAAAGTGAAGACTTCTTGTCAACATCATTAGCTCAAAAATGGTGCTGAATTGCAAAACTAAAATAAACAAATTATGTATACAAAATAAAGTTTCCCCCTGCTGTGTGCAAGGGCGTGTAGGAGTAAAAGGCAACTAGAAGCGGATGGCCTTGCAAGGATACGAGCTGCTAGACCCTTCTGAGGGACAGGGATTCACATTGTTATTTACCTTAGACAAAACGAATATGACGAAACAGTGGAATTCACGCATCGGACACAAAAAAGCCAAGAACCATGTAGCAAATTTTGGAAGGAAAGAAACAATAGAATGCATCAAAGGAAGCAGAAAAAACTTGGAATGCAGGACAGAATAAATATGAGTAAGTTTGATATAATACAACACTTGACGTGCAGATTCTGCGAAGAAACAAAGGAGACATCAACATACTCACCATTAAACTGTGGCACCAATGTCAATGTTTCAGACCTTGTCCAACGCGACTTTGTGCCAAATTTGGAATCAAAATTCAAAATCACTCATCGATTAAATAAAATTTTTCCTTAAAACTTAAATTTTTATATACATTATCTAAATGAATCAGCTTTTAAAATTACTACCCTACACGTTAAATGAAAGGATATTGAAATATGCTAATAATGATTATTCGGAGATCGTGAGATGCTGTCTGGTGTGGTTACATTTTAGAAAAATATTTTTTTTATCATGCCAACGTTTCGATCTTTATTGAGATCATCTTCAGAGCCTGAGATTTATAAACATTGTTTAAATTTGACAAGGACATGTAGGATATGGAAAACATGAATTTATACAATGCCAAAAAATTTTAAATTAAGAAAATGAATTTATACAATGGTACAAAATTTTAGATTAAAAAAATGAGTTTATACGATGCTAGAGGATTTTAGATTAAAAAAAATGAATTTATACAATGCAAGAAAAATTTTTTAATTAAAAAAATGAATTTATACAATGCAAGAAATATGTTTTAATTAAAAAAATGAATTTATACAATGCTAGAAAATTATAGATTCAATCAAAGTATTTGCACTCACTCAGTGTTTATTTTCCATGTACATGTGTCATTTGATTAAATCTATAATTGTCTAGCATTGTATAAATTCATTTTTTAGTAAAAAACATTCTCTAACATTGCATAAATTCATTTTTTAGTAAAAAAATCTTTCTGGCACTATAAATTCATTTTTTTTATTTACAATTTTCTAGCATTGTATAAATTGATTTTTTAGTAAAAAACATTCTCTAGCATTGTATAAATTCATTTTTTTAATAAAAAAATCTTTCTAACACTATAAAATTATTTTTTTATTTACAATTGTCTAGCATTGTATAAATTGATGCTATTTTATAAATTCATTTTTTAATAAAAAACATTTTCTAGCATTGTATAAATTCATTTTTTAATAAAAAAACATTTTCTAGCATTGTATAAATTCATTTTTTTAATAAAAAAATCTTTCTAGCACTATAAATTCATTTTGTTATTTACAAATTTCTAGCATTTTATAAATTCATTTTTTGATAAAAAACATTTTCTAGCATTGTATAAATTCATTTTTTAATAAAAAACATTTTTTAGCATTGTATAAATTCATATTTTATCTAAAAATTTTTAGCATTGTATAAATTCATTTTTATAATAAAAAAAATTCAAGCACTATATATTCATTTTTTTATTTACAATTTTCTAGCAAGTGTCAAAAACTGATAATATTGGTGAAATCAAGATTAAGATAAAATTCACTAGTTTTCGTGATCTGGCTTGACCAATTAATTAAGTTTTTTTAGTTGAGATAAAAAAAGTCAGTGCCAGGAGCGGGATTCGAACCCACGACCTTGAGCTATCGTGACTTCGATCCACTCGGACACTAACTTCCCCCCATTTTTCAAGGAGAGAAAATTCAAAAGGTGGAGTTGAGATGGGAAGTTCGAGTGGATCGAGGTCACGATAGCTCAAGTGGTAGAGCAGCGGCTTAACTAGCCGAAGATCTTGGGTTCGAATCCCGCTCGTGACCTGACTTTTTTATCTGAACTAAAAACCTTAATTAATTGAAAGATTGTTATTAGCGTAAAGTGTAAATTACAATGATGTATCAGGTTGTATAGGGTCTTATTTGAAAGTTTGAATTTGAACTAAGGTACCCTGTATAATTTTTTTCCGAACAAAAGGTAAAATATTTTGAAACCCGACGAAAAAATATTGAAACGTATTTTTTGATAGCGTCATTAGTTCAAATAAAATTCAGCAAGGACATATACATATATAATATTCCACTTCAACAATTTTCTTTTACTTCTATTGTAAAGTTAGGCTTTAAACGGACTCTGGGTACTTATACCTCCAGGTTATTAGTCAATATCATTACTGTCATATTAAATAAATAATTGTATTTTTTTCTTTATTAATCACATTATTTCGTAAAATATAAAAATGTACATGTACAAATTATAATGAAAAATTGTGAGAGAAAAAATTGAAAAGTAGGACTAAAATTCTAATAGCACTGTCGCACTGAGAAATTACTAAAATTGCCAAAATTGACGCGCTTGATTTTAAAAATATTGCTAAGAAAGAAAGAAATAAAAAGTATGTTTCATAAAGAACTAACCGAACTGAACTGAAATGGACGTCATTTTCGAATGGATGGTTTTTGCGTATTAAAACTATAATTTTTACGTTTCCCGTAGGTGGCCGAACATCGCCCAATAAATAAGGCCGTAATGTATTTTGTATCGTCTATTTATGTCCTAAGAAGTTGTGTATCGGCAAATTTTTTTTTACTAGCCCACCGTGTCTTTTTACCGCCCGTCACAGTATTGGAGAAACTCACTCGTTCACATTTCATGGTTTGTTTTTATGGCTAACATAGATTTATGAACAGCCTCAAGAATTTATCGCTCTTACTACAGAAATACAATATATAGAAAAAAAATAAATTGCGGTTTACGTTTTTGATTTATTTTATCTACTCCTGGATTTCCAGTCTCTTTTTCTTGTTTCTTTATCGGCTTTATCGTTGATAGGCAAACTAAGGTTATTTATTTCTTTTTTATTTTTTACAAGGGTTCGGAACAGGAGGGGTCATATAAACCCTCAGGTTGCCGGTGTTTTTGAAAAAAAGCCCGTTTGTAACTATGTCGGGTTTGAAGGCAGGGCCGCTGGATTCGAACCCGGCACCTTTACCTTACAGTCATGAGCGCCTTGTCAACGCCTAAACCGTTGCGGCCACCAATTATTATTATTATTATTTTTTTTTTTTAAGAAAAACACGTTTCTTTATGAGTGTTAGCAACAGCAGAGGTCATATCAACCCTCAGGGTGCAGGTGTTTTTGAAAAAAAAAAAAAAAACACGCACATTTGTAATTATGTCGGGTTTGAATGCAGAGCTTGCTGGATTCGAACCCGGGACCTTTACTTTACACTGATGATCGCCGTGTCAACGCCTAAACCTTCGGGGCCACCAATTATATTATTATTATTATTTTACAAAGTGGTCAGCTCATTGTGTAATTTTTTCGTCGATTGGGGGGGAAAGCGATTTTTGTAAGCCACCTTTTAAAGCTAATACTATTATGACAATAATTTGTTTATATGCATATTTCAAATTGTAATTTGTAAACAAGAATCTGACAAAAACTAGACCATGGTTACACAAAAACATGTTCATCAAACGAGAAATGAGGTTAAGATCAACCTGTCCCTAGAACATCTAAAATTTTAAAGGCTCAGGCAAAAAAAAAAAAAAATATATATATATGATAAAATTCCAAAACACATTAAAAATCTTATTTAACAGGAAAATACGGAAATGGCTAATCCAAAATTCGTATTACAGCTTAGCTAAGCATTTTAGATGTAAGTACTTGTGAAATAGAATCTTCTATAGAAATATATGAACCTGAAATATGTAATGAATTTGTAAATAATGTAAAATGTTATGATGTAATGTAAAATAGACTGACTTATGGTTGTATATAATAAAAGTAGATTGATTGATTGATTGATTGATAGATGTTGGTTCAATTCTGAAGTTTTACATCCAAAGTGATGAAATAATAAAAAGCTGCTAATTCACCAGCATCATTTAACAAAAAAATATTATAGAGTTAAAGAGCAAATATAAATTTAATTTTGACTCGAAAATCATTCTAAGTCTGATCAAAACACATACGATGGACAGGGAACCTATACTAATTTGAGCATCCAAATATTTTGTAAATTAACCTCTAAATTCTTGAAAATGTGTGGTGTTTGTAAATCCCAGGCCCTGAAGATGATCTCAATAAAGACCGAAACGTTGACAGGGTAAAGAAAATGTTTTTCTATAAAACCTATGTCACACCAGACCGCATCTCACGACCTCCAAATATTCATTACGTTCTTGCAAATGTTTCGTTGGAATTTTATGTTTTATTACTTAAAACACTTATTACTTAAACACTTTTTTGTTTGATACCCAATTGGACCCAATCGGTGACCTTTTCTGAGCCTAGTAATTTATTTAGAATATAAGTTCTACAGGCACGGCCCAGAAAAGGACTGAAAGAAAAGAATTGGGGGAAGAAAAAAAAGAATTGAATTAATTGAGATGAAAGTTAGACCGGCAACAACTGTCACGCAAAGGTGTTTTTCACATAGGTTCACAACAGCAGAGGTCAAGCCAACCCTCGTTATGCCGGTTTTTTAGTAAAAAAACAACAACATATGTATGTCGGTTCGAATGCAGGGCCGCAGGATTCGAACCTTGAACCTTCACCTTACAGCGCCGTGCCAACGCCTAAACCGTTGCGGCCACCGTCGCCCCTGACAAAAATTGAAGCTCGGTAAAAAGAATCCTAACATAAGCAAGATAATTAGGAGAAAAAAAATTATCTAACGGAATTATGTCAGTTTTAAGAAATTTATCCTAGACAAAATACTAGCATAGTCAAGATGACTGCGGACCAATGGTTGATATATTTTATAAAGAGGGTTACCGAAATGTGAAGTAAAACGTTTGACAAATCCGAAATTCTTTAAAACTTAACATTTAAATATTTGAAATGTGATCACGAAAATTGCATTTACTATTTAACACGAAGGAAAAGTCATTTATTTTATCTATTTTATCCAGGGGAAGACGAACAGAAGGTTACAAAGGTCGTTGGGCTAAAATGATGTGAAAACTGAAATTTGCAAGTAGAAATAGAAAACGCGTTGCAGGATTTTGTTTTATGTAAATTAATCGCGTTACATTGAACCTATTTGGCTAGTTGGGACGATTGGCGTGTTGAAGTCGCGTGTGGAAACGAGAGATGGTCTTATTAATCAAATCTGCCTCGTTTGACCTGTTCATTTATAGTCCGATTTCACAGGTAAATGGCGTTTCAAATGGTTTAGCACCTTAATTAGCGATTTGTCAATCTTCTAATAATGGAAGTAGAGTGAGTAGCCGCTCTGGAGGTTTATAAGCGGAGCTACCACCTTTAACCGTATATGAACATCAAAATCGTCCTTGTTCCTCCTCATGTCCTAGAGCCTTGACATTTCTATTCTGATCCTGTCATTTATTTTTTATTTTTCAGGGATCCTTCTTCTTCGGACGTCTGGCATTTTTTGCCTCGTTTTCGCGAAAAGAATTTATACCTGTCGCAAACCGGTGCGCGAATGCCACCCAGCGATGTTATAAATTAATTCAAATGATACGGAAGACGTTATGGCCGATCTGAAGGTCAAACCTGAACCTATAAAATGTGGGTGATGATATTTTAAAATATAAAAAAATAATGATGACTAAATTTTCTTTAAAAAAAGTTTTATTCAATGTATTTATTTCATGAACAGTAGGCTTGTTCAAATTCAAAATCCATATAACAAAAATAAGGCACGTAACACATTGCTTCAAACAGAGAAGAAGGGTCGATAGGTGGCCTTCAGAAAATTTGATCCTAGTAGAAGAGTCATCCTCACCTCATTAAGAGGTTGACACACGGACATATATTTTTAGACCAAAGCCGGCGTATATGTCCAGCATGAAGATAAAGTTCGTTCAATACGTCCCACCTAATTGAAATGTTAAAGGGTGCAATCCCTTGACTAGAGCGTGAACAGGAATGCCAGCCGATTTGAGAATTTTGCTTGAGCATAGCAGCAGTTTCTGGGTCTCCTGTTCCAACTTTTGGAGAAAACAGGGTTGCTCCATTATATAGTACATGGTGTGTACACGGTCACTTATTTTGGGGCAAAGCCCGCGTATGTGTCCATGGAGGTAAAGTTGGCTCGAGGTGTCCCACCTGAATGAAGTCTTCAAGTGTCCAATTCCTTGACTATAGAGCGAACAGGAATGCCAGCCGATTTGAGAATTGTGCTTGAGCACAGCAGCAGTTTCTGGGTCTCCTGTTCCAACTTTTGGAGAAAACAGGGTTTCTCCATTGTATAGTACATGGTGTATACACTGTCACTTACTTGTAGGCCAAAACCCGCGTTTGTGTCCAGCATAAAGATAAAGTTTGCTCGATGTGTCCCACCAAATTGAAGCCTTGAAGGGTGCAACCGCTTGACTAGAGAACGAACAGGAATGCCAGCCGATTTGAGAATTGTGCTTGAGCATGGCAGCAGTTTCTGGGTCTCCTGTTCCAACTTTTGGAGAAAACAGGGTTGTTCTATTTTATAGTACATAGTGTATACACTGTCAGTTACTTTTGCACCAAAGCCCGCGTATGTGTCCAGCATGAAGATAAAGTTTGCTCGATGTGTCCCACCTAATTGAAACGTTAAAGGGTGCAATTCCTTGACTAGAGAACGAACAGGAATGCCAGCCAATTTGAGAGTTGTGCTCGAGCAGAGCAGCAGTTGCTGGATCTCCTGTTCCAACTGTTGGAGAAAACAGGGTTTCTCCATTGTATAGTACATGGTGTGTACACGCTCACTTACTTTTGGGCCAAAGCCCGCGTATGTGTCCATGCAGATAAAGTTGGTTCGATGTGTCCAACCTAATCGAAACCTTCAAGGGTTGAATTCCTTGACTATAGAGCGAACAGGAATGCCAGCCGATTTGAAAATTGTGCTTGAGCTCAGAAGCAGTTTCTGGGTGTCCTGTTCTAACTTTTGGAGAAAGCAGGGTTGTTCTATTGTATAATACGTAGTGTATACACGGTCACTTACTTTTGGAACAAAGCCCGCGTATGTGTCCAGTATGAAGATAAAGTTAGCTCGATGTGTCCCACCTAATTGAAGCCTTGAAGGGTGCAATCGCTTGATTAGAGAGCGAACAGTAATGCCACCTGATTTGAGAATATTGCTTGTCCGGCAGTGAGTTTATGGGTCTCTTGTTCCAACTATTGGACAAAACAGGGTTGCTCTTCTGTATGTAATACTGATTGTTTTCTTCCCAGAGCGTTTGATGAAAGTGAATGTATTTATTAGGGTGAATGAGTAGTATGAGAGGGCCGATTGTGCAATACTGAGTCCATCGACCCTTAATTAGGTCAGTAATGTAAAGTGTAGAGGACGAAGGAAGAGTAGAAGATAAAGTACTACACCGCCCAAAATTTGGGAATGGTATAAGAAAGAATTTGGAGTGAGTGAGAGCGTGAATCGGTTTGGTTTTATAGGAACTGATTGCGTTGAGTACTGAAATGACTTAGCTGTTGATACGTCCTGGAAACATGGAAGCCACGATGGCTGTACGCATAAGACCCAAGTCTGACTTCATACTACTAACACCAGGAGGATGATATTCGAGGCCTAGTAATCACTAACACTGCATCGAACACATCCTGGATATCAGATCGACTAATACTCGGAACTAAAAGACTGATTTATCTTTCTTCCTATTTGCCAAAACTCTCACGGCTTATGGGACTCTACAGCACAAACCGAACGTACAGACAACCCAATAATAATCTCAAGAATTTTGGTTTGTACGCAATGAAGCACTCCATTTGCACCTCAAAAATATTAATATTTCCATCCTAATCAAAAAAGCTTTTGTAAAGCTCTACATGATAAACGACGACCTCCTCATGGAAAAAACACCAAATCCCCAACACAAAATAGGAAAAGTTTCACAAGATTCAAGAAAAAATCTAGCACAAGAATCATTGGGTAACTATTCGCAACCGGAAAAACATTCACTTACTCCTTGCTAGACTGATTGTTTAATCATAAATATATTATTATATAATTATGGTTAGGAGCTTCTCGGTACCCTAAAACAAATACCTTGTTAATGAAATAGTAATTAGATTAATTAGATACATACTAAATTTTGTTATTTTAAGCTCTATTCTGTACATTTTCATAAATTATAAATTTATCTTGTTTATGTATAACAATTCCCTAGATCATTTTCGAAATAAATAATATTTAGTAGACCAGGAAAATCATTATTTATTTTTATTTATTTGTGCATATAAAATATGTTTATAGAAACATTAAATTTGAGATTTCTTTTGAAAAAGGTGAAACAAAGGTCTTAAGATATGCCGACCACATGCAACAAACCCACTGATATGTCATAAACTTATGTTCCTTAATCACGATTCATTTTCATTTCAAAATTTGTATATTTTTCGTCGTAGGACACGTGCCTCTTGGATATTTCCATAGACCTAATTGTCGTATTTTCAAAGTTTTCGGGTTCTTATGTCTAAGCTGATTTATGGTTTCTCAGTTTTCTGTCTGTTTTTATACTTTTTAAAGTTGGCAAATAAAACTTGTCAATGGTAAGTAAACAATTGTGATTATTTCTCTCAATTGCTCCTGTTGGAAATGTAACTTTTCGTTTTCCTGGTTGAGATGTTAAAAATCTAATTAGATTCACTAGTTGTAGATATAGATGTAATTTTTTCAGGGTATGGTACACTGCGCCCTTTAAGAGCTATTGCATCCCCCGTTTTCTGCCGAAAGCACATCGGTGAGTCCTATTTCATCAAGAAACTTGATTAATAGGCCCGGTTTTAATGGTTGAAGCTCTTCTGTGGTCTCGTTGTACATCCCAAAACATTTCCTCCTGCGGGCTAATGTAGCTCCGCAGTTTGTTAACAAATGTGTTGGTGTCTCTTCTGCCTCCTTGCAGAATCTACATGTGCCATCTTGGATTGTTCCAATTTTCTTTAGGTGTCCATTTAATCTACGGTGTCCTGTTAGGAATCCTGTTAGGATTCGCGGTCTGTTCCTGCTTCCTTTGACACATTCTGTGATTTCTTTCCTACCAAAATTGGTTAGAAGATTGTTGGATTGTCTATGTCCAATGAGTGAATTCCATTGTTCCTTCATTTTCTTTTTGTCCTTCTGTCTGAGATATTCGTTAAAGTGTGGATTCCTATTCCACAGAATGCTTCGGGTCCTATCAGCGGTGTGGCAGCCCCTTTCCTTGCAAGGGTGTCCGCTTTCTCATTGCCTTCTACTCCCATGTGTCCTGGGACCAAGCAGAGGCTGACTTTATTCTGCATACCTAGTGTGTTTAATTTGTTTTTGCAGTTCAGCACCATCCTTGAACTAATGATGCTTGAGCTTAGTGCTTTGACGGCTGCTTGACTATCTGACATGATAGCTATATTCTTGTTTTTGTATCTTTTGGATACATCTTTCAATTGCGTGAATCTCAGCTTGGAAGATACTGGTGTGTTTTCCCATGGGTTCTGAGTATTTGGGTCCGGGTCCAAATACTCCTGCACCCGTAACTTCTTGTGTTCTAGATCCATCTGTGTACCAAAGGATGGTGCCATTTTTAAAGGAGTTATTCCCTTTCCTTCCCATTCCTTTTTGGTGCCCAGATATTGACTTCATTTTTGATTTCTATCACAGTGTTGTTGAGTTTGATTTCTTTCATGTGATCTAGCTTTCTTTTCCGTGTAAAAGTGACTATAGTGTAGGTTCACTAGTTAATTACACGACATTTGAAAAATGGCAAAAAGGATGAAAAATTCAAAAGGTGGTTGAGATTGGAAGTTGGTATCCGAGTGGATCGAGATCATTATAGCTCATGGTAGAGCAGCGGCGTATCAAGCCGAAGATCGTGGGTTCGAATCCCGCTCGTGCCACTGACTTTTTTTATCTCAACTGAAAACCTTAATTAATTCTAATTAGATTATTTTGTACCATGTGAATTCATCACATGTGGTCATTTCTTCCTCCATTTCGTTTGTTCTGGACAGCATTGGGTGTGGCAATTGATGTTTCTGGTCCAATGGGTGTGAGTGGTGCACCTGCTTTTGCTTTTTTGTCAGCCCAGTTCGTTGCCTTCCATTAACCTTAATTAACAATTAACTTGACAAATATCGACCGATAAAAAATCAGAAAAAATTACTTTTCAATATTTAGCTCGCGGTAAAAGGAAAGGTATGACTTATTGTCAATAAAAAAAAATATTTTAATTTAAAGACTGAGGATGGTAATAAAAAATGCATTTGTATACATTTTAAGTCTAGAAGTAAGGAGATATTATTATGTTTTCTTCTTATTTAGTTGTTTTCCTTTTTATTTTCTGAAATGGCTTAATGTCGTATGCCTCCGGGGAACTGATATATAAAACCATTCGATTTTACTAAACAAAATTATACAATTTAAAAGTCCAATTATAAATTTACATAAATAAACCTATAACTCTAGCAAATTTTAAGATAATAGCATTAAAATAATTCTATCCAAATAACTAAGGACCTACGTGTAAATCCTCCACATATTTTTTCTGAGCCTAGTACTTTTTGAAACTTATTTCATGTTTCATACTATTTAGAAGAACAACCGTATTTTATTTTACATATTTGTAAACATTTTACATGCAATTACATATTATGTCTCGTATTTAATCAAATAAGGAACAAAATTATTAAAAACTAAAAAATGAGCAAAAACATAAGAAGGATTTCAGAGAACTAAAGAGTACAAGACGTAAACAAAAAGTATTAAATAATTTAAAAATTAAATATAATTTTTAAACAAAAAAGAGAATNAAGTATAATTTTTAAACAAAAAAAGTGAATTTTCAAATGTAGATTTTTTGTTATCAGACATGAAAAAGGACTTCCTTAAAGCTCCGAGTAGAGTACGGGTTTTAAAAGATAACTATCCAGATTTATCACGTCCACCACGATCTGACGTAACGAGATGGGTGACATTGGTAAAAGCCAACGTGTATTAGAGAGAAAATTTTTCAAAAATTAGAACTTCATTGCATAACTCGAAGAAAACTGTGTATCGCAGGAAATACATACAGTATTGACCAATTTAGCTTTCATTGCATCCGAATTTAATTATTGGTAGCTTGACACAGATTTCATCTTACTGAGATTGTACGAACCTCGCATTCCAAAATTTGGAAAGTATTAGTGGATTAAATGAAACGTGCTTAAAAAATCTCGGATTAGAAAAATCGAGGGGGATTTATGTTAATCTGATCGGAGGAAATAACAAAACAGAAATTTTTCGTACTCCAAATTTAGTCGAAGCCTTCAAATTTGGCCCCCATTAGGTTCGTAGATACAGAAGTCCTTATTTATAGTCGGTAGAAATTTTTTTTTTTTAATGTAAATAATCTGAAATAATTTCGAAGATTAACATAGAAATATCAAACATTATTCTAATACGTAAACTTGGATTAAATTTTCTATTTAATTTATTTGATGTCTTATTCTGCCCAATATATTTTTTTGTAGATTCGTTTATTTTTTGGTAACCCGTCGTTGGGTGATTCTAGATATCTACTATAAATTTAATTATATTTAATTATGTATTATAAATAATTTCAAATGTGTGGTGTTTAGTGACCATTAGTTAATGATTATTTGAAGATCGTAAGATGCGGTCTGATGTAGGTTTTAGAAAAACATTTTCTTTATCGTGCCAACGTTTCGATCTTTATTGAGATCATCCTCAGGGCTCAAAGTGTATGTTTTCTTCGTAATTATGTCATTCTTGTGTGTCGTGTGAGCACTCCAAACACGATTGACAAGAATGACACATCTACGCAGAAAACAAACACTTTGAACTCTGAAGATGATCTCAATAAAGTCCGAAACGTTGGCACGATAAAGAAAATATTTTTCTAAAACCTACGCACACCAGACCGTATTTCACAATCTTCAAATAATAATTTCAAATATTAAGCTTAAGGTTGGCAATGTTAAATTAAATTTATTTATTTGGGTGTTTTCTTTCAATAAATGGATAACCGAGTTCCAGTTGGCCAGAAGCAATTTCGTATTTTCTTTGTTGAACTGATATATTTACGTTGCCAGTCTTGATAATGATGAATTTCCGAATCATACAAACCTAAAAGTTTAAAGCTTGGCAAATAATTTTCCCCTTATTTCCGATATAATCATTTGGAAAAATTCAACGGGCGGGTCCTGTTTCGACTGGTGAAAAGTGAGAGTCAGAGAAAAACTGAACCTTTCCCTGTTAATTTACACCCCCGGTCGTCTTTCTTTAATTGTGAAGGGAGCTTTCGTGAGGGAAGTGTGGGCTTGAGGTTGAGGGTCTGAAGGAGGGCAACAGCTGTTTTTCCAGGACTTCGTTCCAACTAACTGCTTCCGACGGGTGCGCACCTTACCTTAATTACCACTTTGCCGCCCCTAAGGAACTGCACCACCTTCTTTTCCTTAACACAACTCTCAAATAGGTAAATTCCATTTACCGAGCTCGGTCTCAGATTATTTACGAATCGCTGGTCGTGAACTAATTTGTCAACACGTTTGTAAAATTTATACGACCAAACAAAAAAGGATGTTTTAAACTTGAACGGGCATAGTAATTAATTTTGAAAGAGTCTAAAATATTATTTACGGAATAAACAAATACACGAAACATAATTTAACTGGAATCGACGATGATGGAAGCATAATTATTATATTGTTAACCAGAAAGAATAAATCTTATTTGTTTTTAAAACTCACATATGATCTTTTTTGTAATTATTGCGTTGTTCTACCATTCACAATGAAGCTAGCCACTTTCCCTGTTATTTTTAACATTTTAATCCGTGTATATCTTGTAAACATAAAAATAAAAACTGAAACATGTAATTTTATGTACTGCTGTAAGCGAAACATGATGAAAAAACTATATATAAAAAATACATTTATACACGGTATCAATAATATATATTTCAACGCCCACTTAACGTAATTTTCACTTTTTCCCATTCACCCATCCGGTCCGGGCAGGAGTCTCACAAGGCAGTGTTCTTAGGCTAATCCTTTAAATTCACTAGTTTTCGTGGTCCGCTTGACCAATTAAATTCTTTCAATTAATTAAGGTTTTTAGTTGAGATAAAAAAGTCTGTGTCACGAGCGAGATTCGAACCCACGACCTTCGGCTAGATAAGCTGCTACTCTACCAGTTGAACTATCGTGGAGTCATCGGTAGCGGCGTAACTAGCTGAAGTTCGTGGATTCGAATCCCCCTCGTGACACTGATTTTTTTATCTCAACTAAAAACAGCGCCTCATACACAGATGGGTCTATTTGAAAAAATAAATTTGGTGCTCAATTAAACTATTACTGTGACATAAACAAACTTTCGCACCCTTATTTTAAATCCTGGGGAAAAACTATACAGTTTATAATTTCACCTGAACAATCTATTTCTCGAAAATGTATCGAAAATAGATAGATCCATTATGAAAAAAATAAAGTTGATACTCAAATACCTATTATTGTGATACGAAAAAAAATGTTTAGACCACTTATTTTAAAAAGTGGGTGTCGCTATTTCAGTGCGACACCCGGTTTAACTAAACCGTTGTTATATGGCATAATGATATTGTTAACGAATGACACATTTATCGACTTTTCAACGCCTTCTTAAACGGAAGATTAAAATAATATGCTCATTGGAAACAAGCCAGTATGACAATATGACAATATTCAAACAAAGCGTAAGAAAATTGGTAATTGTTTGATAATTGCTGTTATCATTTACGCCGGTTCAAATTTTCCTGGAAGAGTCGTTTTTTATGGATCGTTCATTAACCAGGACCTCCCAAATGACACGAAGCGCCAACTTAAGAAGGACACCGTTGATCAAGTATTCAAATTTTATAGTTATTGGTCGTACCCGTGCCCGCCCTTGAACCAAAATACCGGGGTTGAGATGGCCTGAGACCATCTTATCGTTTTTTCCTTTTTGCTCTTGCTAATCCCGACGGCGTGTTAAGCTTTGATATAAATATGGGAAGACATCTTCATGCCATCATCAGTTTGACTGTTGAGGTCGATTCGAACACATCTAAAATGTCTCTTCCCGTAAGTGGGCGAAATAATTCTCCTAATATTAACTATTTTGGTTTATATTAATAAGATTGGATTGTCTCGTTTTGAAGCCCAACTATTAAACATTAATCGACAGTTCGTTTTAAATGAATAATTTTTATATGGCGATTGTTTGCAGACTAAACGTGTTCTTTCTTCATAAACGTTTGTCCATGTAGACAAAGATTGACGGTTGGTCATTTCAAACAAAATTGTAGGATAATTTGAATAACGAGGTTGTACGGGAGTCTGCAACTTTACAGCAATTTATATTACGAGTCAACAAGACACGATCAGTTATAATTAATATTATTTGAATTTCAGGTCGTCGCCACCTTGGCCGTTCTTCTTGCAGTCGCCTGCGCTGCTCCCCAGTTGACTGTTACCAAATCAGCCCAACCTGAGCCATTCGACGATCATCCCCAATACAGTTTCTCTTACAGCGTGAACGACCCTACCACCGGAGACTCCAAGAGCCAGAACGAAGAAAGGGATGGCGACGTCGTAAAAGGAAGCTACACTTTGGTCGAACCCGATGGCTCCAGGAGGGTAGTCGAATACACCGCCGACCCCGTCAACGGTTTCAACGCTGTCGTCCACAAGGACGCCGCCTCTGGTGTGGTCGCTAAAGCCGCCCCTGTCGTCCGCGTTGCTACACCTGTTACCCGCGTCTACACTCCAGTAACCGTCGCTCACGCTCCAGTCGCTGTTGCACACGCACCAGTCACTTTCGCACACGCACCAGTTGCTGTAGCTCACGCTCCAGTCGCCTACTCACACGCCCCCGTAGCCGTCGCTCACGCTCCAGTCGTCTCTTACGGCCCTGCGACATCGACCGCTTCCTTCTCTGCACCCTACGCCACTTACAGCTTTTAAGATGTCTTTCTGATCGACAAAACACTTGGCTTGTACATATAACTCGTCTGTGAATAAACTGTATTGATACATTATATTTTAGTTTAAAATCAACTTCACCCAGGCTCTTCTGAACTAACGAAATAATAATGAAAATTTGGATAAATTTCTAGCTAAAAAGGGACCATGTAGGTTTAGGTCTTCCGACTCGTATTTGCCACACTAGGGGTTCTGGGTTCAAATCCCGTCACAGACCTCGGAATTTTATTTGAGATTAATAACGTACACGTATTATAAAGTACTTACGAACTTTATTTACGACTCCCAATGGTTCAAAGTTATGCCCAATCCTATGACAGGTCTTACTTTTTTTTACTTGCTAAATCTATTGTACGAGGGAACTGAATCTGCTGTGTGGATGAAGGAGGGAATTTCAAATACCTTTAAGACAAACATAGGGCTAAAGCAAGGTTGTTTACTATTTCCACTTTTATTTTCGTTATATATCAATGATCTATGTGATTTTGTAGGCGGTGGATTGCATATTGATGGGTTGAATGTTCGTTGTTTGCTCTATGCAGATGACATTGTATTATTAGCAACGGACCCCAGTACACTGCATAAAATGATAAATAAGCTTTACGAGTATTGCCAGTTATGGAATTTGTTTGTTAATTTAAACAAGTCAAAAATAATGGTCTTCCGCAGAGGGGGTAGGCTTGGGAGAAAAGAGGTTTGGAACTATGCTGAACAAAATATTGAGATACTTTTTAAAAGGATAGTTCCTACTCACAGTAAGTTGTTTTGCAACGATCCGGATTTCGAGCCTTTTAGCTCATCATCAGGTTGAAGGACTTCTACAACCACGTCTCTCGACATGAATTGCCAAAGTAAACCGCTGATACCTCCGCCAAAGCGACGTTCCAATTATCAGCTGATTTTTTTTCAATGACGCTCAATTTGAACGTGCGAAACGCGGAAATTATAACACAAATAAATATTAGAATAATAAATACTTAATATTACTATAAATTACTATAAAAATAATAACAATTAAAANCCATTGTTTTTCAACACATTAAGCCTGCATCTGACATACATCCAAAAAGTTTTATCATTGTCTTCTACTAGACTTCCTCGAATTTTGGCCTCGAAAATACTAGACAAGAAATTGTTTTTTGCCTTATGATCTTTGCATATTAGCCATGACGAATTCTTATATATATGTTGTTCAAATTGGGGGTTATCGGGAAAAAGGGCCAGAGGCGACGGTGGGAATCGAACCCACGACCGCGGCGTGAGTCTCTCGTGCTAACCACTCGGCTACCGCGGTCCCGAAAATATTTTGGGCAAAAGAATTTGACAATTTGTGTATACAACACGGTTTAACCCCCTTGAGTTATTCCGACGTAAATAAAAATAATGTGGAAAGCTTGGTAAATGTTTTGACAACTGATTTTAAAAATAAATTAAAATTAAGAGCACAACGGTCTGTCTTCCATGGCTTATAAAAGAACTGAATCTGGAATTAGGAGAAAATCACCATTATTTAAATAAAAATTATAACTTGAAAATGATAAGTGTGATAATGAAAGCAAGAGGTCAGTTGCTGCCTCTTAATTACTCGGTCCACAGAAATGACGAAGCGTATCGTTGTGCTTTGTGTAATTTAGGTGTGTATGAGGATGGCTTCCATTTTTTGGCGGTATGCCCTATATTGAATACAGACTTAGGTGGTTTGGCAAATTGTTTTTAGAAAAAAAATGAAGTAATTTCATTTTTGAATGGGAAGAACTGGCACAGTCTCTACAATTATGTTTTGTACTCCCTAAAATACAGGGCGTTTCTAGTCGATAATTTCAATTATTAATAAAGTAGTGTAAATTATAACTATTTGTATTACTATTGTTAGTATTAGTATTGGTATTATTAACATTATTAATATTATTCTATGTTTTTTTTTGGCAACTCGACAGACAGCCTGTGGGCTATTGTCTAGGATGTTTTATGTACTGAATATTTTCTGTAAAATAATTTTTATTGTAAATAAACATCATTATCTATCTATCTATAGAAAGAATAATATGTTTATTATGAGTTTACTGGCTGTTTTTGAAATTTTTCTAATTCTCGTAGAAGTCCGATCTATGTGCTGTATTCACCTGGCTGGTACAGCCTTTGATTTTTACATCACCTACCACGACGTCACTGGAGGCGGGGAGCCAACCACGCACGTGTCGCAGGTGATGTGATAGTACAAAGGGTTGTCTTGTTTGAGAGATTTTAATGTTAATTGAAAAATGAAAACGCGCCGAATTCGTGCACGTCTGGCCGTGGAGGCGTGGTATTTTTGAAAGGCTTTCACTGAGGGGAAAGATCGCACCGAGTCCTAGATGTCAATGGCAGGAGGACTAAGTTCAAGGCTTTGTCCCCCACTGAGCGGTGGGCGCGGAACCCGCCCAAGTCTCGTACGAATTTTCTATACGGAATTTTATTTTTTGACTTTTTTCCCAATAGCTTTTTTACTATAAAAACGGGCCCTGCCCATAGGCGGGGCATCATTTCAACGGCAACAGTAAACATGAGTCTTTCGGTGAGTAAACTGAATTTTCTTATGCGAATTTGAGATTATGATTGTTTAATGTTTTAGTACGTCGTCTGCGTTTCCGCTTTCTTCGCCGTGGCTTTCGCCGCTCCTCAGGTCTTCACGACGGTGTCCCACGCCCCAGTGGCCGTGGCAGCCTCCCCCTTAGTGGCCGTTAAGACTGTCAAGCCCATCGAAGAATACGACCCGCACCCCCAGTACAGCTTCTCTTACAGCGTGAACGACGCCTTGACCGGAGACTCCAAAGGTCAGAGTGAAACGCGCGACGGAGACGTCGTACACGGAAGCTACTCACTCGTCGAAGCCGACGGTTCCAGGAGAGTCGTAGACTACACCGCCGACCCCGTCAACGGATTCAACGCAGTCGTACACAAGGAAACAGGAGTCGTAACC
The DNA here is from genome assembly GCF_000648675.2 of Cimex lectularius. Classification (NCBI taxonomy): domain Eukaryota; kingdom Metazoa; phylum Arthropoda; class Insecta; order Hemiptera; family Cimicidae; genus Cimex; species Cimex lectularius. Next base: position 626,213 of record NW_019393130.1, read on the forward strand.
ACTCCTGTCGTTAAGACCACCCCTGTCGTCGCAGCCGTGAAATCCGCCCCTGTCGTCGCAGCGACAACTCTCTACAAACCTGCGACTGTTGCCTACGCCACCCACGGATACCCTTACGCCGGCTATGCCGCCCCAGTCACCACCCTCGGTCACGCTCCACTCGTCGCCCACGTCGCTCACTCTCCCCTCTACACCACTTCCTTCTCAGCTCCATACGCCAACTATGCTTTCTAAAAGTATCATAACAGCTGTACCTTTCAAATTTCTGCCTATAACTATGTAAATAAATTCCAATAGCCTACATTCTGTTTAATTATTATTCTCTCAAATTCATTAAAACTCGTCATCCTCTTAATACCTACTGAAATCAATTGATCTAGTGCATTTGGCATAATGGCCTAGAGTTCAATCAGCCATACACTACGGTTAACTCATACCAGGTTCTAGAATAACCACTACTGATCGCTTCATATCCAAATCACTGTCAAATTTGGCACTAAACTAATGATTAGCGTGCACATTTTTATGTAAGCACATTATTATTATTTTTTTTACTTTACGTTATGTTACAAGTATCTTCATATTTTCTTAGTGACATGTTGTTTCATAATTTGTTGAAGTCGTGAGGAGCGATCAAGAACGGCTTCTTCAGCGTCTTCAACAAACTGTCTTCATATTCTGCCATAAGAAACTTTGAGAAAGGAAATATTTATACAATTAAAACCAAAAATGGAAAAATTTCCCATTGGCAATAGTCCAATGATATTAAGTTGTCTATGCAATAAGAGCTTGTGTGAATATCACCGTCACTCAATTTCCCGCGGGTTAAAGGTAAGTTTTTTACTTTGAGGTTTACATTTTAGACGAAAGGAAAATTTAGGTCTGTATGGGTAGTTTTGTTGGATACATAAAATAGAGCATCAAGGAATATTCTTAAGCCTAGCACTGATATTCTTTGAATCGATTCATGTTGCTGGGCAGAGTCGGGGCTGCGTAGATTCATTGTTGCGATGCAGCACCGACTCTGCTCCGCGACAAAGAACCGTGTCCAGACTAAGATTCAGTTCACGTTCATCAGTGCCTGCGAAAATGATGGAGGAGCTAGCTCTCTCAGCAATTTCCCTTGCTCTTTTTTGCATTTTACGTAGTGAATCCAATCGGAGGTGCATTAAAAAACGCCAAAAACATGGTGGGTTCGACAAATATTATCGGCGGGAATCAGCACAGGAGAAATCTTTTGACACGTTGAGATTAAATAGTGGTGCAGGGTTCAGAAATTTTTTGAGGATGTCCCCGATCGATTTCGAAACTGTTTTAATGAAAGTTGGCTGTCAAATTTTCAAGAAAAGATACCAACTTTCGGGTATCCATCTCTCCGGCCAACAGATTAGCTGCCACTCTCCGGTTTCTTTTATACAAGCCTCATGTACACCTTCAGGATTTCAAAACAAACGGAACTGTCCATTTAAAGTGTGTTTTTTTTTTCAATTTCGGCGACGGAAACACTGAATTTTTGGGCTAAACCGTTCAATGTTTAGCTTTTCAATTCCAGATTTTTGCATTCCGTGAAAATGCGGAATGCATGTTTTCCATAAACTGCGATGTCAACTCGGTACTCCACACCTTTACACAAGCCACTGTCAAAATCTTCAAGAAAACACTCACTACAACGCCAACTAAAGAAATGAAGCAAGAGCGCTTGTTCCAATTCACGTCCGCACTGGCAAATGTTGCGCAACATTGAGTCAAAGAATCCCATATTGGATGTGATTCGAGAGTCCGAAAATGCTAGCCCGCAACATACCAGATTCATCGCAACAATGAGTCGGGGCAGCCCGGACTCAGGCTAGACGCAGCCGAGACTCTCCGGAGCTTCAAAGAGTCGACTCAAAGAATCCCAGTCCCCCTTAGGATTATGGATTTGGATTTTGCTTATGTTGGAATGTTTGGATGAACCCGCCACTTCCTCTCCGTATGTTCATGTAGACTTCACTAAGTTGTTAAGTAGCAGCCTTTTATTTGTCTCGAGCCTCCCGGACTGTCCGCTACCTGATTCCCTATCCAGGACCCATCCTGATCGCCTCGATGCTCAAAATCATACGAGGTTGAAAACCCGGCGGAACGCGACTATTCCCAGTCCGTCCCCTCAATCATGCCGGACTCCACTTTATCTCTCGATGCCCATTTATCGCTTCCCCCATCCACTGTTTTTCCCAATTTTCTCTTATCATTTTATTTTTAGCTTAAAATTTTCTTCTTAAAAAAAACCTTTGTTACATGTGACCACCTTCAGTTCTTATTAGCTGCTTTCTTTTTCCAGTCTTTTCACTTCTCTCTCCTGGATTCTTGATATTCCGATGCAAAGTCTCATTTGTCCAGCCAGCGTGGCTGACCTCCGGGTGCTGTCAACAGCTAGGACAATTTAACACCAAACGCGTGCAGTTCAGAACTCATCCGTACTAACGTTCTTAAATACATTCACTTCTATTTACATACCTCATTCAATTAGGGTGATGGAGGAGTCGATATTCATCCATCACCCTTTACATATATTAAACAACTAACCTAATTGAGAGTCGATCACTCGATATTCCGCCATCAACCCTCCCACTTAAGTACATTCGCGCTAATAAATACATTCATTCTCAACACAATTTATACACATAACTTATCTAATTCAGAGGCGATGGGTTACTCGATTTTCCGCCAAGCAAGGGAGGACTTAACCTTTATTTTGAACCAAATTTTTTGAAATGAAAAAAGAGGGTAACAGCTGTTTTAAGCTGCATTGGAATAGTTAATTTTATGTTTTGCGACTATGACAAATTATAAAGTTATGAACATAGAACTTCGCCTGGTATTGATACGAAATATTTAGAACTGTAAATATAAATTTTTCTACTATTTGATAGTACATATAAAACTAATCTACATTTTGTGATAATACTTATAACAAGTTATAAATTATTTGTAATAAAGAAACCAGAGTCTCACAAATTTACAATAGTTTTGGACTTTACTAGTTAACTGTCGGTTTCCTAAATGTCTCATGGGGGTAAAAAGCCATTAATTTAATTTAGAAAAAAAGAAATTTAAAGCAGTTTGTTTTTTATAACAATATTTAATTATGAAAGTAGTGTCACATAGTTAAAATTCTAATTTTTGAAAATCACAATTTTTTGTGCTGTGCTTTAATATTTTTATAAAACGACTTGGATTAAACAAGACTTTATTTGGTATAGAAAATAATTTATATTGTTTAGATCAATATCATAATTGATTCTGGTCAAAAATCACCCAGGAAAATAGTTATGTTAGTATTTTTATTATTTGAAATTTGAATGGTGTATTTTTCCAAAAAAAAAATTATTCTGATTATTGATGATGTTTCCTAACAAAAGAATGTTTCGTAAAAAACCAAAAGCCAGCTTACCAAGATGTCAAATTTTATTCAAAGGATTTATTATTGAAATTTGACGATATCGATTGAAATTTTTAAGAAGGAAGTAAGGTTTTATCTAAACACAAAACTTACTTTTTCCTATTCAATACAGCTCTGAGAAGTATAACTACCCGCTGCATACTGTGTCATACTGGTTCAGGTTTTTGTGTCCCCACTTTGGTCAGTTGTTGCCCTTCGAACTTTTCGATTAAGACGTGCGTCGGGTGATCTAACGGTACCTTACGGGCCGGCTATTCAAATTTTATGGCAGCGGGTCGGAGGCTGCGGCATCCCGACCGCCCTTGAACCGAAAAGACGGGGTTGAAAAAAGCCTGCGTCTATCATAATTTTTTTGCTTTTTTGGCCGTTTGCTCATCTCGACGATGTGTTAAGCCTCGATATAAATACGGGAAGACATCTTCATGCCATCATCAGTTGAACACAAGTGGTCGAAACGAACACATCGAAAATGTCCCTTTCTGTAAGTACGCTAATATGGATTTCACTAGTTCTTCGCAGAAACTATCCATTAATATAACTGTATTTTTCACTTTTTTCATTTACAATATTGTTATAATATTGACTTTTGGTTTTAGTACGTCACCATCTTCGCAGCTGTCGTAGCTGTAGCCTGTGCAGCTCCTCAGTTCGCTTCGCCCGCCGCTGCCAAATCGGTCGAGCCCGAGCCATTCGACGATCATCCTCAGTACAAATTCGAATACTCAGTGAGCGACTCTCTTACCGGAGACTCCAAGAGCCAAACTGAAGAAAGGGATGGCGACGTAGTTAAAGGAAGCTACACTTTGGTCGAACCCGATGGCTCCAGGAGGGTAGTCGAATACACCGCCGACCCCGTCAACGGTTTCAACGCCGTCGTCCATAAGGACGCCGCCACTGGTGTGGTCGCTAAAGCTGCCCCAGTTGCCCGCGTTGTGACTCCTGTCACTGTTGCTCACGCTCCAGTCGCCGTCGCTCACGCCCCAGTCGCCGTTGCTCACGCACCAGTTGCCGTAGCTCACGCACCAGTCGCCGTAGCTCACGCACCAGTCACCGTAGCACACGCTCCAGTCGCTGTCGCTCACTCCCCAGTTGCCGTCTCGTACAGCCCTGCTGGTTCTTCATCAACTGCATCTTTCTCCGGACCTTACGCCACCTACAGCTTTTAAGTCTACACTTTTCAACAATTACAAAACACATGGCTTGTACATAAAACTCGACTGTGAATAAATATTCTCGTCATAACCATTCCTTTGTTCAGTGAAGCGGACCATTCTCTTATTAGCTTAGTGGAAGTTGGAATCTTCTCTACTTGAGAAAAATATACTTCTATAGTCCACCCATTTAATTCGGAAACGATGAACTTGGGCAAAAAATGGACTTATACAAACCCCAAGTTAATTTTGGCTAGGAATCGCGTAGTCTTAACAGATTTAGCATAACGAAAGGAGCATGAGGGGTTATGCTTTGGGTAACAAGTTAGCCATGCCCGTTTATTTCGAAAACGATTCACTTTAGCAAAAAAATTGTATATACAAACCCCAAGTTCATGTTTTAGTTAATTTTTGTTACAAAAAGAATACCTTATCACGCGTCTTCCTTCAGGCATTACTTAAAAATGGCATAAAATAAGCTGTAGAATCGAACTGTACAAGAAAAATATGGGATTCTTGTTTAAAATAACAAAGTTAGTATCATTTCCCAGCTAGATGGGAAAGTTAAGTTAAATGTATGGCCATCACGCTATTTCTAGCGAAAATTAACTTTGGGTCTGTAAAAGTCCATTTTTTGATAAAGTTAATCATTTCTGAATTAAAGATGGAATATAGTGGTTGATACGCTCTGTATACAGGGTGACTGGCGATAAGTGGCAAAAATTTCAGGTGTTTTTCCTCATCATATTCAACAAAAATCTTCCTATCAACCCCTGTCCAAATCTAAACGGTAAAAAGTAATTAATTAAGGTTTTTAGTTGAGATAAAAAAGTCAATGGCACGAGCGGGATTCGAACCCACGATCTTCGGCTAGATACGCGGCTACTCTACCACTTGAGCTATCGTGACCTCGATCTATTCGGACACTAACTTCCCATCTCAACCCCACCTTTTGAATTTTCCCTCCTTTTTGCCATTTTTCAATTGTCGTCTAATCGGATTGGATTCTCGGCGACAAATGAAATGGCTACGGAGAGCTTTAGTGAAGTATACTTCATTTTAATTCATTAAATTCATTAATTTCCTGGTCCGCTTGTCCAATTAATATATTACAATTAATTAAGGTTTTTAGTTGAGATAAAAAAGTCAATGCCATGAGCGGGATTCGAAAAATGGCAAAAAGGAGGGAAAACTCAAAAGGTGGGGTTGAGATAGGAAGTTGGTGTCCGAGTGGATCGAGGTCAGGTGGTAGAGCAGCGGCGTATCTAGCCGAAGATCGTGGGTTCGAATCCCGCTCGTGCCATTGACTTTTTTATCTAAACTGAAAACCTTAATTAATTGTAATATATTAATTGGTCAAGGGGACCACGAAATTAGTGAATTTAATGGTAAAAAGTAATTTGAGTTTTTTTTCTACTTAGATCCACTACATTGCTTATAAACTTCAGAATTACTGACTTTAGAAAACTCTAGTTTTTGCCATCTGAAAGAACGTTAAATTTTCTCTAAGGATTATTTACATTGCAGAATTAATCAAAAATTTCTGCACGCAAAATTCAGAAAAAAATGAAGTTACTTCTGTACCTTGAGATTTGGCCAGGGGCTTATAGGAACTTTTTTTTGTTGCATATATGTAGTAAGTAGAAACACCTCATGAAATTTTCGACACTTATCGCCAGTCACCCTGTATATGTTCCGTTGTTAATATTGTAGTGCACCGTATTTTCCTACTCTTGTCCGATACTTGAGTTTCACTTTCAGTAAGCTTCGAGATAGGCTTAGTCCTGTTTTCGTTATAATGTGCGAGAGTGTTTGTTCTTTCTTTTACTAGTTAGTTAACTTCCTTTCCTCGAACCCCTTTGCACTGGTACCCGCATCAGTCACACTATTGCCTTTTGCCAAGAATGGAGAGGACTTTTTCAGACTATCTTGTGGTTTATTTAATAATCTATGGCGGCTTCGTACTACTGGATTTTGAAAAGCAAGATTATTTGTGTGTATCTTCGTTTAAATGAAGGTGTTGATGTCGCAGAAGTTTTGGTAAGAAGTTTGTTCTTTTCATAACAATCAAGCTAAACGATAAAATCATACACATTTATTGCTTAGAAAGCATCCAAGCGTTTTATTTTCTTACATGATATTTTGTTGAAATTTGCATGTCGAACATGTAATTGGTTTGATTTGTCGGACGTGTTTCAACATCTTCCTTGGTTGGTCTTCGGGAAGGTTTTTAATATGTACATAAAAATTGATTAAATTACCTTCTAGGATATGAAGGACAAGGGTAATCGATGACCAAACCACAAGCTGTATTTCTTCTAACCGATAAGTTCCGACAAGTTGAAAGATGTAGTAAAAGAAAAACTATAGAACACAACTTTCTTTTTGGTTTCAACTACTTTCGGAAGACAATTGTAAGATCCAAAATACCAAAATTAGATAGTCGACTCGCTGGACAACAAATTTAATTTCAAATGTTTACGATAGTTACGTATACGAGGTTATATGAACTTCCGGAGGTATTTTTGTCCGTTTGTAAGTATATCGCCGCTGGACTTGAACCGGGTATATTTATTCCTCTCTCTCTTTCTCGGTCACTCTCTCTCCCTCTCTCTCTCTCTCTCTACTATTATGACTGCTTACACTGAAATATATTATTGACAAATTTTTCAGGTTTGCAAGTTCACTATTTATTTCCGAAGGGGACCGTGGTGGCCGAGGGTAGGACGTCCGACTTGTATTTTCCACACTATCGGTTCTGAGTTCGAATCCTGGCAAACCCCTTCGATTTTTATTGAAGCTTGAAGCCATGCCAAAATTTACACTATTTATACGACATGGTATTGTATTTAACCATGTTTGACCATAAGATGAGTCGTTATCTCCAAATTTTAATTTGTGTGTAATAAAATTAAAATGCCCTCTGTGCTACCTACCTAAGTTTTCTGAGGCATGACAGCAACTACATATAAAGAAAATCTCACTGCATATGTAAAATCATTAAATGCGTATGGGCACGTATAACCAACCACAGGTTGTATTCCATACTTTCCTTATGCATGAATGTATTTATTAGCGCGAATGATGAAGTATGCGTGTTTACGGCCGTGACGGAATATTGAGTATCCGCAGGCCCGAATTAGATTAGGTAATTTAACATCTATAAATCTCGACGGCATCCGCTGAACCCTTCCAGTGTGAATGTATTTATTAGCGTATTATGTACGAGTGGACGGTTCTGCCGAGGAATAGTATTCCACAGACATGTCACAAACTTAGGTTAGTTAGGTTAATGAATAAGAGGAAGGTTGAAGAGGTTTTGAGACCTCGATTGCGACACCCAACGAATTATTTTACCCTTTGGGTAACGCAAAATCTTGGATCTCATTATAGACTATTTAGCTTATATAAAAACCAAAACTCATTGTAAATATTCATATTACAAAAACCATAAGAAATAAAGTATGAAAAGATACGAAAAAAATATCTTGGATAATATAAATTATTATAAATGATAAAAATATATCTATCTATCTGTCTATCTATCTATCTATCTATCTTTCTATCTATCTACCTATGTATCTATCTATCTATCTATCTATCTATCTATCTATCTATCTATCTATCTATCTATCTATCTATCTATCTATCTATCTATCTATCTATCTTTCTATCTATCTATCTACCTATTTGTCTAACTAGATACGAAAAAAATATCTTGAATAATATAAATTATTATAAATGATAAAAATATATCTATCTATCTGTCTATCTATCTATCCATCTATCTATCTTTCTATCTATCTACCTATGTATCTATCTATCTATCTGTCTGTCTATCTATCTATCTATCTATCTACCTATGTATCTATCTGTCTATCTATCTATCTATCTGTCTATGTATCTGTATACGTATATATATATATATATATATATATATATCTCCATCTTTCTATTTCTCTTCTTCTCTCGCTATCTCTCACCTCTGTTACATAATATTTTGTAATAAAGAATAGGGAGCGTGAGCTGTAAATTAACCATAGAACAATTACACTGTACATTACTCTTCATTTAAAGGTCTTTACTGTACGACATTTATACGTAGATAAATGAATTGCAAATCGCATGTCTTGGCCATTATCAGAATATAACAATCGAATCCGAAAAAGCGAAAGATAATATTAAAAAGTTTTCCATAAAAGCGTAATTGTCACCAGATTCTATTGTCGAAGAGGCCACAATTGCAATAAGACCCTTATATTCCCTTTCTAACTTTATTTAGCTCCAAGTCCCCCTTGGGGTTACTAATGGGAATAAAACTTTGTTCCACGAAACTTCCAAGGTAGCCTCGGCGGAGTTTCTGCTCTCAATGAAGGAAGCCAATAGTTCACTTGTCGCTCTGCCAGCCAATGCCTTCTCGGTCAACGAGCCGGTTTATAACAAATTTCCGACGCGAAACTTTACTTATTTTTTGTAATTGATAAATTAAATTAGTGTTTATTCAGCGGTAATTGCCTTGTTATTTTCATTTATGTCAAAAAGAAAGGAAAAACTATGGTTTCGCCAAGTTAGTTTACAAAATATTGAATTATTATTAATTGCATTATACGTTGTGGTCCGATTGACCAACTAACTTCTTTCAATTAATTAATCTTTATGGAAGGTATTGGTTGAAAGGAAAATATGGCAAAAAGGAGGGAAAATCTGAAAGATGGTTTAAAGTTGTTAGTTCGTGTTTGAGAGGATCGAAGTCACGATAGCCCAAGTAGTAGAGCAGCGGCTTATCAAGCAGAAGGTCGCGGGTTTGAATCCCGCTCGTGACACTAGCTTTTTCATTTCAACGAATACCTTACATAAAGATTAATTATTTGCAAGAAATTATTATTAATATAAAATGAGTTGAATGTATATTTTTTTATGTGGTCACTAATTCATAGTAACTAGGGATTCATTTATATGGACGTATGTAAATATCTTTAATTTTTGTGCATTTAAACAAATTAATACTCTTTTTTGGCTTTTTAATAAGCATTTAATTTCTTAAAGTTAATACAAAATAGTACAACAATGTATTCAAATCAGTAAATATTTAATTTGGAAAATTTTGTTTTTTAGGGAGGAAAACTTTTAGGATAGCTGTATCGGTAATGATTTGTAAATTATTTATAATCTTTTAGACAGGGTGTCGGAGAAAAGGCGTCCTCAACTCCAATAATCTAATTTGTTTTTAATTCACGATTTTTCCGAGATTTGGTGTACTTTTTAGTTCGAACGCCATCATCAAAGGTTGACTATCAATGAAGTGGTTCATTTCACAAATCAGTTGTGCTTCGTTGATATTCTACTTTTTTTAAATTGCCATTGAACTCTGTCACTGTTTAATCTTGTTTAGTTTTGGGTAGTTTTAAGGTACATATATGAACTTGGTATAAAAAGGAGAAAAGAGCATATTTAATTTTCGCAACACAGACTATAACATACGTAAAACTAGTAATTCCGGGTAAGAGATGAAAACTCAACGTTCGACTATTACTAGGGTGGTGTCGCAAATGTAGTTTCAAACCATTTTAAAATACTTTTTTGTAAATTAATCTCAAATGTGTGGTGATTAGTGACCGTTAATCGATAATTATTCAGAAATCGTGAGATGCCGTCTGGTGTGATGTAGGTTTGAGAAAAACATTTTCTTTATCGCGCCAACGTTTCGATCTTTATTGAGATCATCTTCACGGCTCAAAGTGTTTGTCTACAAGAATGGCACAATCACACAGAAGACAAACACTTTGAGCCCTGTAGATGATCTCAATAAAGATCGAAACGTTGGCACGATAAAGAAAATATTGTATTTTTCTGAAACTTACATCACACCAGACCGCATCTCACGATTTCTGAAATTTAATCTCAAATTCAAAAGGATGAGCCGGGATTCAGACCCAGAACCGGTAGCGTGGCAAATACGAGTCTGAACCACTCGACCACCGAAACCACCAACGCACTAATTCCTTGGTTCAAAGTTAATATTTACATCTGCATTGTAATTTTACCAATCAATATACGATTTGTAATTCACTTAGGCTCTGAAGATGACGCGAATAAACGTCGAAACGTCAGCAAAAAAAATGAAAAAGATGTTTTTCCAAACCACATCATTCTCGACCTCTCCTCATAGATCCAAAAAATTATTAAACTTCTGGTAATTAAAAAAACACGTAAAGAATATACCAAATTACACTTTGGTATATTATTTATTACAAGCTTACATCAAATTTAATAATATTATTACCCGTATATGATTACTATGTAGTTTGTACTATTTTTGTTATTTAGTCACTGAAGATGGTCTATATTAAGCCGAAACGCTTTGACAAAATAAATGCCATCAACTTATTATGGAGTTTCACAACGGACACTATCAAAAACATAAAATAAACAATAGTAAAGATATATTCTAATTTTTTAAGTATTGTTCGGAATATATCGCTGATATAGAATTACAACCTTAATGGTGCATACATGAGCGCGCTGAGCATTCAATGTAACTAATTAAAGTTTTTAGTTGAGATAAAAAAATCAGTGTCACGAGGGGGATTCGAACCCACGACCTTCGGCTAGTTACGCCGCTACCGATGACTCCACGATAGCTCAAGTGGTAGAGTAGCGGCTTATCTATCCGAAGGTCGTGGGTTCGAATCTCGCTCGTGACTCAGACTTTTTTATCTCAACTAAAAACCTTAATTAATTGAAAGAATTTAATTGGTCAAGCGGACCACGAAAACAAGTGAATTCATTTAACGACATCAACTATGCACTGAGTGCTTATCATTTAACTTAATTTATTTCGGTTCGGTTGATTCTATACAATAACGTGCTAGATGGAAAATAATGTCGTAAATTGTTTTTAAATGTATTTTCCCTTATAAAAAGCTAAACGAATTCGTAGGAATAAAAGTTTCTTACCCAAACTTTATTGGTTGAACTTTTAGCTACGTAAACCTCTGACAGATCGATGTTCCAGTTTTTTGGTATGTCTTTATTTTTCATATTTCTCCCCAAGAAAGAGTATCATCTCCTTTTCTGTTTCATCTTTGTCTCGGCAGATAGGAAATAATTTTCTGGAAATGGCGCGGATCGAAATAAGCAGTCCCTGCACAGCTAAAGCTTACTGCTAGCATGTAATGTTGCATTATAAACAAGTATTCACACTAAAATTTTAAACCACAGTATCAAAAATAAAAGTCGTATCGGGGTTGCCCCTTGACTCTCAATTGAACTCAGCATTACATCCTAGTTTCTGCTTAGACCTAAGGCATTTGACAGTATATGGTATTCGGGGCTTCTATGCCCAAAGGTATATCATCGAGTATGTTCTCAATTCTCGAAAATCATTATAAATCTAGTCCTTCAATGAAAAACCATTGAGTCTCCGTTATTTACTTTCTGCTGGTTGATTCGATGCTTTTTTCTTTGCGTTGGCGTATAAGATTTGCATGTATGAGGATCTATGGGTTGCCATCACTTTGTGATATTTGAGCTCGGTTTTTGTTTTGTATTTTTTTTTCCAAAAGGTTCATCGTGCCACACATTGCAACGTTCCAATATTTGTAGCCACGTCATTGTAAGGTCGCGGCCAAGTAAATGTGCGACACTTGCTTCAGTATTGTATTATCAATGAAAATTGTTGATCGCAGGTACTTACCCTCAAAAACAATTATTTTGATTTTGCGGGAGATTTTCAACTTGAATCTCGAGAAAGGAAAAACTCACGCATAAATCATCTGTTCTTTCGCAACACGCAAACAGAAGCGTTTGAAAGTGACTACATTTCGATGTCGGAGTAAGCCAGAAGTTGTAAGTTTACACTCACAATGACAATATCGTCGATGTATATGTTAAAAAGAACAGGTGATAAAAAAACATTCTTGTCGGGCACATCGATTAGTTATCAGCCCAGGCAATTTCGTTCCATTTTGAATGAAGACTTCGGTTTTTTTCAAATAAGTTTATAGCCTCGATAGCCGCGTGGCAACTTAGTTGCCTAACTTCGGTTTCCCGGGTTGGTTGGCAAGCGATCTCACCCTGTTGGTGCACTAACGGTTCCCATCACTTATGTAAATAATTTATAAATGTCAACCTTAAGTAACCTTATATTTTCAAATCTGGACATTTCTATATAAACAGAAGCGAATAAATACGCGTATAATAATTTATTTCTTTTAAAGTTGTTTTTGTTAAACTTGGAATATTTAAGACTTAATTTAATTTTGTTGGTTTATTACATTTAGTGCAGAAAACATTTACATGTGTGTGTGTGTTTTTTTAAATAAAAAAGTAAATATTTTATACATTTATATTTTTCGGGAATTTCAGGAATTTACATCCATTATCTGAATCTATACTTTTTTATAGAAAGACATACGTATAACATTGATATTATTTATTTTACAACTATTATAATACTGTATTAATGTGTGTTATTTAGCTACAGGTTGTTCAATAATTTGTTGAAGAAGTGAGTATGGTCAGGAATGAAGTAGTTTAGAAAAGCACCATTTTCCTTTTTTTGCCGACGTTTCGACCTTTATTCGGGTCATCTTCAGAGCCTGAGTGAATTACAAACCACATGTTGATTGGGAAAAATGATTATGCAATCCAGATTGGCTCAATTTTTACATCTGTGTTGCATAATGATTTTTTCCAATCAACATAAGTTTAACGCCCAGGCCCTGAAGATGACCCGAATAAAGTTCGAAACTTCGGCAAAAAAAATTAAAAAGGCGTTTTTCTAAAATACTCATTCCTGACCGCTTCTTGTTACTTGAGCCAATTATTGTATTAAATTTCTAATTAATGTTACTAATTAATATAATAAAATGTGAAATATGAATGATAATGTTACACTAAAGTCTTTTTATAACAAAATTATAGATGCTGAGGATGAATTAAATTCCCAAAACGTCCAAATAAATGTAAATAAATAATATATTTACTTTTTTGTTTTAAAAAATGGACTTGTTTTATATTAGAAATTATAATAATTTATGTTTCAATCGTCCCAATAAACAACGAAAAAACTGCTAAATCGTCCGAATGAAACCCCATACTTTAATTAAACACATTTTTATGAACAGATTCTGAATAAAGGATCAATTTATTCCTCGCGTTAGATAATAGGCTATAAAATTTTTCAACACATATGAAAAAAGTTAAATGTAAAAAAAAGAAGGTATAACTGACATTTTCTTACCAAAAAAGTATCAGTTTATAACAAGGCAGTTAAAATCATTAAAAATATTAATTAATTATATTACACTCTTTTTATGTCATCCTTCAGGATATTTTGCCATGGTCATTCATAGGTAATTATAAGCAATGTATTTCTTTTCTCGATATGAATGCCAAAATTTACACTATTTATACGACATGGTATTTAACCATGTTTGTCCATAAAATGAGTAGTTATCTCCAAGTTTTAAATTGTGTGTAATAAAATTGAAATGCCCTCTGTGCGACCTACCTAAGTTTTCTGAGGCATGACAGCAATTACATGTAAAGAAAATCTCATTGCATATTTATAATCAATAAATGCGTATGGGCACGTATAACCAACGACAGATTGTATTCCATACTTTCCTTATGCATGAATGTATTTATTAGCGCGAATGATGAAGTATGCGTGTTTACCGCCGTGACGGAATATTGAGTATCCACATGCCCGAATTAGATTAGGTAATTTAACATCTATAAAGAGAGATGTTTTGGAAGGGCTCGACGGCATCCGCAGAACCCTTCCAGTGTGAATGTATTTATTAGCGTATTATGTCCGAGTAGACGGGACTGCCGAGGAATAGTATTCCGTAGACTTGTCACAAATTCAGGTTAGTGGTGAAACGCGGGGAAATAAAGATGCACGGTGTTTAGTCAATTTAAATTGTAAATTCGGCTTGAAAGGTTACTCGGTATGAACGTATTTATTTGCGCGAATGAAGGGTGATTGGCGAGGTGGCTCCCATTCAGTTACAGCTGTGGGTACACATTGGTTCATTTGTACTCTGAGTTAGATTATTATCTTGTAGTAGCATGAGTGTGTATGTATTTAATGTCTTCTAGGACTATTCTGTGTAGTAGAAAGGTTAATAAACATAATTAACTATAAAAAAATACTAATAAACATCGTCTAGCAACCAAAGGTATATGGCAGAAAAGTCATGAAATATACAGAATAAAAGAATACATATTTATAAAATATCGTGAAATAGACAAATATGCGAGGAGCTGGCCATAACCATAGTAGTTAGCCGACAAAAAATAAAAATAAACGAAAATAAATTTAAAAAATTAATTAATTAAATTAAACCTAGCAAACTAAACTTTTGTATGATCTTGGCTAGCAAACAAAAGTTTTAAAATAAAAATGTTATTAATAATGTTAAATTATAAGCCCATTGACGTTTTCGTAGTCAATTGACTAATTACTTCTTTCAATCAATTCATTATTTTTTTAAGGTCTTGGTGGAGATAAAAAGTCCGTGTCACGAGCGGGATTCGAACCCACGACCTTCGGCTAAATACGCCGCTACTCTACTACTTGACCTATCGTGGAGAGTTGGTGTCCGAGTGGATCGAAGTCACGATAGCTCAAGTGGTAGAGTAGCGGCGTATTTAGTCAAAGGTTGTGGGTTGGAATCCCGCTCGTGACACTGACTTTTTTATCTCAACCAAGAACTTAGAAAGAATAATTAATTGATTAAATTAAAAAGTTTATAACGTTACTTTCTGATCGCAAATTTCTGAAAATTTTGTCATTATGTAATATAAATTTCTAGGCCTATTAATGTAAATATGTAAAAAATTATTAATGTTAATGTACAATGCATATTTTAAATAGAGATAATATTCTTAAATGAAAGTCTACTACTTGTAGACCGTTTGCTAAATATTTACCCAATATTGATTTTTATCAAACTATCTAAATGCTAATTTTGAACCTAATTCATAGGTGACATTAATATTTTTGGAAATGTGAGAGTTTTGAAAATCATTCAATTACACAAATCAGACTAATAAAATATCTTCACGATTATTCTTCTACTTCTTTGAATAATTTCCCTTCTCGGTAATCTTCCCTGTACTCATCATCAGTATTATACTTTCGTTGACTTCATAAAGGCAACGCGAAACTGAAACTCACGACAGATAAGAACCACACAAAGTACCATTCAGCACAAAACAGTTCCAGGATTGTCTAAAACTTGCTTGTTTGTTCTCGCAAGAGATTCAAAATTGACGACAGAAAAGTGATTACACACATGAAAACCCACATTTTGCAAAATCAACCAAATAATACACCGTGAAAAAAGTCCTAAAATAAATACAACGCCGCGAATAAAAATTAGACAATGTTGTATTGAAAATGCAGATTAGTTATTAAGATAATTTGGAAGTTAACCTCAAAAATTTGTCAGAAATCTATTGTTTAGGATATATGCTATATGTACAGAGAGAGAGAGAGAGAGAGAGAGAGAGAGAGAGAGAGAGAGAGAGAGAGAGAGAGAGAGATGGTGACAATATCGTTTCAAATGCTAACGCAGAAATTAGAAAAAATAGAAAGTACTTTAAAATTGCTTGTTAATCTGTTTCTGTCTTCTAATGGCAAGGAAATTATTTCATTATTTACAATAGTCAGAAAATGCCCAAATCATTTTTAGCCACAGGGCAAACATTCAGCGCTCAATTCGAATTATAATCCCCCCGGATTATAATCTTTTCCCATTTCAGAAGGATTACCAATCAGGGTCTTGGCGAGCTCAACCTGTATTTGAGAACGAGCATTAACAAGTTGAGATTAATCAGCCAACTAGAATGCAACGTAAATAATATAATCATCTATTTGAAGAAAAAATACATTATCGATCCGGAAATATCATGCTCAATTTGTAACCGAAGGAATTAGAATCATTACATTTATTCTTCGCTATTAGAAAAAAAATGTTTTTCGTATCTACCTCCCAGACGATGCATACTTGATTTATTATCCTCTAATACATTATATATATAAGTGGGAATTTTATGGGCCGACAAACTGCATTAACAACGTTGTCATCGCCGGCCCTCGGCGTGTTTTCCATCTTTTTCTTTTCTTTCGCGCATATTTTGTTTTAAACTGCAGCATTTGAGGGTCTCGATCTGGTTACTGACTCTCTGATTTCAGATATATACTACGTTGATATTCTAGAATGCTAGTCTCTCGTTTGTACCTCAGGTTGTCAAATACAGAATAAAAACATATATATACATCACCACAAACGTAGATGTCTGGTCACATTCATTCCCCACAGTTCTCGATAATCCTCGGGGTGGGGTTATAAGCAACCCCTTCCTTTCACGCTAATAAATTACTTTTACTCTCCAGACGTCATACACTCACCCCAGAGTACTTGATATTCCTCGGGGCGAGGTTTTAAGCAACCCCTTCCTTTCACGCTAATAAATTACATTCATTACGATAAATTAACACAAAACACATACTCGATAGAAACATAGAGGTCTGGTCACTTTCACTCTCGCAGAGTACTGATATTCCTCGGGGCGGGGTTTAATAACCCCTTCCTTTCATGCTAATAAATTACATTCAATCCGATAAATTAACATAAAGTCAAACACAGACACAACACAAACACATAAAACTATATACATTTAAAAATCCCTATAGCCCTGAGGTACCGGAACAGCGATCTGTGCCCGCTGCCGTGCCTCAAGACTACTCACAGGTCCGATGATATGCCAAAATCTTGTCTATATACATCAAGCCTTCTGCACTTGAAGAGGTGCTCGACCTACGCGCTCGCTTTCCGGCCGGTGCCCGCGCTGCTCTAGTACATTAAAAGGAGCTAATGATTTGTATAAGTTTGTGATTTCAGCGCTAAAACTGAAAGAATTTTTTTATAGAAGAATAACTTATTTATAACACTATGAACGCCAAAATGTAACATTGTGCTAATTTATTTATTTTTATTTCATTTAGTTTTACTTTTTTTTCAATCAACAGTACAGAAGTTAATTTGTGTTTTTTTCTTACTTTTAAATTTTCTTCACCTATTGCCGAAGTTAGCCTTATTTTATATTGTGTTATTACTACATAGTTTAGTTTCAGTATTATGTAAATTGATTTATAATAATGTAAAGTGTAGTTGAGTTGAAAAATTAGTGTCACGAGCGGGACTCGAACTACTTCACCTGTCGTAAATTCAATCCCTCAGGACACCAATTCATGTCATCCTACAACATTTTCAAATTTCTCTCCTGAAAATATACGGTAATATTTTCAAATTTCGTGTAAGCGTATTGGATTCTCCACGGGGAGCGATTACCATAGAGAAATTACTTCAGTAATTATTGTGTTAGTCCATAGGGATATCACTTGCACCTAATTAACCAAAGTAATGATTTAACACAATTAGTTAAGGTTTTTAGTTGAGATGAAAAAAAGTTAATGGCACGAGAGGGATTCGAACCCACGACCTTCGGCTAGATACGCCGGTGCTCTACCACCTGAGCTATCGTGACCTCGGTCCACTCGGACATCAACTCCCCATCTCAACCCCACCTTATTAGTTTCCCTCCTTTTGCCATTTTTCAAATGTCGTGTAATCGGTTTGGATTCTCGACGACAATTGAAATGGCGACGGAGAGCTTTAGAATGAAGTGTACTTATTTTTAATTGTGTTGTATTAATTGGTCAAGCGGACCATGAAAATAGTAAATTAATAATTTAAATTGATGTATAATTTTTATATAAATTGTAATTGAGTTGAAAAATTAGTGTCAAGACTGGACTCAAACCCACGACCTCCGGCTATTAGAGTTGGTGCCCCGAGGACCGAAGCCACGATTGCTCAAGTAGTTAGAGAACCGGGTTAAAAAGTCGGAGGTCGTGGGTTCGAGAAAAACACCTTTTCTCGTCTTTTCTCCATTTTAATCCAATTGTAGTCTCATTACTCATGGAAAGATATTATGTTGAAGGAGAGGTCCTCAATATTATTGTGAGAATGAATCATCGAGGTCACTGGACGTGGATATCGCAGAGGCAGGTGGCATTTCTCAGAGCTAGGTCTCCCGGGCTTTAGTTCGATTCTGAGAGACTGGAAGTGCCAAATAGGAGGTCTAGTAGTGGATAGGTATGGGCTGGGATTTACTTCGGATGACGAACTGGACTGGAATATTGTTGAACGTAACATCACCGCAGCCCGTTGTGACCAAGATTTTATCGCGGAATACATCCCTCAAACCAGGATCTCATTGGTAGAGATTTTCGATTTCTAGATGGCAATGCCAGTCCTCATAAAAGCAGAGTTGTTTATCAATGTTTAAAAAACATGGGAATTTCCCATCTGCCCCTTCACCCATTGTCTCCAGACCTCAATCCCATTGAGCACGCAAGGGATGAGTCTTTTTGATCACCATCCGCAGAAAGTTGACCTGTAAAAAGTGAGTGCACCGTTGCAACATGTATGAAGGGAAATTCCTTCCGCTTGACCAATTAATATCATTCAATTAATTAAGGTTTTTAGTTGAGATAAAAAGTCAGTGTCACGAGCAGGATTCGAACCCACGACCTTCGGCTTGATACGCCGCTACTCTACCACTTGACCTATCGTGACTTCGCTCCACTCGGACACTAACGTCCCATCTCAACCGCACCTTTTGAATTTTCCCTCCTTTTTGCCATTTTTCAACCTTTTTTTATCTCAACTAAAAACCTTAATTAATTGAATGATATTAATTGGTAATGAGGACGACGAGAACTAGCTACTCTTGGTAGAGTAGCGGCGTATCAAGCCGAAGGTCGTAGGTTCGAATCCCGCTCGTGCCATTGACTTTTTTATCTCAACTAAAAATCTTAATTAATTGAATCTTATTAACAATATGCCTAACAGATGCACAAAGGTTTTAGCTTACAGACATTATAAACGGCATAAATTCTTTAAAAAAATTGTTGTATCCAAGAAACAAAAACCTTTTACTTTGTTATTTTTCAAAATTCCTTAATTAATTTTCCTCTAGTAAAAAACGTAAAACATTCTAAGAAAGGGAAAGTAGTTCTAGGGAAGGTAACCACTACAAAATTGGCAATAACCCTATGCATTTTCGAGCAGTTTACATCTCCAATTATAGAACGCACTGTATATTTCAAGGATGTATTCTCTTTGGCCAGATTATATATAAATTTTAAAAAAACAATTAAGGTTGAGTTAAAAAAGTCAATGGCACGAGCGGGATTCGAACCCACGATCTTCGGCTTGATACGCCGCTGTTCTACCACTTGAGCTAGCGTGACCTCGATCCACTCGGACACCAAATTCCCATCTCAACCCGACCTTTTGAGTTTTCCCTCCTTTTTGCCATTCGCTCGTGCCATTGACTTTTTTATCTCAACTAAAAACCTTAATTAGTTGTAATAAATTAATTGGTCAAGCGGACCACGAAATTAGTGAATTTAAAAAAATATTGCAAATGTAAAAAGAAAAATTAAGTAATGAAATTATGGCCAGGTCATCTAACCTTGTCGGTGTATTGTTTAATATTGGTTTTAATAGTTCGGCAACAATTAACTGTCAAAATCAATGATAAAATTTTATGTGCTTCACCAGAGTTATATGTATTATGCGTTTTTTCACACTCATGATGAAAAACCATAATTATTTTTAGATTATTATATCTCTCCTGTCTTAGATAGTAAATTCAGTATTGAAAATCACAATCTATGAAGAAGTTCAAGACTAAAACCAGACCTGCAGGCTTAGTTGAACTAAATTGCAAAATTTTCTTGATGGAATTTAATATTAAAAAACAACAAGTGGTATTTGTTTCGTTAACGTTTAATGCCTAATTCTGTACAACAGGTACGAGGAAACATTTAGTAGTGGAAGACAGGGCTGGAGTGTCCGACGGTGGCGACTGGTGCGTGGGCGACAGTGGCGTACGGGGTATAGGTCCTGGCAAGAGTGACGGGGGCGTGAGCGACAGCGACGGGTGCGTGAGCGACGGCAACTGGAGCGTGAGCGACGTTGGCTTCTTTGTGTACGACAGCGTTGAATCCGTTGACGGGGTCGGCGGTGTATTCAACGACCCTCCTGGAGCCGTCGGGTTCGACGAGGGAGTAGCTTCCGTGGACGACGTCGCCGTCGCGGGTCTCGCTCTGGCTCTTGGAGTCTCCGGTAACGGCGTCATCGACAGAATAAGCGAAGTTGTACTGAGGATGAGGATCGTACTCTTCGGCCCTGGCGACGGCGACTGGGGCGTGAGCGACAGCCACCGGGGCGTGAGCCACAGCGACAGGGCGGTACCCGAGGCCGCTGGTGTAAAATTGAGCGTTGGCAGCGGCCACGAAGGCGGCGAGGAGAACGAATTTCTAAAATGGACCAATTATTTGTTAAATATTTCAACCATGTATTTTCGGGTGTTTTACCATCCAAACATGTTTGCTTACTCACCAGAGCCATTGCAGGAGAATCCAGTCGACAGTGGAAGATCAGATCCGTCATTTCGTTTATATAGGTTTTCCCATATCCTTGGCATTCAATTTTTATTTAGGGAGGGGACCGTCTTAATATCACTTCCCGGCCTTCGAAGAGGTCCTATTTTCGTGATAAGTACAAATATCCTCCCATTGTAAAAATCCTTTTTTTGACACTAATTGACTTATTTTTACAACATTCTCTCAAATCTTTATTTTTACTTCCAACAGCAATTAGTCGGTCTTTTACAGGGCTCTATTTCATGTAACAAAGATTTTTATATTACTAATAATTTATTTCAATTATAATAATCCCGCTGCTTTCGATATTGACAACCGTCTTTTAAATTGGTAAGGTAAATTTAGTCGTTTCAAGATTTAGTTTACATTAATCTTCATAATCAACTATTCTTACATTACTTTTCTTTAATGTAAAAGATTAATTTGTGGTTAATTAATAATTAATTGATAAAATAAAGTACAAATTAAGTAATGCTAGATTAATAGGG
Organism: Cimex lectularius; assembly: GCF_000648675.2. Classification (NCBI taxonomy): domain Eukaryota; kingdom Metazoa; phylum Arthropoda; class Insecta; order Hemiptera; family Cimicidae; genus Cimex; species Cimex lectularius. The sequence continues at coordinate 647,828 of NW_019393130.1, forward strand.
ATTATATTAGTATTTCACATTTTCGTGTAGTAAAATACAAACAATAAATAAAAATCCATTTTAATAATCCATAAAAACTCTTTTCCACAGATCTTTTATCGCATTACTTTTAATTTTTTTCTGTTCTGTTGACTACCATAAATCGAAATAGTTGGGTTTTAGTGACTTTGATTTTTTTAATTTTTAATGTATTGATCAGAATTGACTTAATTTTTCTTCGTATAGTTTTTGATGTAGGAAATACACCAAAATATACCAAATAAACAATTATAAAAAATGGTTTGGCGTTTTTAAAAATTATAAACATAACACAATATCAAAGTTTGTATCGATAAAACTTACGAGGTCGGTGGGTCACGGATGTGGACCAAACGTTTTTTCAAGTTTCTACAATCCAAAATATCGGACATGTATTCGCCACTTCTTGCGAATAGGAATTTGAAATTTTTCCGATTTTTAATATTTTTATTTCGCCTTTCAACTTGCTCAAATCAACTATACAAATATAGAATTTTACAGCATTTTTTTTATGTGGATTCTAATAAAAATGTAGTAAAAGCCATCAAAGATTATAAAAAAATTCTAAAAATCAAATACGTTTTAAGTAAAATAGGTTATAATTTTTTTCGTGAAATTAATATGAAATTTCGTTGTAGCACTTCTAGAGACGGCTGAATTTTGGATAAATTTTAAAATTATTTTAACCCTTTTTGAATTATAGTCATTTCAGTCAGATATTCCGAAAACGACTTCTCATAAATTTAAAAAATTTAAATTAAAAAAATCTTTCAAATCAATGGGTCAAAAAATCCATAAATTTAAAATTAAAAAAATATTTTTAGGGGTATCTAAAATATTTATTAAATTTTGATCGTAGTTATAACTCAAAATAAGAAAAAAATTATATATTTAATTCTTCGTTTTTATCAGTTTTATTCATTCGATTCAGCAAGTAAAACATACAGTTATACTTACAAAAAAACTATGACTCTCACGTATCAAGAGCATTGTCGGTAGTCTGAAGGTCTGACTAGAAGTACCTCACCCGATTAAGAATAGGCCATGCGAGATTGACACACGGACACTTACTTTTGTGCCAAAGTCCGCGTATGTGTCCGGCAAAGAAAGGTTGCTCTATGGAGGGTAATTGAAAGGTGCAATTCCTTAGCTACATACACAGAGCGGGCAGGAATGCCACCCGATTTGAAAATTGCGTTTAAGCACGGCAGCGAGTATTTGGGTCTACTGTTCCAATTCATTCAAGAAACGGGATACTTATATTATGCACAGTAATATTAATTGAGTATGCATAGCTTTGTGTAGAGAGTGAATGTATTAGCGTGAATGTGCTTCTTAGAGATAACGTACTTATTAGCATGTGTGAGAGGGTCAATGGCGGAATATCGAGTACTCACCCAATCGACCATCAATTAGGTTAGTTGTGTAATATGAAGGGTAATGGAGGAATATCAAATAACCCACCATCATAACTGAGTAATTTGTATTAGAATTTAAAAAATTATGTGTTCTGTGTTGAAATTACCAAGTTTGTTGACCAATCCCCTGAAACCTGGTGGCTGGACGGATAAGACTGCGGGCTACCATCACCCGGGGAGGGTGATTCTCGAGTCTGAAGGCAAATTACTATAAATAGCAAAAGCTGAAATTGACTATTTTCTTTATCGTGCCAACGTTTCGATCTTTATTGAGATCATCTTCAGACCGCATCTCACGATTTCTGAATAATCATAGTCTAACGGTCACTAGGGGGACCGCGGTAGCCGAGTGGGTAGCATGAGAGACTCTCACGCCGCGGTCGTGGGTTCGATTCCCACCGTCGCCTCTGGCCCTTTTTTCCCGATAACCCTCAATTTGAACATACATATATAAGAATTCGTCACCATGGCTAATATACATAGATCATAAGGCCAATAAAAAAAAGGTCACTAATCACCACACACAGGTGAAATTGACGGTGGATTACGAAAAGTGCATAATACTCAACTTGGCACATGTTTGTATGTATGTGGGTACATGCGCTGATTTCAGCCTGCATAAATTCAAATCCAAAATAGACAATGACATGGAAACGTGAACGGCAAACATCCAATGAAGGAAGCCGTTATTACAACACGACACGTGAGATGCGCTTCATCCAAGGAGACTGAAATCAAGTAGTGAGGTTATCGCAAACCTATGGGCACTTCAGTCTCCTTTAGGATTATTAGGTATCGTGGTGGATGATAGGTTTTTCACAAAAGAGTACGGATGACAAGATGGCTTTGGATGGAACCTTTTGTAGTGGGTTTGTGCTAGAGTAACAAGAGGAACATTTATGTCGGTATTGATGGTGTGATTGGAAACATAGAATATGACATTGACTATTGTTCTGAGGATTTTAAATGAGAGGGATTGGATTCGATTAAGGTCGGGTCGTTTAGCCAACGCGTAGAGTTCAAGTCCGTATGTCCGAATGTGGTGACACCGGGGCAATATAAAGTAGTAAACAGGGATGGGATCTTTGTTGATGTATACTGGTGGGAGCGTAAGGTGTTGATGTTGAACTAACCTTGATTCTCTACTGACAAAGGCAAGGATAAAGTAAATTGATAGAGCGAAGTTGTTATGTGATCTTTACCGGGAGATCGGATTGTATCATCGGCAAAGTTATGGGTGATAGTGTTACATTGCGTATGGAGGTCAGAGGTGTAAAGTAGAGGAGCGAGGACGCTGCCTTGTAGGGCACCTGTTACAATAGGATGGATAGGAGATGATGAAGTTTTGTGAGAACTTAGAAGTAACGATCGTTAAGTTAGCATCTTAGGATAAGGTAATAAGTCACAAGCAGAATGTTCTTGAGCTTCCACAATAGTCGACCAATCCGGTCAAAGGATTGAAAATGCCTACCTTCCGATGTGCTTGTTAGACAGTCGAGTGGCAATAACAGCTTTTCCAGTATTTTGCCCGTAATTGACAAAAGGACAGTAAGAGCTAAGAAGGTGATTAGGTTTTTTTAGATTTTGGGATCATCCTAGGGAAGAAAATTTCCCGAAGGTAAGACATTGGGTTGCGAAAAATTATAAATAAATTCACTAGTTTCGTGGTCCGCTTGACCAATTAATATCTTACAATTAATTCAGGTTTTCAGTTGAGATAAAAAAGTCAGTGGCACGAGCGGGATTCGAACCCACGATCTTCGGCTTGATACGCTGCTGCTCTACCACTTGAGCTATCGTGACCTCGATCCACTCGGACACTAACTTCCCATCTCAACTGAAAACCTTAATTAATTGTAAGATATTAATTGGTCAAGGGGACCACGAAACTACTGAATTTAATAAGTTTAAAATGAAGTATACTTCACTAAAGCTCTCCGTGGCCATTTTATTTGTCGCCGAGAATCAAATTGATTACATGACATTTGAAAAATGGCAAAAAGGAGGGAAAATTCAAAAGGTGGGGTTGAGATGGGAAGTTAGTGTCCGAGTGGATCAAGGTCAGGATAGCTCAAGTGGTAGAGCAGCGGCTTATCAAGCCGAAGATCGTGGGTTCGAATCCCGCTCGTGCCATTGACTTTTTATCTCAACTGAAAACCTTAATTAATTGAATTATTGAGCAGTTTGGTAAAAATCTATCCGCTTGAATACCAAGAACTTCACTGCTGCACGACGCATTAACGCACCGAGTGGCAACCAATTATATTCATCACCCAACAAAAAATCAATATATTATACCAAATAAATTAAATAAAACGATGATTTTCATTGAAGAAAATGTCTAACAATGAGACGAAAGTTTGCTAATGTATCGTCTAGTAAATTGATAAACTGCTTAGTTTTTGCAAAAGACAAGATCTGTACGTGGGCAAGAGTAATAGCAAGTTGTTAACCTATAAAGACGCTATTAATTTCATGCCACACGCCTTCTCGACGGCTATTACAGAACCGGTAAAACAATCATATATTACTGACATTTCTTCATAACTTAGTAACTTTTTACATCTAAGTTTTGTATGAAATGCAGTAAATGATTGTTATATTTCCTGCCGATTTTTGTGGCGTTTTGTTTTACACGGGGACTTGGAAATATCGAAAAGATGAAACGCGTTTGATAGACCAAAACAATGATCGAACCACAGATTAAAATTATTGCAATAATAAGATTCTAAAAAAACGCCTTTGCAAATCTTACATTAATAAAAATAATTTCTTATTTTTATTAATGTAACTCAGGGCACTCTCTACACGACACGCAAGAATGGCACAATTACACAGAAGATAAACACTTTGAGCCCTGAAGATGATCTCAATAAAGATCGAAACGTTGGCACAATAAAGAAAATGTTTTCTGAAACCTACATCACACCAGACCGCATCTCACGATTTGTAAATAAAAATTAATGTAACATTTGCAAAGACGTTTTTTTGTAAGAAACTTATTATTGCAATAATTTTAATCTGTGGTTTGGTCATTGTTTTGGTCACTGTTTTGGTCTATCAAACGCGTTTCATAAGAAATTATTTTTACTTATACAATAATTATTACTTTACGGATATAGTGTTGAATTATTTGAGAATGATTATCGTTACATTTCATGTAATATAAAATTTTTTTTGATGGTTTGTAGTCTAGGATTCGCTGAACAAAAGTTGAAATAATTTACTTTGTTATTTACTTTTCAATTGATTATGAATAAGGAGTAATCTATTTTTTCTATTTAATTTGGTTCCGAACTATCGCGAAGCCTTTTTTTCATCTGGAAAGTCGGAATAATTTTTCTTCTAAAAAATTTAAATTTCCACTCCCACTTTCCGTTTCGGAACTTCCTGCACAATTTTATTATAATCCTACATTGTCCTTCCTTATTGTGTTCTCGTTTAAAATCAAAATTTCCACTGGCATTTTGAGTTTCAGACCTTCCTGAGCAGATTTCTTCCGTGTCTGTTTGTGGTCAATTCAAAACTCCAAAACCGTAAGATCAATTTTTATAAAATTTTTAGAGAATGTGCAGGATGATTTTTACATTGGTCCCGATGAACTTAATCCAAATTGAATCAGCGGTATCGCCTGGGTATGCACAAAATTTGAGGAAGGTATACTACCCACCCACTTGGCATTTCTCTTTACATCTAGGTATAGTGTAAAATTTATTAAAACTATTGTGATACTGCCTGTCAATTTTTGTGGTTTTTGTTTCACATAGGGCCAACTTGGAAAATCCAAAAGTGGAAACGCGTCTGACAAACCAATGGCCAAACCAGCGATAAAAAATTTTGTAAGCAAATCATACAAAAACGCCTTAACAAATAGTAGCGTCAATATTACTAACAAATTATTTTTATTTATAAAATAATAATTATCACTTTAAAGATGTCTTGGTGGACTATTTGAGAGTATTTATCGTCACGCTACTGTGTAATAAGAAAGTTTGTCTGTGTATTTGATAAAATAAAAGATCTAATTTTTATCTATTTTTCTATTGATTATGGATAGGGACGGGCTTTGGATGTATTCTCATATTTGTTTCTGAGCCTCTTACGCCATTTTGGTAACTTTTATTTTTTTTCTGGCCATGTACTAGTGTACATCTAGTAAACTTTTATTTCATGTTTCATGCTATTTAAGAACAAATGAACCGTATTTTCTTTTACATATTTGGAAATATTTGGAGATTTACATATAATTACATAATTTTACTTTAAACTACATATTTTTGTCCGTATTCCGTAAAATGAACGATAAAATTATTTAAAATTAAAAAAAAAATAGTAAAGATGTAAGAAGGGTTTCAGAGCACTAAACATTTCAAGATGTGAACGATAAATTTCGAATATTTAAAAATCTATATTATTACAAATAATTTTAGAAAATAAAATCTTTTTTTTTACATTTTTCAAATAGAATTATCCAATAATATAATTACACATGTATAATTCCTTTATCAGTTTTTAAAAATTCGTTTTTATTTTATAGAATTTTGTTAACATTAGAAAGTCATTTTTAATTAGAAAAAAATTGAAATCGTACATTATTTCAAATAAATTTTAAAAATGTGTTTTATTTTCTATTTTATTACCTAGTTATATTATTGCTTTTTACACATTTTTAAACTCAGATTTGCCAATTATAAAATTCATTTTAAAAATACATAATTAATTGTTTTTTATTTTACATATTTTTCTTTTTACCTGCTTATTTATTAAAAAAACATGTATATGTACATATTTTATATTTTTGATGTATAAATCCCGTCTATATGTATGAAAATGAAAATATACAATAATCTAACTAAATTGACAAAACGCATAAATATTTGTTATAAAAACGCATTAATTTTTGAGCATTAATAAAGTCTTTAAAAACTTTCTAAACTTTTAAAGTTGTTTTTTCATTTTTAATACGGTTCAATCTTTTTTTCTCAATGGAAAAATTAATTTAAGTTTGTTCTCTGTTTGAATCGTGGTGGAATCAATTATTAAAAACATAACTGGAAGTGAAGATCCCTCTAAGCACTGCAGTAATCATCTACCTTTTACTGGGTTGGGTCCGTCGACTCTCGCTGATTTTCGTATATCCCCGCGCTTGATAAAATCATCAATATCGATCAGTTCAAAATATATATTTATTTGACGTTTTATTATGTAGTGTTTTACTTGTTTATTCGAGGTAGGAATCATCAATTCTCAGAAAGGCTTCACCTCTTTTAATAATAAATTTGATCAAAGTCACGATTTCTCGAGTTTAATATTATTTTAAAAGTTGAGTATTATACAAAATATTTCCAAGAAAAATGTTGAGTTTCACCCAACTATACGTTCTCAGAAGCTTAAGTGAATATTTTAAGGTCCGTTGCACCAGTCACGATTTAAACTGGGTTTACTGGAACCTCGTTTATAAATTGGAACGTGTATAGAGAAGAAGTTGCATCTTAGTTCCCGTTCTACTGAACCTAGATCAACTTCAATTCGGTGGAACTGAGTTTTGTCACTTTGTACAGTTATAATTAGCGTTAGAAAATGAACTTCGGTTAACTGAACTAGGTTTAACCCCCGCACAACATCGAACCAGTTTCGAGATTTGAACTAGGTTCAAGATAGATAGAAAAACGCCAATTGAATTGAACTGAGTTTAAACCAAATTGGTTCAACGGGCCCTTCGTGATTTTTTGTCAGTTTTGCATTGTTTTTATTTGAATGAGATAATATACTTAAATGTACGAACATTCTTTCAATTAAAAGTTGAGTATTATACAAAATATTTCCAGAAAAATATTGAGTTTCACCCAACTTTACGTTCTCAGAAGCTTGAGTGAATATTTTAAGGTCCGTTGCACCAGTCACGATTTAAACTGGGTTTACTGGAACCTCGTTTATAATTTGGAACGTTATAGAGAAGAAGTTGCATCTTAGTTCCCGTTCCACTGAACCTAGATCAACTTCAATTCGGTGGAACTGAATTTTGTCACTTTGTAAAGTTATAATTAGCGTTAGAAAATGAACTTCGGTTAACTGAACTAGGTTTAACCCACGCACAACATCGAATCAGTTTCGAGATTTCAACTAGGTTCAAGATAGATTGAAAAACGCCAATTGAATTGAACTGAGTTTAAACCAAATTGGTTCAACGGGCCCTTAAGGTCCGTTGCATCAGTCACGATTTAAACTGGGTTCACTGGAACCTAGTTTATAATTTGGAACGTGTATAGAGAAGAAGTTGCATCTTAGTTCCCGTTCTACTGAACCTAGATCAACTTCAATTCGGTGGAACTGAGTTTTGTCACTTTGTACAGTTATAATTAGCGTTAGAAAATGAACTTCGGTTAACTGAACTAGGTTTAACCGACGCACAACATCGAACAAATTTTAAGATTTGAACTAGGTTCAAGATAGATTGGAAAACGCCAATTGAATTGAACTAAGTTTAATCCAAATTGGTTCAACGGGCTGTGATTTTTTATCAGTTTTCCATTGTTTTTATGTCGATGAGATAATAATATATTCAAGTGTACGAACATTCTTTCAATCATTCATATAATGAATAAATGCTTAGTAAATTAAATTTTTGAATAAAAATTGTAAAAAGTTTTCATGGTTTACAATTCTATCCCATTATCTTTATAGCTCTTACAGCAGATTTCGTGGGGAGTTGAGGATCGCACAAGCGCATACACCGTGCCCCGAACTTAAAAGTTTACGGATTATACAATTGAATCGTTTAGCCAGGTGCAGACGTCAATTCGCGGCTTCGTTTATAATTGTACGATTTAATGTTGAGGTCTGCATTGACGAACCTGTTTTGGGCCGTTTCCGATGATCTTGGCCCGACTTTGCTCGCCGGTTTTGTCTGTCAGACGCGTTTCGGCATTTCGCCATCATCAGTGGACGGTTTGTGACGAAACGCCGAAACGTTACTTATTAAAGGTTATTCGCGGTCGCATACTCAATAAATGAAATCGAAAAAAATGCAAGGTTTATGTGTAAAATAATATGATGCAATTGCCTATGGCATAAATTGAACAAATATTTACTATATTTTGTTTGATACGGTTTCGCAGATCAATGGTTACAAACGGACTTTAATATTTTCTAATCTGCTAATAATAAAAAAATACATAATACACCATGTTTGACCATGTTAAATACATAATATGCAGGTCAAACTAGGTTATGCCATTGCGAAATACTGAATTAACAAAAATGCAATTGTTTTTGAAATTCCACTGTTGAAAGAAAAAAATGCTTAACCCATAAAAGCGTATCAAGAAGAAGTTCGTCCTTGATACGGTTCTTCATAAGGTCAGTGAAGACACTTTAAGGCATTGCATAATTAACCCCACGCCGCCGTGGTCCCATTTCATCGGCCGATCCAGTTTGGCGTCCGGTGTCACTTGCCGGTTGGGTTTTCTTTTCGCCGAAATAAGGGCGTTAAATTAATTACGACTCCTTGAGACACCCCCTATAAAATTAGGAAAGAAAAACATACATATATTTTCTTTTAAGCCCCAACCCGTTGATGCATTTGTCTTTTAAGAAGGAAAAATGAATATTTGCTTGGAAATTGAAATCTGCCAAAAAGAAAATCTATTGATTTGGTTTATTCCGAAGAAATAAGCTCGGAAGCTGTAAAATTGGATTACCCTTCAGATTCATAGCAATGGTGCTTTTCTATGAAACTGTTATGCTCTCACACATCCTAAGTCCGTTTTTTGAACGTCCCTTTAGGTCCAACTTCGCACGAACATTCCCAACTCGAACAGACTTAATCGTGCGTATACGTCCGTTTGACTTTTGCGTTCGACGGATGACCCATGGCCTCACTTCTAATGTTGTTCCCAGGATGTTGGTTTAAGAGCGAACATTTTGTTTTTACCCCAAGAAACTATTTTCCTTCAGACTTTCCCTATTTTGATAAAAACAAATTATCTTTGATTATTTCTTCAGGAACTTCGTAAATAATAACCATCGGGTTTTTGTTCATAGCTACTTCTCACTTTTGGTTTATTGTATTACAGAGAAATTCCCTTTCTGTTTTTCAACTCAACTGAATCATGACAGGTCTATCTAGGATATATGTTATTTTACTGTCATTTTGATTCGATCAGTTCTTTTAACAAGGGATTTTATGTTATCAGGACTGGTTCCCTTAAAGGAAGAATAATTATTTTGTGGGTAGGCAAGGGAATTTTCTTCTTACTTTTTCCTTTGGCAATATTATTTCTCGATAAGGACGATCTGTTGATGCAGGACCTGGACTTTTAAATCCCTTTTTGACATAAAACGTCAGCTTCAGGGGGTTGAAGACTCTTCGAGTTCTATCATAGCTTTCTTAAAATTGCCTTTCAAGTTTTTTAACAGATTTGTCGTGGTCTGTCGTATTCCGACGGCAGGTTCCCATGGCACGGAAAGAGTCGTGGCTTGGCGAGCGTCGAGGCCACTAGTCACCGAGTTCTTAATTTTTTTTTTCATAAAGCCAGTTTTGATTTAAACATCACCGTTCTATTATGATTAATAGATATTGAAAAATAAATTCAGTTCAGAATAAACCGGTACAACTACAGCAAACAAATAAGAACCGTACTGGGGTTTGTCATCCAAGCCTTTGACGTCCGAATATTTGTCGGCAATTTATCTGAAAGGTCGAACTACCGTGAGCTTAACAAGTCTTCATTTACCGTGGCGTGAGGTATGACAAACTTCAGACCGGGCTCTCGGTATTTTAAGTAATTTTATTTTTTTTTCTAACGATAATGGTGGTCAATGAATGTCTGTACAAGTATTAATTTTTTATGATATAAACAGACAATATACAAACCTAACAAATGAGCGTAAATATCCATGTAGTAAGTTTTACTAGGACTATTTTTAACGTAAATGTTCTTTCCTCCTGGAGTCAGGGCTAATTAGTTATTTAAAATACAAAATTAATTATTGAAATAAAGTTCACTAATTACGTGGTCCTCTTGACCAATTAATATATTACAATTAATTAAGGTTTTTAGTTGAGATAAAAAAGTCAATGGCACGAGCGGGATTCGAACCCACGACTCTACCACTTGAGCTGTCGTGACTTCGATCCACTCGGACACTAACTTCCCGTCTCAACCGCACCTTGTGAATTTTCCCTCCTTTTTATTGGGTTGTCCGGAAAATAATGCAGGATTTTGGTATTAAACAAAAAAAAAGAAACTAGTTACTTTAAAGCAATGTTCTTTAATGAAAATAATTTCCCATACNTACTAAAAACCTTAATTAATTGTAATTGAAATAAAGGTTTTATTGATTATTAAAAATATTATAATAAAAACATTAAAAACACGTTGAAAGTACAAAATAATTCATTATAGTTAGTGATCCGATTGACCGAATAACTCGTTTCAGTTAATTAATCTTTATGTAAGGTATTGGTTGAGATAAAAAAGTCAGTGTCACGAGCGGGATTCGAACCCACGACCCTCATCTAAATACGCCGCTGAGCTGTCGTGACTTCGATCCACTCGGACACAAACAATTTGAATTAGCAAGGTGGGGTGAGATGGGAACGATAAAAAAATATTGTCTTAATAAAACATGTATTACCCTTTTTTAAATAAATTTTCTATTTCCTTCCTACAAAATTTTCCTGATCCTCCTTGCAAGTTTTTCAAAAACCCAAAGGTCTAGAAAATTTTAGAAAAATAGCCAAATCTGTATATTTATATACATACAGATTTGGCAATTTTTCTAACATTTTCTAGGTGTATGTATACTTAGGGGGCAGACCTTGTGCTCAGTTCAGTTGTATAATTGATTGTATGTTGAGAGAATATTTTATTAATTCATTTATTTTTTGTAATTAAAATTCATTCTGTATAATTTTTCTAGTTATAATATTGTGTACGTATATATTAAAAAAATATTGTCTTAATTAAATATGTATTACACTTTTTTAAAATAAATTTTCTAGTTCCTTCTTATAAAATTTTCCTGTTCCTCCTTTGAGGTTCGTCAAAAACCCAGAGGATTAGACAATTTTAGAAAAATAGCCAAATTTGTATATATATATATATATACAGATTTGGCTATTTTAACATTTTCTAGATGTATGTATACATAGGGGGCAGACCATGTGCTCAGTTCAGATGTATAATTCATTGAATGTTGAGAGGATCTTTTTTTGATTCATTTACTTTTTGTAATTAAATTTCATCCTGTATAATTTTTCTTGTTATAATATTGTGTACGTATACTTTAAAAAAATATTGTCTTAATTAAATATGTATTATCTTTGTTTTAATAAATTTTCTATTTCCTTCCTATAAAATTTTCCTGTTCCTCCTTTCAAGTTCCTCAAATCCCAGAGGTCTAGAAAATTTCAGAAAAATAGCCAAATCTGTATATATATATATATATATATATATACATACATACAGATTTGGCTATTTTTCTAAAATTTTCTAGATGTATGTATACCTAGGGGGCCGACCATGTTTTCAGTTCAGATGTATAATTGATTGTATGTTGAGAGAATATTTTATTGATTCATTTATTTTTTGTAATTAAATTTCATTCTGTAAAATTTTGTTAGTTATAACATTATGTACGTATATATTAAAAAATATTGTCTTAATTAAATATGTATTACCCTTTATTTAAATAAATTTTCTATTTCCTTCCTAGAAAATTTTCCTTTATAAAATTAATATTTAATGATATAAATTTTTTTGCCGGACGTGCAAGTTGTCCATAGTTGCCGTAGAATGTAGTCAGTTTCGATGTGACATAAGCCCTGGTTGTATACACATATGAAAGAATTGAAGAAAGATATAAATTGAATTATTATGTTAAATGTTTTTGTAATAAATTTTACCTCTGTAAAATAAAGATTTATTCTTGTCGGAAATTGTTAAAAGACGCTTCGCTCTAATTGGCCGTTTTAAAGGTCAGTTGCTTCAGATCGGCTCGAACCAAACAGTACTAAACTCAAGAAACCTTCTGAACGATAATAATAAAAAATAAATAATTGGAGGACGTATCGAGAGTGATTCTGACATTTTGGGATTTTTGATAGTCGGCAAAGCGGGAAGTATTTTCACAAGTCGTAAAAGGCATGACTACAGAGCATAAAGACATTCCATGATCAAAGAACTATGAACGAATTACTAACTTCTTAAACTACTTTATAATTTTTCTAAATTATTGTACACAATTATAAAAAAATAAAAATTATTGTTTTCTGAAGTTTTTACTATTTTAAATTTAGCATTAAAATTTTTTTAACGCTTTTTATCCACCTTTTATTACCTTATATTTGAATATTTTTATCTGACTGCTGCTTCAGAGTTAGTGCAACAATGAGTAATCAAGATATCAGTCTAATACAAGCCGACGTCCCACAGGGTTCTATTCTTGGTTCCATTCTGCATACGATTTAAACTGGTGATTTTTCTATAAATCCCAACACTGTTGTTACCACATCTGCCTCTAAAACCCAAGAACGACTCGAGTATATCAAAGACTGGAGCAAAAAGTGAAAGAAAAGTCTTGCAACAATATGTAATATACAGGACCTCACTCACTGCTGTCTGAACCATCTGTGATATCTTCACCATCCATTGCACTAATCCAGATAACACAATACTAGTGAAATAAATAAACAAAGAAAAGAAGTCGTTATTGGTTGGATTCCGGGCAATGTATGGATAGAAGTTAATGGAAATGCCGACCGAGCTGCCAAACGAGGAGCATGACATGACTCGAAGACTCCTGTGAGCCCGGCGGACGCCAAAAGTTATGTCAAAACTGTATACTGGGAAGATTGGTAGAAACCCTGGGCTACAATAACAGACAAATTAAAAGAAGTGAACTTGTCAGTCGAACCGTTGGCAATCAAATACAGAAAATTGTGTTGACTTGACTGCGAATAGGCCATACCAGCTTGTCGCATTGGCATCTCCTTATTAACATAAGGCCTCGGGGATGTCCCCCGAGCGGCGCACAAATAACGATTAAACATAGATAGATTGCGAAAAATTTGCGCAGAGAAAATAATCTGTGGCCTTTCTTCTAGTTGCAAATAGTTATTAAAACTCAGCAGGAAGGCAGCAAAAAATTGATAAGCATTTGATGCTTATCCACACGTAGTTTTCCTACATGAAATGAATGTATTTATTAGCGTGAATGTGGAGTGTTTGTAGCTCAGTTGTGGCGGAATAAAGAGTGCCCCACTAAACTAAGATAGGATTTTTCAGTATTTTGTTTCTCGAATGAATATATTTATTAGCGTGAGTGTTGTGTATGTTTGTGTGGGTCGGGGCGAAATATTGACTACCCATCAGACCCACTAGGCTAGTTTTGCTTTAGATTAGGTGTGTCTAGAGTGAAAGGGGAAGTACGGGCTTAATACTATATTTCAGTTAACTAAGGTTTTTAGTTGAGATAAAAAACCCAGTGGCATGAGCGGGTTTCGAACTCACGACCTTCGGCTTGATACGCCGTTACTCTACCACTTGAGCTATCGGGACTCCGATCCTCTCGACACTAACTTCCCATCTCAACCCCACCTTTCGGATTTTCCCTCCTTTTTGCATTTTTCAAATGTCGAGTAATCTATTTGATTCTCGGCGACAAATGAAATGGCCAGGGAGAGCTTTAGTGAAGATATACTTCACTTTGACTTATGCAAATCACTAGTTTTGGTCCATGGTGAAAAATAGCAGTCAAAGGTCATGGGTTCGAATCCCGCTCGTGACACTAGCTTTTTTATCTCAACTAAAAACCTTAAATGAAATATATTAATTGGTCAAGCGAACCACGAAAACTAGTGAATTTATACTTTAGTTGCTTCCGAATTTCTAGCTATACATACGGTATGTAGGTTATAATCAGTATGACTGTATTTATTAGCGTGAATGAAGGCAGGCCTTCAACGGAATATTGAGTACTAAGGGTAGGCCAAGTTTGAATGTTAATGTTTGCATCGATTGTAAGAGTGTGGAGGGGTAAATACGAGTAGTTCTATCAGAAAAAAAATCTTGCCCTCCACTTTACATTTTACATCAACAAAGTGATACCGACTTCCACTTAAGTCAGATATACAGGATTATACCTAGACTGCGGATTTACGTGACTAGGACCACACAAGACTTAAGAAACAGCAACTTAACAGGACAGTTGGACAACTAAGAAGACTTTGCATATCGAAATCTCTTTTGACCGTCAAAACTCAACTGTGTACGAGACACTCGACCAATTTGGTCACACGGTATGGAACTGTGGCTTTATGCCAATCAATCCAATCCTTGCAATCAAAAGTCCGAAAACGATGTATCAAAGTCTCTTATTGCTTCACTGAACTCACTGATCCGATCCGCAAAACGTAACATTTTTAAATATATACTAACCTTCAACTGAGAATGAGTGAAATAGACCTAAATAGTAGATGACTTAAGGTAATGATGTGTATATGTAAAAATGGATAGAAATTCATGAAATCTCCAAACAGATGAAAATAATCAGAGTAGCACATAAAGCGACATTCCATTATATTTCATAAGCTATCTGTGATATTAATATTAAAAAAATAGGGGGAATTTTTCTCTGATCAAATTTGTTCTAGTTGTTATTTTATAAGCTATCTGTGATATTAATATTTAAAAACGTAGGGGGAATTTTTCTGAGATCAAATTTGTTCTAGTTGTTATTTTATGTGTATATATATCAGTTTAATTTTCTAGTAGGTTTTAGTTAACAAAATGTGAGTTCTGAATAAAAAATTAGCAATTATTCGTAGACTACTGTTTACATAAATCATGAATAAATACGTTGGCTCATGATGGGTGAGCATATTACCTTTTCTCATTGTAGCTGACAAAATCAAACATTCTTAATTGTATATACAGAGTGGTCAGTTCGTCATGTTTGAAAAAAATCCGTGACAGTACAGTTAAATTGGAGTAGAATGCCATAAACCTCATTGTTTTATCTCAATCCTTTCAAAAGTTAAAATATTTTAGTGTTTATTTAAGAAAAACACGTTGTTTACATTAAAACTTGAATTTTCTCTACTTCTAACGTAACTTTTCCCATGATTTTGTATTAGAAAAAATGAATGTATATGTATAAATTGAACAATTGACCTAGTGTTTAAATAAGAAAAGAAAAATGGAAAGTGAGAACTGTTTTAAGACTTTATTATACATTTCTATTGATTATTGGTTATGGATATAGAACCCTATGGAAGGCATAATAAAAGCCGAAATCTTAACTGTAGTACAATGAAAATCAATTTTTTGACCACAACACTGTCCAAAACATCAATATCCAAGAAGTTTGAATAAACGAGAGAAAACTTGCCAAATTTCAACAGTGAATAATTATAAAGTACCACACTGACCATCGCATCATTGAGCATACATCGTCATACATACATATAATTTGAAGTTAATCGATTATCGTGGAATCCGCATGAATACATATATACATTGCGTTTAAAGAAAATCTTAAACAATTTATTACTAAAAAGATTAATTATACAATAAAGAAATGTCATATTTGAATTAGAAATTATTCAGTATAATTTTATTTTGTGAATAGTAAGTCGGGCGTGGGTGAATTGTTATAAATCCAAAACCATCCTGACAGGTCGATTAATATTGAACAAAACAGGATATTTTCTGAAGGCGTGGAGTCATCAGAGAAATTCCCCTCCCTCTTTCTTTTATGAAATTGAATGCCAAGGATAAAAAGTGGTAGTGGTATATAAGTCAACGGTGCTGGGGATGATCGTTACAGTTACAACTAACTCCCTCAGCAAGAAAATGGCTTTGGTGAGTTGAACACGTTTTCCTTTTCAGTGAGAAATTTTGTTTTATATTTTAAACCAGCGAGGATTTTTCAAGGGTATTGATTGTAATTTAAAAATCATTTTATTTCAGAAATTCGTGGTTCTTGCCGCTTTTGTTGCCGCAGCCAACGCCCAGTTCTTTGCACCTGGAGTCGTACGGCCTTATGCTTACGCTCGTCCTGTGGCTGTCGCACACGCTCCGGTCGCAGTCGCCCACGCTCCAGTCGCAGTCGCCAGGGCCGAGGAGTATGACCCGCATCCCCAGTACAGCTTCTCTTACAGCGTGAACGACGCCTTGACCGGAGACTCCAAAGGTCAGACTGAAACTCGCGACGGAGACGTCGTACACGGAAGCTACTCACTCGTCGAAGCCGACGGTTCCAGGAGAGTCGTAGACTACACCGCCGACCCCGTTAACGGATTCAACGCCGTCGTACACAAAGAAGCAGCTGTCGCTCACGCCCCAGTCGCAGTCGCTCACGCACCAGTCGCAGTTGCCCACGCTCCAGTCGCCGTTGCCCACGCCCCAGTCGCCCTCGCCCAAAGGCAGTTCTTTTACCATTAAAAAATCAATAAATAAATCATATAAATTATACCTACTTGCTTTATCTTCTATCCTTTTGAACCATTTTCTACCATTTGCTACATTTTGAACTGTTAAGAAGACAATTTAGTTCATAATGGCATACAAATCCGAGAATAAGAAATGAAGATGTGATATCACACTTCATATATATTAATTAATTATAATTAATATTATCAATATACTACGGAAATATCACGATACTAATTATAATACAATAAAAAAATTTAATATATTAATTATATGACCTTCGTTTATATCTGTTTCGAGCATCATTCTTATAGATTTTGAAACCTTCTGCGCCATAAAGATTCGAACTCTCTATTTTCTTAGACAAAATGAAAATGAGTGAGGAAATAGTTCACTAATTGGTCATAAACAATCCAAGGATCTTCTAAAACGAAATGTCTCAATGGAAGCAAGAAAACTCTTCAAATCCTGATAGGATTCTTAACAGTACACTACAGAAGCAAACGAGCAGAAGAGACACGGACTAGCAAACTGGGCAACCACATTTGCCCTCAGGAGGAAGTGTTTTTGGACGTACTTCGTATCCTCAGAAGAAATTTAACCACTAGAACCTGACCAAATTGAATTAAGTTTATTGACGAACTAGTACTCAACGGTGTGCTATAGGTCCAGAACAGAGGATAAAATAGCTCTCATAAAGCGCAGATACTCCAAATACTACATCTTACATTTTCAAGCTTTAATTATTTATTATATTTATTTTTAAAAACTGTAAACTTATGTAAGAGTAGGAGTGGCATATAGCATTTTACATGTAGACCAAAAAACTATCTATTATATTCACTAATTTCGTGGTCCGCTTGACCAATTAATATATTACAATTAATTAAGGTTTTTATTTAAGATAAAAAAAGTCAATGGCACGAGCGGGATTCGAACCCACGATCTTCGGCTTGATACGCCGCTGTTCTACCACTTGAGCTATCGTGACCTCGATCCACTCGGACACCAAATTCCCATCTCAACCCGACCTTTTGAGTTTTCCCTCCTTTTTGCAATTTTTCAAATGTCGTGTAATCGGATTGGATTCTCGACGACAAATGAATGGCCACGGAGAGCTGTAGTGAAGTATACTTCATTTTAAATCATTAAATTCACTAATTTCGTGGTCCGCTTGACCAATTAATATATTACAATTAATTAAGGTTTTTAGTTGTGATAAAAAAGTCAATGGGACGAGCGGGATTCGAACCCACGATCTTCGGCTTGATACGCCGCTGCTCTTCCACTTGACCTATCGTGACCTCGATCCATTCGGACTCTTAACTTCCCATCACAACCCCTCCTTTTGAATTTCCCCTCTTTTTTGCCATTTTTCAAGTGGTAGAGCAGCGGCGTATCTAGCCGAAGATCGTGGGTTCGAAGCCCGCTCGTCCCATTGACTTTTTTATCTCAACTAAAAACCTTAATTAATTGTACTATCTATTATGTATTTCCGTAAGCCATTCATAGCTTACGTAATAATGATCAAAGA
Source organism: Cimex lectularius (assembly GCF_000648675.2). Taxonomy (NCBI): domain Eukaryota; kingdom Metazoa; phylum Arthropoda; class Insecta; order Hemiptera; family Cimicidae; genus Cimex; species Cimex lectularius. The sequence continues at coordinate 666,235 of NW_019393130.1, forward strand.
ATTGACCTATAATATAGTCAATTATTTATATTTTTAATATACAAACTAAACGTTGTAATGGTATTCATTATTTCTTACGCACCTACTTTTTTATGATCTCGGATATAAGCAATTAACTCCAAAGTAATGTCGCTGTCGCACATGCTGCAATAATTGGAGTTGGGACCATGTTCAGTCCTATGGCTACCACAGTTCAATTATCAAAAAAATATTCCGCAGATAATAATGCGAAATAATCATTCCTAAGAACGAGTGCCGAAATTTTTAGTTGTTTAAAAATGTTTTTACCGATGAACAAAATACAATACACGTAACACTATATATCATGTTATTACTGTAAGATTACCCATGTGAAATTATGTATTTTTTGTGTATTGAAAACCCCTTTTGAGCATAGTTCGAAGCTTCAAGGCATTCTGTTGGTAGTTACTTGCAAGTTTAACAAGTTCGAACGGAGTGCTCGTTTGCAATTAATAATCGTTGTTACAAGCAGATCACGACTGTTAATTATTGCTTTTGGTCACACCGAAATATTTGTGTCTTCCATAAATAACGAGACAAGACAAACAATATTTGAGAATAAATGTAGCAAATAAATAATCAATAAACCTTGTATGTTCCTATTAAAACAGAACACACTGGGATTTAGGAAAATCAGCTTTGCATACGACGAAGCCATAGTTCCTATTTAAATGCTGCTCCTAATTGGAGAGAGGACCTTCGGCTTAAGAAGAACATGAAACAAATAAACAGAGTATAAAGAAACGTGGCAATAAAAATCATAGAGTGCTACCGAACAGTACGACACAAACCTGCATGCACTATTGCAAACATACGCCAGGAATTATGACTAAAGCCATTATTAAAATTTCCAACATCTATCCTCTTATCACCTCACACGAGGATCATTCGCGTAGGTAGTTATTAGTATGCGCAGTATAAAGGACGGAACCAAGAATGCACCCTTGTGATACGCCCGCTTTCTATAACTAAATATTCAAATTCAAGATATTCCTAGCTAGAATGCACGCTGTAGGTTGAAATTATTTATTTAAAAAATATTTTTAAGTAGTAAAAAGCATTTCAGAGATGTTTATTTATAAATCCCACTCGTTTTAGCAAGTAATTAATATTTCATTGAAGAAAAAAATTCACTATTGTTTCTCGACTCGCTTAGTTGGTTAATTAAAATTTAATGTTTAAGTCCAAAACTGCTAATTGTAGATATAATCTTCAAAATTATATATTTTTAACATCCGACAAAACGGGGGTTTTTAATAATTTTTAGAAAAATTTAGTCAGCTTTTGAATATCTTTGGGTATACCTCGCACACCCGGAAGAAACGTGACACAACTCAACTAAAGAAAATTTTCAGGGGAAATAGATNGGATATATATATGTATGTATGTATGTATGTATGTATAAAATATATAAATATTTATTTAAGTTTTTTCTTTTCTTATATATACTTTTTTCTGAGGAGATCTTCTTAGCTTCCATAAAGTTATTTTTTTGATTTATGTATTACGTATACGCCACTACAGTTGTTGGCGATAAAAGCTGCCATGATCTACGAATATTGTGAAATATATTCATTAAATAATGCGTACAAAAATATTAACAAATTTATCTTTTACGGAAACAAACAAAAACACACTTTCACGTAAAGCAGTCTTTATTTTTTTTTTAAACACTATCGATTTCTTCTGCATAAAGTTATGTGTTCCTGTACAAAAACCACATTTTGGAAAAACAACACAATTTAAAAAAAAATCGATTAAACCAACACAGATAAATGGATAATAGTTTATTTAACTTTTTCTTTACATACAGATTGCAACCTGTCTTTTTTTTATTTATGTTAGAAGTGCGAATAACATTGGGCAGAAGTTTATCCACTGGGCTTTATAACTTTCTACAATCTTAAAAATGTTCTCTAAACAATCAATTTGTCTTGTTTGCCTGCTACTGCGTTTGTGGGGACAAACTGATTTTTATAAAAAACCGCTGTTACATTTGACTCGTGGTAATGATTTTAAATTATATGGACAATTTAAGACTACTGTGGGTGTGAATCATCAATCTGACAGATAACAAAGTTTAAATAACTTATATGTACATAGTTATGAATTATATATAAACATTATGCATATAATCTGAATAAATAAAATAATCAAATCGAATGAATAAATAATATAATAAATAGAATAACTAACTAATTAGGTAATAAATAAATATGCACATACATTCACAAATAAACAGGTGATTACATACATATGGCTGCAGTTCAATACAAAATACGCGAGAAAGACAGGAAAGAGAAGGAATACATGCGGAGGGCCGGCGATGACCTCAGCTGTTTGTCGGCCCATAAACCTTCCACTTTATATATATATACATACATATGCACATGAACCCACGTGTATCTATACTTTACTAATAAATATATAATTATATACGTAAATAAATGTAACGTGTGGACATGTGTATATACAAATGTACATGTATCTACACTCTAAGAATAAATAAATAAATAATTAGATAGGTAAATAAGTGTAACGTGTTTGGACACGTGTATATACAAATGTATATGTATCTATATTTTAAGAATAAATATATAATTAATACGTAAATAAATATAACGTGTGGACATGTGTATATACAAGTGTATATACAAATGTGCATGTATCTATACTTTAAGAATAAATATATAATTAAATACGTCAATAAATGTAACGTGTGGACATGTGTATATACCAATGTATATGTATCTACATTCTAAGAATAAATAAATAAATAATTAGATAGGTAAATAAGTGTAACGCGTTTGGACACGTGTATATACAAATGTATATGTATCTATATTTTAAGAATAAATATATAATTACACACGTAAATAAATGTAACGTGTGGACCTGTGTATATACAAATGTACACGTAACTATACTCTAAGAATAAATAAATAAATCATTAAATAGGTAAACAAGTGTAAGGCGTGTGGACACGTGTATATACAAATTATTTAGTGCAGGACTGATTAAACCAAAACAAAAGAAATATCATTAATAAAGGAAATTGTACAGGTTTGTCAAAACATATTAAATCTGACTACCGACACAATGGATTGTGAAAATGATAAAATAATGTAAAACGAAAATAACAATGAAAAACTACTGTGGCTAGAGAATGTGTATATAAATTTTGAAAATAATAGACTTTTTTTATGGCTTTATGTTCTGAGCGTATTAGCCAATGACAATTTTATTATGCGTATTCGTTTCTGGGAGGGGGGAAGGGTAGCGTGAAAAAAAGGCCAGAGGCGACGGTGGGAATCGTACCCACGACCGCGGGATTTAAGAGCCGAGAGTCTCTCACGCTAACCACTCGGCTACCGCCGGCTAAATATATATATATATATATATATATATATATATATATTTCAAAATGTATAAGAGAGAACATATGAAATATCAAGGTCTATTGTGTAAATTGTGTAAATTCAGGTTCGATGTACAGGGCATGTACTTTTATTAGTTGTTAATATTTTTTTAAAATTTTTACTGTCTTTTTGTATTTTTAAGTCATAACACCTGAAAACGGGGAGCAGACAGCACCCCAAAATCCATACTTGTTTTAAAAAAAAACAACTACTTTTTATGAAAGTGTTTTTGATTGTCTCCATCTATGGAATACAGAGGGTCAAGATAAAAAATAAATTAATCTTTATGTAAGGTATTGGTTGAAATGAAAAAGTTAGTGTCACGAGCGGGATTCGAACCCGCGACCTTCGGCTAAATACGCCGCTGCTCGACCAATTGACTATCGTTACTTCGATCCACTCGGACACAAACTTCAAATCGGTGTTCAAGATCAATTAATTGGAAGAAGTTATTTGGTCAATCGGACCACGAAATAGATATAAAAAATAAATGTTACATAATTTTTTAAATCCTTAATATCAGTATACTTTAGTTCCTGTTATAAAATTTCACTTAGTAAAAATATTTTTTTAGGTAAAAATAGTCTCTTAGGCAAGTCACTGTTCTTCATATTAAGTAATAATAAATTAATGTTATCATTAGCATAAAAGTACAATTTATTATCATAGTACATATATTATACATATATATACATACTACATATTATTACTATGGTGCAAATGTTAGGAAGTGGTAGTTTTCAAAAATGAAAACATTTCCCATGCTGATTAATTATACAATCTTCCACTGAAGATGACGAAATGGCGAAACGCGTCACAGAGACGAAACCGGCGAGGGCAGGCGGACTAGAACGATCAATGAAGATCGTGTTGCAATCCTTGGTAGTCGGATGTTGCCAGGTGGAGAAATTATGTCAGAACGAATGAAAAATGCCTGCTGACTCGCGTCGATAATCAAACAGTTAAAACAGAATCGATGTAGTTCGACTTCTGCCGGTGACGTACTAAAGGGTTTTACAAAGGGAACCCGCTGATTGGAATTCTGGTAGCGTGATAAACTTGCACGCCCCATCACTTTCTCTGTTGGCGATAAACGTTGGGAGGAAATTACCACAAATTATACCGAATATGGTTCACAAAACGGCCTCATTCTGTGTTTAAATTCTAAATATGATTTTTAAAATAAAACACATAAAATTATGCTAATTGTTAATTGTTTGAAATAGGCACCACGCACCCCGGCATGTTTCCCATTCGATAAATGGAATCCGTTCAATTTAGTCAACACACCCTAAAATTAAATTTCGAACCTTCTCGCCAATAAACTCAAAATGCTTTTGTAAAATTGTAGTTGTTTAAATAATCATACGCGAATCTTTCCCTTAATTAATTAAATTTAAAATAAATCTGGATCTAATTTATTAACATATTTACACAATTATTCATACAGTATGATCACACCTAAAATAATTCATAAAAATTTAGACAGTTGATAATTTTAAAATTAAATATTTTTTGATGTGATTGATATTTTGTTTGCCACCGCATACGTCCGAGGAAATCAATGATTCGGATGTATCTAGGAAGCCGTAGGTTAAATTTTATAGAGCATATTTTTGCATATTTGATGATCGCTTAAAATTGCATATTTGAACGCATATATGAAGGATTTTTACGTAAAACCACATGTATCGCGTAAAATATTTAAAATATATTGGTTTTCGGAGGAAGCATAAAAAAGTCTGTAAATAAATGACAATTGACGAAAAATTGGTTTAAACGAAGAAAAGATAAGATTCTAGCAATACCGACAAAAGAATATAAAACTTCTTATTTATTCAATATAATCGCAAATTAATTAATCTTTAAGTACGGTATTGGTTGAGATAAAAAAGTCAGTATCACGAGCGAGATTCGAACCTACGACCTTCGGCTAATTAATTGGAAAGAATTTATTTCGTCAGTCCGACCATGGAACCTAATCGATTTAATAATCACAAATTTTATGTGACCGTGGGCACAATTTCACGGAAGGCAATTTAGAGAAGTTCTTTAGTTACTTAACATTAGTTATAAAATATATATTTTAGTTAAGTGAGAAAATATTTTTGTTGGATGTAAATAAACTCTAGGGGGCGTGACCCCAACGGTTTAGGCGTTGACACGGCGATCATCAGTGTAAAGTAAAAGTCCCTGGTTCGAATCCACCGGCCCTGCATTCAAACCCGACATACTTACAAATGGGCGTTTTTTTTTTTTCAAAAACACCTGCACCGTGAGGGTTGATATGACCTCTGCAGTTGCTTACACTCTTAAACAAACGTGTTTTTCTTTAAAAAAAAAAAAAAATTAATGAGCTGTCCACCCTGTAAAAAAATAATAATAATATAATTGGGGACACCGGTGGCCCCAAAGGTTTACGCGTTAACACGGCGCTCATCTCTGTAAAGTAAAGGTCCCGGGTTCGAATCCAGCAGCCCTGCATTCAAACCCGACATACTTCCAAATGGGCGTTTTTTTTTGTTTTTTTCAAAAACACCTGCGCCCTGAGGGTTGATATGACCTCTGCTGTTGCGAACTTTTGTAAAGAAACGTGTTGTTGTTTAAAAAAAAAAAAAAAAAAACTTTTTTTTATACAATGAGCTGACCACCTTGTAAAATAATAATAATAATATAATTGGTGGCCCCGAAGGTTTAGGCGTTGACACGGCGATCATCAGTGTAAAGTAAAGGTCCCGGGTTCGAATCCAGCAGCTCTGCATTCAAACCCGACATACTTACAAATGGGCGTGTTTTTTTTTCAAAAACACCTGCACCTTGAGGGTTGATATGATGAAAAAAAAAATTGGTGGCCCCAAAAGTTTAGGCGTTAACACGGCGTTCATCAGTATAAAGTAAAAGTCCCGGGTTCGAATCCAGCGCGCCCTGCATTCAAACCCGACATACTTACAACTGGGCTTAAAAAAAAAAAAAAAACACTTGCACCCGGAGGGTTCAAATAACCTCGTAGTTGGGGAAAAACTAAACGCTTGTAAATATTAATTTTAAAATGTTTTAATATCTGTGCCTTTTAATTATCTATATATCTGTTTAAAGTTACTATGATAATAAAAAAAAACTTGTTTACTGCATATAATTGCATATTTCAGGGCTTTCAACTGCGTATTTTATTTCATATTTTGGCAATCTTTACTGCACAAAAATCCCGTCTCTGATTCAAAGTGTACAGGATCTTTTTTATATATTTAATTAAGTATAGTTTCATGTTTTTTTTTATATGGTGATGGAAATGGTTGAAAACATAAATATTCCATTATAAAGGCTGTGCTAGTATAACATTTAAAGCATTTTCAGGCCAGCTGCCATAAATGGCCTTTCGAACTTTTATCCTCTTCCTTCTGACCCCTTGTAATTTCATTCCTATAGAACGTAAGGCAGTTTTGATATAAATCTTTGCACTTTGGGATTTAATACTATTAAGTAGTACAATATTTGGAAAGTTCGGAAGGTTATCTTCAGGTTGATAAGTTGTGAAATATTTTAATAAAATTTACCCTCTTTGTTCTATTTGAATTAGAATCTGTCAAACGCTATACCTTGGAATGAAGGAGTTAACATTATTAAGCACGTGTTACCAGTTCTCGGCCGAATTACAAACGGACCGCAGAGCCAGTCTTCCCCACCCTTGTTTGATATGTAATGCCAAGGATAGTGTAAAAGAGAGGTATATAAAAGCGAGGTGGTTCAACCTGATGATACAGTTCAACTCCTACTTAACTATGGCACTGGTGAGTGAACACGATTTTTTAAACTACAGAAAATTTTTTATTATTTCTAAAACGTTAATCAATGTAACTGTTTAAATTTTGAAGAAATTCATCGCATTCGCGGCCTTGTTTGCTGCTGCCAGCGCCCAGTACTTTGCACCTGGAGTCGTACGGCCTTATGCTTACGCTCGTCCTGTGGCTGTCGCACACGCTCCGGTCGCAGTCGCCCACGCTCCAGTCGCAGTCGCCAGGGCCGAGGAGTATGACCCGCATCCCCAGTACAGCTTCTCTTACAACGTGAACGACGCCACGACCGGAGATTCCAAAGGTCAGACTGAAACTCGTGACGGCGATGTCGTCCAGGGCAGCTACTCCCTCGTCGAACCCGACGGCTCCAGGAGGGTCGTTGAATACACTGCCGACCCCGTCAACGGATTCAACGCTGTCGTACACAAAGAAGCCGCTGTCGCTCACGCCCCAGTCGCAGTCGCTCACGCACCAGTCGCATACGCACAAGCTCCAGTCGCTCTCGCTCAAAGGCCGTTCTTTTATCATTAAATACAATAAATAAATCGTATTATTTATAGTACATTTTTTTCTTTGATTTGTCTTTAATCTCAAACCATCCAATAAATTCTCAAGTTCAACATACGAACTAAACGAATAAATGAAATACAAAACATAATGTATGCATTTTTCAACATAAAATATGTTGGATTGTGCGATTTTGATATTAAAATAGTTAAAAAATACCATAAAAATGTAGACGATGTAGATTCTCAGAAAAAGGTTTATAATATACAAATATTTATTTAGAAATCGTGAGATGCGGTCTATGTGATGTAGGTTTCAGAAAAATATTTTCTTTATCGTGCCAACGTTTCGATCTTTATTGAGATCATCTTCAGAGCTCAAAGTGTTTGTCTTCTGTGTAATTATGCCATTCTTGGAGACAAACACTTTAAGCCCTGAAGATGATCTCAATAAAGATCGAAACGTTGGCACGATAAAGAAAATGTTTTTCTCAAACCTACATCACACCAGACCGCATCTCACGATTTCTGAATAATCATCGATTAACGGTCACTAATCACCACACATTTGAGATTAATTTAAAAAAAGTCTTGTAAAATGGTCTGAAAGTACATTTCCGAAACCCTAGTAATAGTCGAACGTTAGGTTTTCATCTCTTACCCGGAATTACTTTACATTAGGACTAGTTTTACGTAGGTTGCGAAAATTAAATATGCTCTTTTCTCCTTTTCATACCAAGTTCAATTATGTACCTTAAAACTACCCAAAACTAAACAAGATTAAACAGTGACAGAGTTCAATGGCAATTTAAAAAAAGTAGAATATCAACGAAGCACAACTTATTTGTGAAATGAACCACTTCATTGATAGTCAACCTTTGATGATGGCGTTCAACCAAAAAAGTACACCAAATCTCGGAAAAATCGTGAATTAAAAACAAATTAGATTATTGGAGTTGAGGACGCCTTTTCTCCGACACCCTGTCTAAAAGATTATAAATAATTTACAAATCATTACCGATACAGCTATCCTGAAAGTTTTCCTACCTAAAAAACAAAATTTTCCAAATTAAATATTCCCCGATTTGAATATATTGTTGTGTTATTTTGTATTAATTTTAAGAAATTAAATGCTCACATACATACTTAATTGCTTATTAAAAAGCAAAAAAAAACTATTAATTTGTTTAAATGCACAAAAATTAAAGATATTTACATACGTCCATATAAATGAATCCCTAGTTACTATGAATTAGTGACCACATAAAAAAAATATACATTCAACTCATTTTATATTAATAATAATTTCTTTCAAAGAATTAATCTTTATGTAAGGTATTCGTTGAAATGAAAAAGCTAGTGTCACGAGCGGGATTCGATCCCGCGACCTTCGGCTTGATAAGCCGCTGCTCTACTACTTGGGCTATCGTGACTTCGATCCTCTCAAACACGAACTAACAACTTTAAACCATCTGTCAGATTTTCCCTCCTTTTTGCCATATTTTCCTTTCAACCAATACCTTCCATAAAGATTAATTAATTGAAAGAAGTTAGTTGGTCAATCGGACCACAACATATAATGAAATTAATAATAATTCAATATTTTGTAAACTAACTTGGCGAAACGATAGTTTTTCCTTTCATTTTGACATTAATGAAAATAATTTCGATAATTGCCTTCCAGGGCACTCTCGACACGACACGCAAGAATGGCACAATTACACAGAAGACAAACACTTTGAGCCCTGAAGATGATCTCAATAAAGATCGAAACGTTGGCACGATAAAGAAAATGTTTTTCTGAAACCTACATCACACCAGACCGCATCTCACGATTTCTAAATAAATATCGATTAACGGTCACTAATCACCACACATTAATATTTTTATATAAAATTGGAATTTGGTCTAATCTTCTAGGTTTAGCACATAATATCTTTCAATTTTATCATATGAACTCCTACAAACTCCTATTTCCTTTTGTCCTTGTATGTGGTGATACTGATGCGGGATATCAATGCCAGCAATATTTTAATAGTGATGGAACTGATCGGTTTTAAGTAATTGTTATTAAATAAATTTAACGGGTTCAAATATGCTGTAAATTGTGTTTTTTTAGTGAAGAAATTATGGAGTGTTTTTATAACATTTATTTTGTTCGATATATTTACATTTTGTAGGAATATGAATATGATTTATCGTAGAACCTCAGTCACATTTTGGTAAAGTTTGAATCTGTTGTATGAATGCGACCCAATTTAGTAATGGGCGACTGCGACTGGTGCGTGAGCGACTGCGACTGGGGCGTGAGCGACAGCTGCTTCTTTGTGTACGACGGCGTTGAATCCGTTGACGGGGTCGGCGGTGTAGTCTACGACTCTCCTGGAACCGTCGGCTTCGACGAGTGAGTAGCTTCCTTGGACGACGTCTCCGTCGCGAGTTTCAGTCTGACCTTTGGAATCTCCGGTCAAGGCGTCGTTCACGTTGTAAGAGAAGCTGTACTGGGGATGCGGGTCGTATTCCTCGACAGCCACCGGTGCGTGTGCGACTCCTGTGAGGACTTGAGGCGCTGCTGAAGCGGCAGCGACGAAAGCAGCCAAAGCGAGAAGTACCTGTAGAACAATGAAAACAAAATAGAAAGTCTAGTATGAATGAAAGAGCATAATTACATCGGTACTTAGATTAAAAAAATTGATATTTTTCTTAAGTAACTTTAGTTTCCTTAAGCAAATTGAAATTACAAAAACACTAAATTGGTAAATATAAGTTAAAAAGTTTTCCATCTTATGCTTAATTTTACACAATTAACTTGTGGTCTAAAATACTTGAAAAATACAAAATTTCTCCTCTTCGATATCCCTTGTTGCCGTGCATTGTTAGTAATCATTTGGTCGATGTATTAAATTTCAAATAAAATGTTTCAATTTATCCCTTTTTTTAAATTTTCAATAACGTTCGATAACGTTTTCCTTAGAAAGATTACAATCTAACATTTTTCAAATTAAAAATAACATATGAGCGTCGAGATAATAAGCTCTTATCGAGACTAAATCTTAGAGATATTCAACACTTGGGTTCAATATGATAAAATTCTCACGTAAGACATCGTTGTTTTGGATGTGTTCCGAGTGAACTGTGACGACCTAAGGCAGGTCTGTATCTTTTATACATGTGGGCGAGAGAGATTCAGGTCTTTCATCCTTGGCATTACTCTTTTTACAATATAGGTGGGGACGTTTAAATCTCGTCTCGTCCTTCTAACGATCGAAAAAAAACCCAACGTTTTTGGTCGACTTTTGGCAAGTTTTGAATTCCATAATGCAGATTTAATGAGACAACAGTGTATGGACTATTTTTTCTTATCTAGTTTAATGCGGTTCCCAAACTTTTTCTTTTTCCGGGGCCCTTAATACAGAATTTTTCCTCAGTGCCCTAAGTCAAAACAATGGTCTATCTCAGCGTGAACTTTATGGTAGTAGTGGTAATTCAATTCTAATTCAGACAAACATTAATATATCGAAACTTCTTATTTTGTCTGCAATTTTATTTAATAAAAAATCAAAACTCCTGACTTTCTTGTAAAACTAAAAAAATCGCCTTTTGAAAAACTCACTTAATCTCAAGAATACAAAAGCAAAAATTTTTTCTGGCAATAATATAACATCTTGGATATCCAACAATTGCAGCTGTCTCATTAACATCTATCCTGAAATTGGATGATCATCAGAGGCGTAGTTTTTAGGGTTTTATAAAAGGTGATTTAGTTCTTAGATGCTTTTATAAATATAAATTTTATAGAAAATTTTCGCGGCGCTCTTAACGCACAGCCGCGGCGCACAGTTCAGAAATCAATGCATTAAAATAAGAATGTTATAATTAATATAATGATGCAAAGACTTTAGTTTGCAATGAACAGCAAAGTACTAGTGTCCAGTGTATTTTTCTTTTCGAAGAAAAATTCTTTCTTTTTATTTTTTTCACTACCTTGAAAATGGCATCTTTCAAATTTCCATCGTCTTTCTTTACCATTTTTAAAGAGCACTATTTTAGATTTAGTAAAATTTATTGTAAGTATTCACGCATTTTCAGATTACTTAATTATTTTTTTAAAAATCCAGCAGTGAAAAGGTGAGTAGCAGTTTTTTATCAGCAAAGAATAACGTTTTTATCATGGTTGAGCAAATTTTCGACCACACCTATCATTTCTTAAGAAAATTTCTTTCTTTTTTTGACGAAACAATAAAGTGCGAGTGTCCAGTGTATTTGTCTTTTCGAAAAAAAATTTCTTTCTTTTTATTTTTTTCACTACCTTGAAAATGGCATCTTTTAAATTTCCCTCGTCTTTCTTTACCACTTTTAAAGAGCAGCATTTTAGATTTAGTACAATTTATTCTAAGTATTCATGTATTTTCAGATTACTTAATTATTTTTTTAAAGATCCAGCCATGAAAAGGTGAGTAGCACTTTCTCATCAGCAAAGAATAACGTTTTTATCATGGTTGAGAAAATTTTCGACCACACCGATCATTTCTTAAGAAAATTTCTTTCTTTTTTTATGAAACAATAGTGTACGAGTGTCCAGTGAATTTGTCTTTTCGAAAAAAATTCTTTCCTTTTATTTTTTTCACTACGTTGAAAATGGCATCTTTAAATTTCCCTCGTCTTTCTTTACCATTTTTAAAGAGCAGCATTTTAGATTTAGTAAAATTTATTCTAAGTATTCGTGCATTTTCAGATCCTTAATTATTTTTTAAAGATCCAGCATTGGAAAGGAGAGTAGCCCTTCCTCATCAGCAAAGCTTATCATTTTTATCATCGTTGAGCAAATTATCGACCAGACCTATCATTTCTTAAGAAAATTTCTTTTTTCTTTTTTACGAAACAATAAAGTACCAGTGTCCAGTGTATTTGACTTTTCGAAAAAAAAATTCTTTCTTTTTATTTTTATCACTATGTTGAAAATGGCACCTTTCCAATTTCCCTCGTCTTTCTTTACCATTTTTAAAGAGCACTATTTTAGATTTATTAAAATTTATTTATGCATTTTCAGATACTTAATTATTTTTTTAAAGATCAAGCAGTGAAAAAGAGAGTAGCACATCCTCATCAGCAAAGCATAAAATTTTTATCATGGTTGAGAAAATTTTGGACCACACCTATCATTTCTTAAGAAAATTTCTTTCTTTTTTCTATGAAAAAATAATGTACGAGTGTCCAGTGTATTTGTCTTTTCGAAGAAAAATGTCTTCCTTTTTCTTTATTTTTTTCATTATCTTGAAAATAGCATCTTTGAAATTTCGCTCGTTTTTCTTCACCATTTTGAAAGAGCAGTATTTTACATTTAGTGAAATTTATTCTAAGTATTCATGAATTTTCACGATACTTAATTATATCATTTCTTTAAAAAAATGTTCTTTTTTTACGAAACAATAAAATACGAGTGTCCAGTGTATTTGTTTTTTCAAAGAAAAATTTCTTTCTTTTTCTTTATTTTCTTCACTACCTTGAAACTAGCATCGTTCAAATTTCGCTCGTTTTCCTTCACCATTTTTAAAGAGCAGTATTTTAGATTAGTAAAATTTATTCTAAGTATTCATGCATTTTAAGATACTTAATTATTTTTTTAAAGATCCAGCAGTGAAAAGGAGAGTAGCACTTCCTCATCAGCAAAGATAACATTTTTATTAGGGCTGAGCAGAATTTCGGCCACACCTTCAATGTGTAAAGAAAATTTATTTCGTTATTTTTTTCTCTTCTATATCTTTGTTTATTCATACTTGACGGTGATGTCGAAGTGTAAGGATAGTTATTATGATGAGTACATTGAACAAGAGGTGGGCTGTAGGGTTCTATTGTATGTTGGGACCAGTACTATTTCTATTTTATACAAATGTTATTCGATCAAACTAGAACTTAAAACTTTAGTGAAGCTATAATTCATTTTATCTTATTAAATTCACTAGTTTTCGTGGTCCGCTTGACCAATTAATATCCTTCAATTAATTGGTCAAGCGGACCACGAAAACTAGTGAATTTAAAAAGATGTAATGAAGTATATATTTTCTAAAGCTCTCCGTGGCCATTTCATTTGTCGCCAAGAATCAAATTGATTACACGACATTTGAAAAATGGCAAAACGGAGGGAAAATTTAAAAGGCGGGGTTGAGATGGGAAGTTAGTGTCCGAGTGGATCGAAGTCACGATAGTTCAAGTGGTAGAGTAGAGGCGTATCTAGCGGAAGGTCGTGGGTTCGAATCCCGCTCGTGACAGACTTTTTTAATTCCAACTGAAAACCTTAATTAATTGAAACATTGGTCAAGTGGACCACGAAAACTAGTGAAGTTATACATTAGGACAACTTAAGATTCACTGTGAATAATGAATAATCGAAGGTTGGGCCTATATAAAAATTCCAATCCACTTTTTCACTGAAATCCGATATAACAAACAATTTTTTTTAAATATGCCAATGCTACATTTTAAGAAAGAATTGGGCCCGTGTCCTCGTTAATGGCGAAAAAGAAGCCTCGGTCGTTTGCAAAGCAGGAAGACCATAAATCAATCGGAAAATGTAACAAACCCATTTTAATCAATAAAAAATACTCACTGATATATTACTTGATATGTTATAAATCTTTTTTATAACGAAATGTCAGAAAAACAAGCATTTGTATCAATTTCAGTCAAGGTTCCCAACCTCCAACCGGGATTCAATAGTATTTTAATGCACTGCAGATATATTTAAAAAAATAATCTAACTAAATAAAAAGTTGTTGTGCAGTACTCATTAACATTTCATATTCCATTTTTCCATTTTAATTATATCTTATCGTATAATTAAGGCTTCTTGATTGTTTTAATGTTATACTTGTTAATCAAGCGCCCTTTTGTTTCAAAAAACATCATTATTTTCCCAGTGTTTAAGAAAGGAGTTGCAGAAGACACTAGTAATTAATTACCGAGGTTAATAATATAATTAGCAAAATTTATATTGGTCTCATTTCTTAGTTTTCAAATGAACGTCGAAAACATTACTGGTTTAGGTTCAATGGTAGCAAAATTGATGTTTTTTTAATTTGTCGTATTAATCTCAAAGCGGCCAAGAAAAGTTAGAAAGTTAGATGTACGATTTTTTTAAATTTTATATCTCGTACATCTTTGATTTTGGGGCTGACAAGCAAATATTTGAATGCATGAAAGATGTAAACATGAAATAATTATGTAAGAGAAAAGTGTTGAAGGAAAACAGAGTTGTTTATTAAGCCCCCTTTTGTTTTTGCTTAATATAAATATTTTTTCTAATTTTATTAATTATAAGTTAATTGTGGGTACAATACATTGAAGTGTGATTACTCTTAAGAAAATATTTCTTTTTAAGGGCTATATGAAAAAGATTTTAAATTGATTTATTGTTGAATAGGTTATATTTTGAATCTGGCGAAAGTACAACACAAAAAACTTCTTTCTTTTCGTGACCAATGAAAGAAACTAAAAATCCATTTTTTATTTATCCGTTTTATGATAGTTAAACTTTTTTTGACATTAGTTTAGTTTCCATACGTCTATGATCACATCAAAATATCATGTATTTTAGACCCTTTCAACACCACAGACAAGAATCTCATATATCTCAAGAACAAAACTACTAATTCAAGATTATGAAGGCATAAATCAATTCATCCGAGCTTCTACATCCATCCATGAATCCTTCTAAAACTAATTAGAGACGCCGTCATAGGTAGTTAGTGAAGGTCTGGTTTGATAGTCATTGGTGTATAATGAAAATAGACCTGGTCCCAACACAAAACCCTGCAGCCTACCTCTGCAATGAACTGAATAACAGTAACTATCCTTTCACTTTGACATCAACGTTGTGACAAAAAAAAAATTATGTTTTTATAATATCATTATTGTAAGAGAGGAAAGTGGTTTTTTTTGCCCCAAAATCAAATTTTTATTTTCTCGCTTCGATCAGCTTCCTTTTCTGTTGTGACAAAAAAAATTATGTTTTTATAATATCATTATTGTAAGAGAGGGAAGTGGGTTTTTTTGCCCCAAAATCAAATTTTTATTTTCTCGCCTCGATCAGCTCCCTTTTCTGTTGTGACAAAAAAAAATTATGTTTTTATAATATCATTATTGTAAGAGAGGAAAGTGGTTTTTTTTGCCCCAAAATCAAATTTTTATTTTCTCGCCTCGATCAGCTTCCTTTTCT